>NC_079340.1:19296077-19604892 GCF_029582105.1 Oenanthe melanoleuca | reverse complement strand
GAAAGGAAACAAGAGGTAAAATGATGTACACAAAATACTTCAGTGTAGTTTTGAAAAAGAGATTAAAATGGATCAAAATATATTTAGGGTGCAGTAATTTCAGTTAAAATACAGTGAAAACTGGTAATTTTTTCAGACTGATGTAGACTCTAGGCCAACTATTAGCTATTTTAATTGTATAGGTTATTAACTCTTCTAAAGCAATTCCTTGTTCTATCTTTAGTTAATTGGTTAGTTTTAACCTAAATTTTAATTGTTTCTCAATAAAAACCAGTTGAATTTTTTTACAGCTATAAAAATGTAATCCCTATCTCCTGCTAAAACAGAGGTGATGGACTCTGTCTGTGTCAGGAGTGTATCCTGTCGATGACACCTGTCTAAGCTCATGCCACAGCTGAGGAACAGAAACATTCAGAAATTCTTACCGGCAGGGAATAGAGGAGCACTGCTGCAAACAGGAGGAGAATCAGCAAGATGATAAGGCCTATGAAGAGCCATTTATACCTGCGCCACACAATAAATTTCATGGTCTTGCAGGGATTTGTAAACCAAAGGAAGGAAGTATCTGGCCGGCTGCATTTTAGAAGAAGTAAGTGTTATTTATACTCTACAACCAGAGAATACTTAAGCATGAGATTATAACACTTTGAAACATACTGGTCTGGAGGTTGAAGAAAGCAGACAGTTTTGAAATGCAAGGTAGCAGCTGCAGTAAACATGTGCTATTAGTACTGAAACCACCTTGCATTTAATCCTAATGCTTGCAGGAGGAAACAAGATTGGTTTCTATAAATGGAGTTTTGCAAAGGATAACTGATGATTAATATATTACTGCATGCATCAGAGTAGCTAGATACTGTGTATTTCTACAGCTAGTGGGATAAAAATATCTTACTTTGGTAGATCTAGTTTGGGGTTCATGTTGGGTTCATCCCTTCCTTTACCAGCTGGCCTTTCCTCAGCTTCTTTTTCATTGACAACTTCCAATGTCATTTCAACTTTACCCTTCAGAAAAAAGTGGCACGAGACAAGCATTTTATTGAAATTGCACTAATAGGACTTGCTTGGTACTTATACAGAAGTTGTTAACAGCTCATGGTGCACATCCGTGTTTCCAATTTCCTCCTCAAAATATACTGATTTCTGTACTATGACAGTGTCACAACAGAGTATCAGGAAAAGACACATAGAAAAAACCAAATCACTGGACATAAAATTGTTCTGCTAATTCATCTGTAGTTCTAAGCTATAATTTTTTTTCCAATTTAGCAAAACAAAAACAGTTCTTCTCTTCTTTCAAGAGCAAGCTAAAGACTGCATATTTTCCAAATGACCATGCATCTAATTTTTCATATTGCTGTGGCTTGTAAATGTTTCTGAATATTTTTTCCTCATTTATTGAATTCCAATAATAAGGTTTTAAGGCAAAAATATTAGAAAGAAGAAGACACCTTTGAAAGGCTCAATATTCTCCAAATGATAAATACACATTTATATTTCTGTAGAACAAATTAGAATGCTTTCAGTCTTCTGACTGCATACATAATCACAAAGCTAGTCTGGATTCTCAATACAGCAATTTTGTTTGCTGCGTACAAAAATTCTTTGGATTTAAACATTTTCCGTTGATCTTTAATGCATTTGGGATGTCTCTGATGTTCTGAGCAATAAAGTGATAAACTAAGAATTACACAATCCTTTAAGGGGGAAACTACTTCTAAGATCACCAAGTCTACCTTGTCATCTACACCATGGCACTAAGTGCCATGTCCAGTCCTTTCCTGAACACCTCTAAGGATGGTGACTCCACCACCTCCCTGTGCAGCCATTCCAATGATTAACACCCCTTTCTGTGAAGAAATTGTTCTTGATGTCCAAGCCAAATCTCCCCTAGCACAGCTTGAGGCTATGCATTCACTCACACAACTTCATCAGCTGCTTTGGCAAGATAGCATGACTCAACCTGGCACCACAGTCTTTCAAGTTAAACAAAATCAGCAGCAAACTACATAAATGAAATATTAAACTCACATTTTAATACAAAAAATTGTTGCTGGACCAAATTCCTGAACTTGTGCATGGAATATCCTATTTCCCCTGTGTCCATTAACTGAAAGCTAACAGGTAAGTGGGAGACTCTTTACAGTCTTTCTTTGTAATTTGAAAAGTAAGGTGAGCATTTCTTTTAAATGAATTCATAACCTTACCGCTAAAATACGGGAGCCATCCTTTTCAACATAGCATGGCCACCATCCTTTCATGGATTTCTGTTCAAAGAGAGAGGCAGTCCTGGGAGCCTTCTGAGAACTGTCTGCCTTGTATTCTGGAATCATGTCTATATTGCACTTCTCAGGAACTTTTGCTGGAATGATTGTTTTATGTAAATCAAGTTCCACAAAGCCTAGGAGGCAGATACAAAAGTAAACACTGCATATCACAACCAACCATACAGCACAGCAGCTCAACATCAACCCTTGCTATCTCAAAACATATACATACAGAAAATACAGGAAAGGCAATCAACAGACACATTATATTTTTGTTTGTCTAAAGATGTTGTGAGGCAGGGAAGTGGGACACATTGTGTTTAATCCCCTCTTGCTGGTACTGATAAGCTTGATTTCACAAGCTTGACTCCCCTTTCTTTAATGCAAGATTGTTTGGTTTTTTTAATAGAAGGGTTTTTTTCTCCACACATCTAAATGAAAGATGGCCAAATACAGCAATGCAATAAGTAATTTCTGACAGTTAAATGCATAATTTAGCAAGCTTTAATGATGGTTATAAATCAACTACTTGTTTTCAGATTTTGAGACCTATATAGTATGTAAGCTAAAGACTTTGGAGCAGAGAATCCTGTGCAGAGCAGTATCTCTAGAAAAGGTAGAGATTAATAACAGTGAAGTAGATTGCTTAAACCTAAATTACATGCTATTGTCAACACTCTTATTTAGAACTGAAGTGCCCTTGTTTAAGTAATTTTACTTAAAGAAAGAAGCAAAGTAAATTTTCATGCACATTATCATTTCATGTGCCTTCTGAAAAGGTTTACCTGAATGAAAAGTATCTTGGTTTACTTGCCAGTAGGCCTTTACTGGGTGAATACTTATTCATTCAGTAAGTCTGTACTGTGAAGGAAAGCTGGAGTATATTTCTATGCTCAGTGTCTCACTGTAAATGCAATCCTTATGTGAAAATTTAAATTTTTTACTTTGATATCCTGCTTTGAGACAACAGTAACTATTTTCATTCAAAATCTTACCCAGATAGTCATCCAAGGAGAACTTGTCATTATCCCATATTTGAATGATCAGTTTAGGTGGGATTCTGAATTCTGTCTTGTCAAGACTCCAAAAGTGTTCCTAAAATTTTAAAAAATAAATACAAAGCACCTTTAAAAATTACTTATGGAAATTCAAAGGTGGGGTGAATTTTGGGGTTGGTGGAAGTATTAAAAGATCTGATCTTGCCCTGCTAAAAGCAGACTGCTGTTGTTGCCAGCATGTTGTTCCTGGCCCAAAGGCAAAATGAATTCACAACAGCAGTGTGAGAAAGTATATGGAACTGAGCCAAATTGTCTCTTTCAATATGTAGATACAAATTACCAGGTTAACAAGAATCTGTATTCTAGGCATTGAAATCTTTAGAAATACTTACCTTTTTGGAAACTAAACAGAGTTGCTCTGCTGGGAGATAGTCAAAAGGAAAAACAAATCTCCAGTTAAAGTTCCCTTCGCCGTCTAATGATCGGTAGTGAACATCAGTTTTCTGCTTATTTTCTTCATTGCCAGGCATCCATCTGAAAATATGGAGAGATGTGTCTGGTGTTTGCAGTGGGACTACACTGGTGCCTGTTTGTGCTGGAACTGTGTCATTAAGGGGTTACAGACAAGCTGTAAAAATTGCTCACAGAGGGCTGGAGAATTTTTCACGCCCCTTTGCAGTTTGGTTCCAATTTTGCACTGTAAATAGGAACATCTGAACTGAATTTCTGATCTAAGACCAGTGCTGTATCAGAGGTGAGTTCTTTTTTAGTGAGAAATTAGATCTGCCTGGTAGTATATTTCTCTGGTTTCTATTGCTTTTTTAATATTAAGACTAGGGAATGTAAAAGTTAAGAATCCAAGTTATGCAGCACCAAAGCTAACTCTCTGCCTTTTCAGTTGCTGTCCATCTCAAGAGATGAAATTCTGGGATCTTTCATCACACATTAACTGGTTGTGCTTTATCTTATAACACTTCTCTACTTCTCTAAGGATAGCATTTGACTTGACTGAACCAAATAATATTTTAAACCCAAGGTCAAGGTATTCCCAGGACATTCTGAATGTTATTAATTTTAAGTGTTACACGAAAGAATGCTCTTACCCCTTCACATAAATGTCACTCATTTCTTCTCCTGTGATGCTCTTTTCATCCAGAAGGACATCTTTGGTGTTCCAGATGATCACACGCAAGATATACCTAAGAGAGATGTTTGAGTCAAGAGATTTGGATTGCTTTGGCAAGGCTGCCAGAGGTTATGTGGTATCTGTGGATACTCACTTCTTGGCTTTTCGGGGAGTGATGTTGAATGGAGGGCCTGGCGGTCCTAAGCTTTTGGGGAAAACGTCCACCCACATCTGCAGCTTTCCCTGTAGCAGTGAAGAAGATGGGTGAAGGATTATTTGTTGCATATAGGCCCCTTAATTTTTCAGATAAGTTTTCTGGTTTCTACAGAAACTTTCTTTAAAAAGATGTGTTTTATTATGTTTCTAGATTAACCTGCTTTACATTTTAAGCCAAGCAATAATGATTTGTAGCCATCTTCCCCTGAGAGATAACACACCATTAACAACATGACATGAATTCTGGAATACTCAATTTCTGCTTTTGAGAAACCGTAACCAATGTACTTCACCATACCTGGGAGATGTTGGGCTGGAAAGTGCTATATAAGGTTCTTGTTTCCACATGTTCAGGTACCAAACCCTGGGTTCTGAGGATATGAAGGGCTAACCGCTCTTCACCTGGACCAAGATGCTGATGCAAGATTTTGTTAGCCTCTGAAATAAAAGAAATAGGGGAAAAACAGGGGCTTGTGAACTGGAATTTGCATTTGAACTTAAAAAAAAAAAAAATTAAATCCAGATATTTAAAATTGAGCATGAAAGTGTGTTCAACTTGGGAGAAAAATCAAATATATTTTTCTAGTATTCCATAAATAGCTGGAAAGTTTTATATTTTGTCAAGGTGAATTTAAGACATACATATAAAATAAGTGAACCAACTCACCAGCTTCCTCCAAAGTATAGGCTCGACCCCCGTAGTTAATCTTTCTGCCATTGTCAGAGAGGACAGGAGGAGCATAGCCTTTAAACCTGGCTACATTTTGCAATAACTGGGTGGGTTTTAGTTGATCACGCCAGGTATTCACACCTGAACTTTTATGAAAGCAAAAGAAACATATCCTTAAATTATTCACTATTCAGGGCATTTACACATCATGTAAAACACGTTTATTAAACTAGCTCAGAAGGAGCAGCACTGCAACTGCCTAGATTGAGGGCTCTGGAGCTTGATACAGGACATAATTTTTATCAGCTCAGTTACCTTCCAAGACAGAGTGTTTTTTTCTTTATGTATCAAAATAATTTACACTCACAGATATTTATTTAATGCTTTCATATTTACTTGCAACAGCAGGTCAGAAAAATTCTGTTAAGTGTGAGTTCTCTGGACAGAAATAACATACATTACTGTATTAAGAAAATATTCTGGTTTTCATGAAGGCTGTTCTGAAGATTTACAGCTTCACTTGGAATTTAGATGATAGAACAAGCACAACAAATACCCTTGAGAAGCCACAGCATTGTTTTTTAACCACAGAATTAAGGTTTTTTAGAGGTTGGATACTAGGTCTTACAGATTAAAATTTGCAACAGACAAAATTACTTACATCCAGTACTGCTGGGGGATGCCACAGTGAGCTCCATAACGAGAAAGGAATCTGTTTTCCAGATCAATTATGGTTTCACCCACTTTTTCATCACGAGTCAATGTGTCATAATCATAGACTGAAATTTTCAGATCCTTTTCTTGAGGCAAGAAGCAGCTGAGTTCATACATTCTAAATATAAAAATTTCCTGTTAGAACTATTGCTCTTTTGAGAAATATTTCTTATTTTTAAACTTAAAAATACAAATTGAAGAAAGCACTTACTAGTTTATTTTTGAGGAATAGCTTTTAGAATGTATTAAAAGGATGCTTCCAGTGCTGAAAAATCTAGCAGCAGTTATCTTTCATGCTCCAATTTCTATTTACACTTTTAAAATGATTTCATTTTTACTCCTTTGGATATTACCTCCTTCCTTTCTGCACAATGTATTACTTAGATGTTTTCTGTGCATCAGTTTGAATTTGGACTAAGGAAGGCAGACGCTTTGTGTCTGTAATCAAGTATCTTTGCTGTCTATTTCTTTGCATAATCTGAAAAATTGAAAACCTGTAGCCATAATTGAAAATTATGCTTTTCAAACCCTTTATAATCCTTCTATTCCTCCTCTCTGAACTTTCTAAGTTATCAAAATTCTCCTACAACTCCAAACCAGACCCAGAATTTCATAGTAATTGGGCAAAGATGTAACTTTTCACTCCTAACTAGTTTTTTTTATTCATATATTTCAATGGTGTCATTAACCTTTGATAGAAAGTCCAAAGTGTACTGGGAATGCATGCTAAGCTGATTGCTTGTGAGATCCATCTAGTTTTCAGAGTTAAAACTTCTTCCATATTCCATAAGCATATCTAACACCGCTGGTTTTAAGATATAAATATTGTTTTACTTTGTGCAATTTACCCACATGACAAAGAAAATCTATGGATTAGCCAAACACCTGTGTTTTCCAATGATTTCAATCATTAGAATAACTGAATGCCTTATGCAATTTTACTCACAATTAACTGTCAGTATATAACTGTGAATAGAGCACTGAATATTTCAAGGAATGGTTTACCTTAAAAATTGGAAAACATTCTAAAATACAGTAAATTGAAAATACAAAAAAGTATGTTACCTGCCAAAGATTGGGTTGAGGGTATTAGGCACATAATGATCTCTGTCTTCAATTACTTTTTTACTTAGAGATATTTTTATGTAAGGATCACACTATTTAAAATAAGAAAAAAGAATATTGTTAAGAAACAGTTCTCCAGGCTAACTTTATTGAAAGCACAGTAGAGCAGTGAGCTGACAGGCAGATGCAAAGAGCCTCACCAGCCCGTTGTTGTCCTGGGGCTGGAGCTGCAGGGCTCGGACGATGTAGATCCTCACGATGCACTCCTGGGGGCCGCTGTCCGGCAGCTCCCGGAACTGCCGGGGAGGGGCGGGGATAGCGGGATCCTCCGGCAATGCATAGATCTTAAACGATCCCTAAAAACAGCACAGAGACCTGGTCAAGGTCAATGTACAAAAGGCACTCTGCTAAGCCTGGTTTTTCTTATTTATCCTACACGTACACACTCTGTTTTATGTAGGAATAGCAAAATTATAGCCTGATCCAAAGTGACTTAGGAGTCTTTTGTTTTAGTGGGTTTATAGTGGGATTATAAGACTAAAAAGACAAGTTTATATCCTTTGCCAATTTAATTCAAGTGAGCTGTTTTGATGTCAACACAACTACTCAGTTTTTCTCCAGTGAAAAATATGTAACAAATACTTTGTATTTTTTTCTCTCTTCAAAAATATCATTTAAGATTTGGAGGTTTTTTGATTGGTTGGTTGGTTGGTTTTATCTACATTAGCATTATTTTAATCTAGAAAACACATAGAAACACAGAAGTAGTACAAAATACCTTTTCCAAAATAATTTAAAAAATGTGCTTTTTGGAATTTTAGTCCTGTTTGAGAGGTTATCTGGGAACGTTCTTTCCAATATTAATGGGGAGGGTTACATTAGCAGGAATTCTATTTATTCTCAATTAACATGTAGCACATCCAGTGTGAGCAATGTGTAGCTGTACTTTCCTTGAAAAAGATGGGCCTGTAGCTAAGTATTTATGAATACCTATTGCCCCTGCTAATGCACACATCCATATTTAAGCTGAAATGCTCACATATAGATCTACTTAAATTACCACTTACATAAAAAGACTGCAACCAGCAATTGTGTGTTGCCCATCATTTGAAATTTACCTTGAATTCCCCGACCACTGATGGATCATCACTCTCCTCAGATTTCCCTCTGTATAGTTTAAACGTATCACAGAAATCTGTTAAGTTATTGAATTCAGGTACTTTTTCCAATTCACAGTCATACACCTTAAAAAAAGAAAAAAGGAAAATTTAGCAATTACCATATATATCAGCTCCACCATAGTGGCACTGCAAAGTATTTTATGTTAGAATATTTTAGGGAACCAAAGTTTTTGGAACTATTTTTATATCTAAGTGGGAGCAAATGCAATGTTTTGGAAAACAAGTGATAAAGCTTCATCTAGGCTTGGATGAAACCAGCATGTCATAAGCTTATCTTTACTTTCCTTATTAGCTGTATTAGATAAGAAATGGAAGTAGTCTCACTTCAAATTTTAGCCAACAAACAGTAAAAGTACTGATTTGCTGTGCTCATACTTAATGTGTATGTTTACTTAGGATCTGCCTGGCGCCCAAGGAAGTCAAGAGTAAAATTCCCTTTGATTGAAGGCGAGATTAAATTATTAATACATCTCATAGTAATTATAGTTCAGTAGAAGAGAAGCCAAGATATCTTCTTAAAAACCTTCATTTAATCACATGAATTAGTAAAAAAACCTTTATAGAAAATCATGTATAGTTAAATTTTGCAGAGCATTAAAAAAAAGGGGGGGACAGTTTTGATAAGGTCTTGGGCCTATAAACTCTGAAATATGTTAACTTATTTTATCCTGAGGAATACCTTTAAAGTGTCATATCCTTTTTTAATGTACTGTCCACATTTTTCATGTTCTCCTATTGAAGCATAAAATTTGCTCCACCAGTCAACAATTTCTTCCTCCTTAAAGAAAAGCAAATAAAAAAAGCTTTTATTGGGAAATAAAGCCTCTCTCTTGTCATACTGTACAGCAGAAATAATGAACAATTAAGCACAGTAATAAATACTATACTCTAAAACTTATTATCAGTTAGGTAATATTAAAGCTTTATCTGAAAGACATTTAGAATATAATAATTAAGGCAGCATGTCACCTAGATACTAGCAATCTATACATTCAACTAATATATTATTTCTATGGGGTTTTATCTATTTTTATTAAGTCTGATAATCACTGTTTAAGTAAGTGCTATTATCTGTATTCAGGGTATATAATATATATATATAAAATATTTATTTTATATTTATATTATTTATTTATAATTATTTATATATATATATATATAATATATAAAATATATTAAAAATATAATTATTTACTCCTGAAAATAAACTTCCAATGGTAATAAAGAGCATTCATTCTCTATGAATGAACAGAATGAGTACTATTCATCCACTGTGTAAATATGAATTTCTTTTTTTTAAGATTCTTTGGATTTACAGAGAATCTTAAAGTATTATGCAGATCATTAAAGGTGAGGGTTTGTTTGGGCTGTTTTGGGTTTGTTGGGGTTTTTTTATCTATAGGGCTTTCTATTTCAGTCTTGCATATTTTTCCTAAATTTACCATGTTACAAGTTCACTGTAGGTTTTATATAAAAAACTTTCAGAGATTACTGTTCTCACTCACATACTTAAATAGTAGGCAGTATTGATATATTCAATTGGTGAAAGCAATGTGTAGATTTTTTTGAAGTAGTATACATTACCTTTTCTGTGAGCTGCTCAGGAGAATCAAGTCATAAAAAAAGAGCAAAATAAAAGCAATGGTAAGGACATGATTTGTAGAATTATATACAGTTAAACAGGCTTTAAATGTTTAGGAATTTGTATATAGTAGGTGTGAAAAGTAAGTTACTAATATTAATAATTTAGAAATGCTTTTGAAAAATACTCACACACCATATGTTTAACTTGATTGGTTTTTTTGTGCTGTCAGAAAAGCAGAATGTTCTAGATATTGAATTGGAGCATGCATATATATTTACACACACACATACACATTTTAGAAAGTGGGTTTTCAGGACTGTGAGACATTATTACCCTGCTTTGTTCTTCACAGAACAAAAAAAGCCAAAAAATTGTGCCTATGGATTTATCCATATAAGTGTAAAAACAATGTGCACAATCCAAAATGCTTCACCTTGGTAAATCACAGGTACCGTAATTACGACCCACTAGTCCATTAAGAGTAAGCACCATGCATCCCATTTGGAAGCTATGATTAGCAAGTGTCATTTCTGCTACTTTTTACACATTATGCCTTTTGTTTTCATTTAAAAGCATTAGCAATGAATTTTTGTGCAAAGCAGAAGTATGCAATACATTTTATGAATACCAGCCAAATGCATCGATAGGTCAGGACATCACTCAGGTATATCATTCTCCTTTACTCCCATTTCTGTTATCTTACGTAATTATTTCACTGGGATGTTCAGGTCTATCATATTTTACTAGTCTTGTCTAACTTCAAATCATAAATCCAGCATATTCTTATCAGATTTGCATGGGACTGTCATTTTCTAAAGACAGTTGGAGTGATTTTTTTTGTGGAAACGTCATTAGTGATTTGCAAAACTTACTGGCAGAATTCATGAGGTAATTTTGAATAGTTTGCCATATTTAAATTTCCCTTTGTTTAAATGCTGGTTTGTAATGTTGACAATGCAAATGTTAGCCTGCATAATTATGCAATTATAATTTAATGACCAAATTTAAAACCTTTTCACAAAATATACTGTGTAGAACTCTGAATCTTTCATCAAAACTTAATGTTGGAAGAGTTTAAGTCAGGGGTTATATTTTGGTTATATTGTATTTTTTTCCCTTGATATACCTCCAAATGTCTCTTCAAGTAATGCACTTGGTAGTTATGGGAAGAAGTAGTTAAGAAGAAAAATAAATCAAAACCTTAAGACCTTCTTTAAAAATTCCCAGAGCAAATAATAGTCTTCAATACTCAGATATTATTATTATTACCAAAAGTTGTAATCAGGATGTGCTTACAGATTGCCAAAACACAGAATAAAATGCCATATAAGTTAGAGATTTTGGAGTGAAATATTCGCATGGTAAAACAAATATAACGTTACTGTCCTTTTAAAATGTACCCAGTAACTTCACTGTAGATTATTATGCATTAAGTTGTCAGGACATTAACATTTACCTATTATTTTTTGAAAAATCTGAAATTATGGGAAAAAAAATCTAAGAGATGCAGTGGATTGCTAGAAAAGTCAGAGGTAGAATTTTTTAACAGTAATTTCATTTTCCAAGAAGTTAACTTCTAAACAAAGTTTAAATATTAATAGCATAGTGAAGTAATTCCTGTTTATTTTTTTGCTTTTATTGCACAGATTCTAAGCAGGTCGACACACAAAAGAAGTGTTTAGTAGTTCATACATATTGTATATTCATAGTAAGATTTCAGAACAAGGATACTTGAATATAACTAATCCTACAGGACTTGTGAGCATCATCTCCTCCAAAATCTCTCTCTGGTAGAACTGCCAAGAGAAGAACCCCCTCAAGGCCCCAAGGGTTAACATTCCTGGTCACCTGCATGCATCAGTCTGGTACATACATGCACTGTGGTTGGAGAAGCCATTTTGCTGAGTGCTGTTGACATACTGCTTAAACACTGGAAATTGGAATGTAATTGATGAAATTTTGGCATTTTGTGTCCTCAGGGCATTTTGTGTCTGCATAGCACTTACACTTTCCACAGTTTTAATTATTTCATTTCAGATTGTTCTGAGTTTTCATTCCTCTAGTATGTATGCTTTCACTGTATCTAATGTTATGACATTATATATATATATATAAAATGTATAAGATAAATATTATATATTATATTATTTATAATATATATATTAAAACATATATATAATGTATCTAATTTGCCTTGGATGATGTCAAACTAAAAGAAACTGTGTTTCTGCTTATGTAGCCTTTTAAATTTTCCATTTTTAGTTACAGAAATAGAATCAATTTTATTGGTGACTTTGAAGTGCTAAGTATTTTTTATTTTCTAAATGTTTTTCCTTACAATTTTAAAATAAAATAATAGTTCTATGTTTTAGCTTGTATTAGAATACATACTGCTTATATTGGAAGAGAAAACCTATTTCAGCTAAAAGTTAGAGACTGGTCTAAATTAAATATTAATGACAATTTACATGTATGATGACAGTAATCACAAGATCATGGTCTATGATATACTAAAATTAGTGTCTGAATATGATGATAAAAAGAGGAAATAAAGGAAGAACAAGGAAATCATTAAAATACTAAAATAGCAGCAAGAGTTCAAAAGTTTAAATTCAGTAGTATTTACTTTGGGACTGGGGCAACAAAGTAAAATATTCTGCATTTTCAAAAGTCAAAATTGTGGATTAAGAGGCTGCAAAATTGCTATATATTAAAGGGCATAACTTCTCTGCTTCCTTTAATGTAACAGGCCATCAGAAATCTATGAAAACACCTTCCAGGCAAGGGAAACATTTTACAGTCCTAAAAGAATTAGCATTTTTTGCCTTAAAATCATACTGCTTGGAATCTGTCTTCAGTCCTGTTTCAATTTAAGAGTAAAATCCTGTAAGCAGAATTATATTTTACCTGGAAAGTAAAACTGTATTGTGGTGGTCCCAAAAGAATCGGAGCAGTAAAGAGACAAGGCACAACAGAAAAGGAAAAGAACTGTTAGTGCAGAAGGAAATAGTTTCAGTGGAATTTGGTTTGGATGGCTTCAAGGTAGGAGAGGGCAAACCATTGTGATAAAATGAAGGGCTGACGGACCAGAGCATACACCTACTTCTAACTCCTTTATCTACAACTGGTCAGTCTGTGCAAAATCAGGCTGCTCTAACCACCATCAGTGGGAACTGGGTGATGTTCTATCACATGCTTTCAGTAGCAATTCAACAGTGAATTAATTCTTAAGCTACTGGTGAATTTGATCAAGGAAAAATACTATAGTTCAGAGTTTACTGTATGAAAACAAAGATTAAAATTATTAACAAATTTCCTTTGCTTTCCTGTCACCAAGTAACTTTCTCCCATCTGGCTTTCCAAAGGGTTGCACATGTTTCTGAGAATTCTGCTGTCTAGGTAGTTCCTCAGAAATCAGAGATCTTAAGAACAAAGTCAAGCATCAAATTTCAAAGATTACCTGAGCTGTTAGCAGTGGCTGTGTGTCCTCCATATCAATTACTGTATCCTGGCGAGGTGCAGCAGAGAGCAGACTAACTGTAAGCCAAAGGTTTTATTAAGGCAATATGGTATAGGAAAAATATCTCACTAAACAGTTTCATCAGATTTAAATCCAGACAGTTACAGAAGATGTAAAATAATTCATTGGCTATATTTTTGATCCTCAGAAGAAAGCAATTCATTGCCACTTTTTGCTAAAAATAGACAAAATACTTTTTTTGCAGGATATGCAAACATTTCTTGAACATACAGAATTAAAATTAAAAGTATGAGTAAAACTTGAAAAAATGTAGAGGAAATGTCACCATTGTATTCATTATATTTGCTGGAATACTGGATCATTTCTTTGACACTAGTGCTGAGGTGATCTGCAGGTAGTTGACTTCCAAGTTGATACTAAAGAGGAACTTCAGGGAATGAGCACACCAAGTCCAGAAGTGGGCTCGCCTTTGCATTATGCCCTCTTATGCTTCACAGAATGTTACACTAATTAATACTCTCTGTCAGATGTTTTTCCTTTCAGAGAACATTATCTCCTCCTAAGTACACAACACGAGAGGCTATTCATCAGTACAGTACGCAGGGTAAACAGGCAGGTAATTCTAGCATCTCACAAGAAAGGAGAACTTTTCATTTTCCAGCTTTCTACCTTTCAGTTGTGGTGCAATGTCCTGTTTAGTCGTGTAGGGGTCACAGCGAAAGCTTTCCAGTAAATCAATAGTACATTGTCCCACGATGGGCTTCCGTCCAAATGGTCTGTGGTCTATTACTTTAATGACAAGAGATGGACTGTATAACTCCTCTTTTGGTAAAAGCTAAAAATAGAAAGATAGAGATTTTTTTTACAATGAAAACGAAGAAAAAGTAATAATAAATATTTCCTCACTAAATTAGAGCTGTTACTTTGTTTATTTAATATTGAACTACTGTGTTCTATGGCTGTATGGTGAATGAAAACTTCTAATCTTATTAGTTAATAAAAGTTAGTAAGAATAATTCTTGAATTTTCTTGAGTCTTGCACAATGCCCATCCTAGCAATAAGAAAGTAGCCAAACATCTATAGGTAAATTGATGCCTTTTCAAATAAAAAAATATATACTGCATTGGATGGTGCATATAAAATGGTGCCATCTACCAGTGACTGTACAGGCATGTTTACATGATCTTTATGACAGTTTTCAGGCTCACAAATTCCTTATGGTAAATCAAAAAAGGATGTGTGAGTTTTTCTACTCAGAGCAAATCCTTGACCTTTAAAACTATGGAGGAATTTATTTTGCTATAGATAGCTGCCATATACATTTTTGTAACGTACAACTTTCATGAAGAGAACAGAAGATGGAAAATTCGGTGTCTTCTTGAGGTTTCTGATTACCACAGATTCCACCATTTCACCCCCACATTCCACAATTAGACTTGGAGACATAACAGGTGCCAGTTGGTAGTTTTTCATGTTTCGCAACCCCCAGGCCAGAATCTGTAAAATAAAATCCATTATAAGCAAAGGTGGGAAGGGATATCAATATGCTTAATATAATACTCAAAAGTAGGAAAGAAGAAATTAAATCTTTTCAATAATAATATCTCTGGTAAAATATTTCAAGGTTCTAGTTATAGGAAAATGAATGGAAACAGTGAAATTCACAAACACTTAGAGAAAAGAGTACTTCTCACTACGAATTTTTTTTTGTTTTATGTAAGTAAATACATAGAATTTTTGTCTAGAGGATGAAAAGACTGCACTTGTATTCAGTTAGTTTTAAAGTAACCATACCTCAACAGCAGTGAGTTGAACTACTGGTCTGATTCCTTGAGGGACCATGTATAGCTTTGGGGCCCTTTGGGATGGAAGAATTGGAAGGTTGGTACCACCCTGTTCAGACACAAACATGATTATTAGTATTTCTCATCTTTCTTAGATGAAATACCTTGCAAGGACTAAGACAGTTCTTCCTTCACCATGAAAGAATATATGCTGTGTATATATATATACACATACATACAAAAAATAAATATATACCTTGTCTCTCAGAATAAGTTCTGCAGCAAAAAGAATGTCTCCACTAGCTTTGCCATTATTTGTTACAGGATACCAGAGCAGTTTTGGTGTGATGTCATCTTCTGGGACTAACTTAACCATGGGGGAACAAACACTTCTTCCAAGGAATTCATCTTTACCCTGCAACCAAAAATAGCAAAAATAGCCATGAATGTACTGTCAACTAATATAAATATGTAAAAAAGCAATCAGGGTAAAAAGATTTCACCTACCACTTGGTCACTGTCAAAAAGTTCAATAACAACATTAGGTGGGTTTTGGGCTATTGACTGTGGGTCCCCATAGATCTCAATTTCATTAAATATGAGAGTTTGGTCCCACGTAGGATTTAGAGTTGAATGAATTATCTCAGTTGTTTTGCTTTGATGGAGGAAAGAAACATGAGCATAGGGATCTGAAATATCATACAAAGATTGAAAGGACAGAGTTACAGGTAAACAAAACCACATCAAGCTACAAGGCACACAAGCACATTTTTTATCAAATATAATAAGTTATTTTTCTACTGTTGTTACAAGTTCTATAAGCCAGTCTATGAAAAACATAAATGAACACGTATACATAATTGACATTTAATAGAGCAATTTCCATTTGATTACTAAATCACTTCCTTCATAAAAGGCTTGATTAACAGAGTAATAAATGAAAATGATAAATTATCTTGCAAAGCAGAAAGAGAACCAGAAAACTAAAATGAAACACTGTTTCTCTTGTCTTAAATCTTGTCCACAGAAACTCTTTTTTGTTGTCTCCATTGATATACAACTGTACAGCCTCATAAATAATACAAGAAAATAATTCAAGTTCTGACTAGTTGCCAAACAACAAATTTTCCCAAGCTATATTGCTTAGATCATGGTTATGTTTCAAACATGCTTATTTATAGCAATCTCTTCTTGTGAAATGGCTGAATGATTGAAGTGGTCTAGGCCCATTATTTGGCAGGCCTTTAAATCATCAAGAGCTCTGTAGAAGGTATCTGATGATGGTCATTAACGTTTCCTGTACAAATTGCAATTACTAAGGACTAAAGACAATTTTAAAGGTTATCTTCAGGTCAGTTTCAATAGATTCTGACAAGGTACAAGATCAGAGTTTTACAGAATTTGTCTAATTCTTCAAACTAATTTTAGAGGAAAATAAAATGTAGATGAGCTAGTTTATGTATGACTGCCTCTGAGGTGCCTGTCCTGAATGATCCATATGCAATTTAGAGGCATTTTTAATAGTTTCTTCTCATTGCTTTTAAGTGCTGCATATTGAAATAAGATCAAATTCACACAAGCAGCTATACAAAGCCCTCCTCATTTTAGAAAATATCATTAAAACTTGTAAAGCACTGTATCTTCTGTACCAGAGGTATTACACTTACTCAATTACAGGAGAAAAAGGATGCAAATGGAGGGTAATGCAGAAAGAAAATTCATTCCAACTTTGTCTTTTGCTCAACTTCCTTAAAAGAAGTGTAAAGTCATATTCTTACAGAATCTAAATTCAATTTGCTCTGTGACTTTCCAGTGAAATTTTGATGAGAAATAGGAAAAACTTGAAAACTGGGTATTAGCGTGACTGCAAAGATGCCAGATGGACACAACACTGTTGGAATTCCAAAGAGTTGGAAATAAACATGTATAAACAAATAAAAGACATGCTTATCAGTAAGACACAGTGTAGTTTTCTGCAAGTTCATTTCTGTAATGAAAAAATACAAAACACTAAACACTGAGAGGCAGTTGGTGACATAACTAATGAAGAAACCATCCAGCTTTTTCCATCCTTGCTTTTGTGCAAGCTTCCTGCAGGACAAAACTGCATGTAGGCTTTGGTTAGAAGGAGAATCCAAGGAAGAAGGAAGTGCCTGGTCGTGGGAAATTCAGACCTCATCTGAAATCCAGTTCCCTCACTAAGAATTCAACTGGTACAGGACACACAGAGAACTTTGTTGGCAGCAGCCTCTGGGGCAGTAATAACCAAATTTGGATGATACTGAGTAATAAAGCTGAGACTTTGTTTAAGGCATAGTTTCAGTAGCTGGGACCTACACACAGATCTTAAGGAGTTAAGATATTTTTCATTCAAATAAATCAAGCTACAAGTTCATGGCAGAAGTGGGGTTTCTGCACCTTTAGAGGGATTTTTCCATACCTGAAAAGCTGTCTTTATCTAAAGCCATGAGGTTTCTTGCCTGGTAGATGTAACAGCGAAGGTGGTAAGTATATACTCCTGTATGAAATAAATAAAAGCCAGTTCAACTGCATTATACAGGCTTCTTTTCTGTATGAAGATATTTTGAGTTTATACAAATGCCTTACATATTTTAACACAAGCATTGTAGTAACATCTTTGCTTTTCATGTGATGCATGTACTAATACCCGTGAGCTAGCACCTGAGAACATTTGTTCCAACACAAAGCAGAAATGGAAAAAAAAATAATCACTAATGCTATTTGGGCTTTTTTCACCTTACAATTACCTAAAAATCCTTCTATTGAAAAATTTCTGTTTGAAACAGTGTGATAATCTAGCTCATCCAAAGAGAATCAAGAACTGGGCACTCCTTTGCTTAACTTAAGTATTCACTACAACACTTTCAAGGTCCTGTGTCTTTCACTAGGTCTTAGCCTAGAAAGTTATTCCAGTTGCAATTCTGGTTAAAAGATTTTTACAAATAAACCACTACATGTTAGGTGGAATAGCTTAAAAAGAAGATGTGAGTGGCCCAAACCCAAGACTATGTGGAGCTAAGTTACTACAGCTTTTCTTTAAAAGATGTCAGCCCTTGAAAAAATCTGAGCCTCTACATAGCCTAATTGGGCTGAAACCTCTGACCTGTGGCAAGAAAAAGTGCCATTTTCCTCCAGCTATGGTCATTATTAAAAAGAAATTTTAACAATGTTCCCCAGGTTCTGAAATATTTAAGATTCAGACATCCATTCTCAGTAGATTGATAAAGTTCTCAGAGTCAGTCAAAACACCAACCCAGGACATTTTCCAGTCAGAGCTCCTCAAAAAGGATGTTAAGTCCCAGGATTGGGCTCTATTCCTGTTAACTAGCACTAGTGGCTCTCATCTCAACATCCCTGCTTTTGTGATTCACATTACAGTGATTACAAAGAATTTAAAACCCATCCAGCTCGGCAAAGTTTTGTTCACTTTGCCAGCTCAACCACATGGTACTGCTTCCTCTGGGCCAGGCATTGTCTGATCCTGCACTGAGTTGGTTAAGTGACCTGACCCAACAAAAAAGTTAAATTTAGCATTAAAATTCCTGTCCCAGTCAGCTTTTAAAAATATCTGTGTAACAGTGGACTGAAATACTAACTGTAATTTTTCTTTAATAAATTAAATAGGGCCCAACCAAGGGTCTGATAGTAATTACTACAGAAGGTATATAAAGCTAGATGTAAATCACAAAGATTTATGGTTGTTCGAGACCAAAATGAAACAGACAACATTTTTGAGAAAGGAATTATTAAAGAACCTACTGTCAAAATAGCAGGAAACCATTGGGGTGTTGGCACCAAACACTGTTGTAGCTGACTCCTTGGTTTTGTCTGAACTCTTCCCTTCTCCATCATCAACACTATTGTCTGCTCCCTGAAATTACATATAGAGAAAAGGTACTGAATATTTACAAAGAAGGAAGTCAATAGAAATTGACTATATGGGGGAATTTACGGGTTTCCATTTCTCTTCCAGGACAAGAAGAAATTCACTTCTGTGAGTAAATGTACTTTACAAGATGTTTACTCATGTCCCGAGGTCATTTCCTGTTGCCAGTTGAAGCTCTGCAGAAATCACATGTAGTCATTTCATCTTACTTCCAGAATGTCTTATTTCTGGAGATGTACTAGCTACCTGTCAGCTCCTAGTGGAGGAAAGGTCACAGTTCTGCACTGTGCTGTGGCAGAGATCTGCTCTAAGGTTTTATCCCAGCACTAGCCCAGGAACTATAGCTGTAAACAAAACTGAAATAGGAATTATTAAACTCAGAGAAAGAAAATTAAATGGAGAAAGAAAATGCTATCAGTGGATACTTGGTCAACATTTGATGCAAAAAAGAGAAAGAAACCAAGAAAAAATTGTGAAGTTTTGTTAATGCTATACACTCAGAATTATTACATATTTTATACAAACAAAGGAGCCTTCTCACATTATTTGCTACAATTCGTATTTTGGTAAATAGAGGTTATTTGTGGCTGTGTTAATCTCAAAATTTGAGGAATAACTGCATTCTGCTCATATATCTGTGTCATGAAATTCTGGCTTCTCCAACACTTTATTTTCTTTTCTTGTGGGGATTTTTTTTGCTATCTTTTCTTGTGTTTTGTTGCTTATACAAGCAAATATTCATCAGGGGCAGCTTTTTCCAAGCCTGTTGTCTTTCGTGCTGATGTTAAAATATCTAAATTACATGCGTGAAAAGCTTGAGCTATCTTTTTACTTTACTTACAGGAGGCCCATCTAGTAATTTGTAAATCTAGTAAATCTCACGTAATGCAAAAATAAAAATAATTTTAAAAATAAAGTAATAAGTAAGATTTAAAAAATAAAAAACATATAGAATACGATATATAATATTTCTTATGTAATAAAAATATATAATATTAATAGTAATAATACAAGAATCTCTACCTCAACTTTTATGATCCCTTCCCGACTAAATAATTTAAACAATATACTCTGTATTATCTTCTCAGTTATACACTAGTTTAACAATTCAGGGGCTAAAATATCTCATATATTTGTTTATTTACTGCAGATTACCAGGTTGGCCTTTGAAGGATGTTTTTGACACTGTCCCTTACCAAAGCACCTTCAAGTTTAAAGATAGCTGCAGCACCGTGTGTCTCAGCGGGAGCCATTTTTCGCCTCCATCGTCTTCGACGGAAAGTATCAGAACTGCGTTGTTCCCAGTGGAATTTCCAGCCAATCAAGGAAGCATATTCCCATCCTTCTTGATCTTCATATGATGATCTTCCCTTGAAGATAGAAATTCTTGTTATCCACATTGTTGTGTAACTGTAGTGTAAAAAAACAGCATTTCCTCTGACAGGCCTCAAAACCCCCTCATAAACCAAAGCTAGAAACATCAATGTACAAAAAGATAAAGATAGGGAATAAAATGAAAATATAGAATGTTGTTCCAGATTTTTTTTGTTGGTTGGTATTACATTTTTTTCTTCACTGCGGTAATGAGTAGTCGCATGCAGATTTAAAAATAAAACAACAAACCAAAAACCTCAGACTCTTACAATGTGCAAGCCCCTGACTGGATCTCTCTTTTCTTACCCTTCCTGCTGTCACTCCTTCAGACAGTTCCCTCCTACGCTTCCGCACCAGTCTTCGTCGTCGATGTGTGTGGTACATTTTCTCTGCAGCAACCCATGACTTGGGTTTAGTGTCTGGAGGAATGGTAATTCCATATTCCCACCCTAAAACAGAATTGATACAAAATACAAGTGAGATACAAAGAAGAGAATCATGGGGAATAGAGTGACTGCACCCACAGAGGATGAAGCTCCATCACACAAGACTATTCAACATTCTAGACAAATCAGCCCAATAGCCAGGGGACCACTGATGATATTTTATAATGATGCTGTGTTGTGATACATGTGGCAATAAAAATCTCAACATTAAAACAGACACAATAGATTTCAAGTTCTTTACTTTGCATTTTTATTTTCTCAGATGTTGATATTGCATTTTCACACTTCACTGCAGGAAAATCTAACCCTTAATTTTAAATAAGAGTCAAATGCTCTGTGCACTTTTGTGACTCCAGTAGCTTTTCATTTAAAGGAACACTAACCACATGAACTCTGATCATAAAACTTTATGAACTGGTAAGTCTGTTACTGTATTTTTGGTCTATGTATAATTCAGTTGCCAAGCATCTAAGACTCAGAATTTAATTTAAATTCATCTCATTAAAAACTTACTGCAAACTCCTTCCAATTAAGACAATTAAACAGTACTCGAGATAAATATAACATTTTATTCTACTCTAATAGCTAGCTATTTTTTTTATTTAGAAGCAGTAACTATTCAAGAGTTTTCATTTGGTTTAGAACAAAACAAAAATTTCTTATAGTTTTGCAAAATTTTGGGTTTCCCATTATCTGCCATGATCTTCTCTTTTTGTAAAAACTATTTATTTTGTTTTCAAACCATCAAACCAATGTCCTGTAAATATTTTGCTATGAGACAGTGACTACTTTTTCCTATTGTTGTAGAATCCAAATTATGGTCTTGTGAGCTTGTTTATATCACAACTTTCTGTGATGATAGCAGTATTAATTTATTGAGAGCAATAAGCATATTAAGATTTTCTAACCCAATCATGTTAGTAATATATATAATCTGAAAATCTCTGTCTAGCAGCACCTGACTCTTCACAGAAAGATTTTGAAGGTTTTTTTAATTTCAGAATTGCCTAATAACCAATGTTTTATCCTGATCAGTCCTGCATGGCTCCTTTCCCACAAACAATGCTGCTATTCTGCTCTCAGCAATTCAGGAACCCTTCCTACACTTGTGTGGTGAGTGACCAACATAAACCAGCTCCCTACTTCCTTTAATCCCCAGACCTCCTGATTCATTTTGTTCATTATGTGGTGACTCATCTATGGCCAAAGGCTCACAGGAAAATTACAGACTGGCCCAAACCTGGCTTTGCCACGTATTCTTGGTGCAATTACAGAGGTTTCAGGTCTCAAGCTTCTGGCTTCTCTAAAAACACCTTAATTGCTTCTACTAATTCATTAAAATGGAAATAGAAACAGCTGCAGACTGAACACTTTCTCAATGCCATATTATCTGATTCCTTAAGCAACTTTGTCCAAGTATTTCCTTGGTATTTTTCCATAGGGCAACCAGAATATTGCTGCAGTTTTGACATGCGTCCTCCTTCGTTATGAACTACAGCAGATTGTCCTAATAGCAGATAAACAGCAAATCTTACCATGTTCATCCACTGCTCGGTTTAAATCGGATTTCCAAGCATCATCTTCCCACACCCATCCAAAAGGACATGTGAATTCACGTGGGGGTGGGGCTTTTTCTCCATTCTTTTATGTAAGGGAAATATAACAGTTTTCTGCATTAGTAGGGCAAATACACTGTGTAGCAAAACATAACAGGCCTTCTCTTAAGCCTTTACTTATCCAGTGAAAAATGTAACTCTCACCACATCTGTGAAACTCTGCTCAGATGCTTTCCATTCCCCTCCAGGATAGCGACTCTCATTTTCATATACTTCATCAGTAAACTCAGTATGACCAGCATCAGCTTCAGTCAACAGACTGCATGTCCAAAGAAAATACAATAATAAATAAAACCCATTTTAGTTCACTACAGAAAACATACAGAAACATAGTACAGACTGTGCACACATGGGGGTATTCTGAATTGTCCAGCTATACGAAGGAAACTTAGAAAAAAACACTGACGAAACAGTAGCAGCAAGCAATGGGAGGAACATTACTCATAAATATGAGTGACTAGGAGGAATTTTTAACTGCTGTTTTATTCAGGATCTGCTTTCAATACATCCTCTTGGAAAAAGAAAAACAGCAAAAATTTTAAGTGTGGGAGACATGGATTGTGTATGAATCTCTAAAGCACATGCATCTATGCATGCATTAAAATTTGGCAATGTACTTATTTTTGTTTCCATTTATGCTGTTGACAAGGCAATAAATGAGCTGGCTAATATTTTTCTAATTTGCAAGTTAAAGGAATAGGAGAACATTAAATCAGATAAAAGCCTTTTGCTATCCTTTGGTGGTTCACTGTGGTTCAGAAGGCACCAAAGTGTGTTCCACACTGCCATTTGCTGGCCAAATTGAGCCACAGATCATCTCAGTGGAAGCAGCTGCATGGCAAAATTATGCATTTCAACAGGATTTGATGCAATTTCTTCATGTCATCTTATTAATAAAAAGCTATTGATTTAATATAAACAAACCCCCATCCATTCATACCTGTAACTGATAAAATATTTAAGTGGATCAAATAATAGCACATATTTTTCCTGCACAATTTTTCTATAGCAACAGTTCTGTATCTTTTTCACTGCCAGAGCACAAGAATTTTAAAATATTTTCTTACAGGAAAAAAGAAAACAGTCTCTTTCTCCTGCTGGTTTTTGTTTATGAAACAAATAAGGTTCCCAGTCTGGTTTAAAATGTGGCAACACAGAGGGACTGGCACAGCTCCAGAGCTGAAAACCTCTGGCAGAGCAAGACTGAACCTGTTAGAGCTGAGGAAGGACTGAGATTTCATGGATTTGGTCTGCCAGGGGTGGAGCTGCCACGTGGCACCACCTTCTACTGAGAACAATGCCTGCCTTGAGTCACTTTGAGAAATAACCTTTCAGTTGATTAATGATGGCAATGGAACTTTTCAAAATTTAATTAAATAAACACAAAAAAGCATCCAGTATTTGTGAATGCCCATGTAAATGCTGTAATTGTGTAGTTACAGCATGAACTGCAGATGTATATAGGATGCCAGGGTTTTTATCCAAGGAAGATTCACCAAACCAAGGGTCTTCTCTGAAACCTTCACAGCAGGATCTGTGAATCTCACACTGACACATGTAAGTCTTGTAGTAGCTTCCCAGGCATGAAACACTATTATTATTTAGTTAAAAGATGAAGCACTGAGACCCAGAGAATATAAGCAATATAGCCATCATAACAAGGAGACTGCAAAACCATAAGCTAGTTCTTAGAAATGAATGCTTGCTTTCTGTTGCCTGTTTTGTTTTACTTTTAAAAAAAGCTAATATTAATTTTAGCACTATTAACTAGCTTTGATTATTGGCTGTTTTTTGCTGTCCTGGAACATTCAGCTTAAAATCCCTTTCTCAGCCAATAAAACGGAGAGAAGCTTTTACTCAATGCCACAAATGCCTTTATTACTACCTGCATAAAATTAAAAAAATCTGACCTTCTTTCAGGATCAACCATCCATTCTCCTTCCCAGTCCCAACCCTTTGGGGGTAGAAAGTATTCTCTTTTCAGTTTGATTTTTCCTGTAACATCAGAAAACTTGTGGCGACCAACAAGTCCTGAGGTACCCCACTTTCCAAAAAGGAGAGCCTGATTTTCATACTGTGTGGGAAGAAAGCAAAAATCCAATAATTATTTAGGAATAATGAACACCTTTCAGGAGGTGTTTCACTTTTCAGGAGGGAAAAAAAATCTTTTTGTAACTATTATAATTGAAACACTTTACAATAAGCTTACTTCCTCTGAAATTAAGTACTTCCTTTCCATATTACTCTGCAATATCATCTTCAATTTCTTTCTTTTATTTTCTTCTGTGCTGCCTAGTAAACAATCTTCTAAATGTAATGCCTCCCTACAACAACAGTAAAATTTTCTCAAAATTAAAGCTCTCTTAAATAAAATTTTGTTACATTATTCAAAGAAGTTCCTTCTGTTCCCTAAATGCATGATTCTGTCATTCTTTTCCACCTCAGATCTCCTTCAATTTAAAATATTTTCTTTTCTAACATGTAGAACTGAATCAAAATCTAATCATAGTAGCTACAAGGGGCATGATTCTTATTTCAGCCAGTCTATTTCTCCTCCTGGGATTATTTGTAGTTTATGATGGTCTTGAGTTTTCCGCCCTTGTTCCTATAAAATTGTTGGATTGTTGAAGACCAACAAATGAGACATTCAGTAGCAATTAAACAATTGCTTTGAATACCCATTGTGACTTAGTGACTTAGTATAGCACTATTAAATATTTCAGCATAGGTGCAACAGTGTAAAAATGTATTTGTATTAGCTGATACTGGATTATATTCACCATTAAGTGATGCAGCATATAAAACACACCTGCTACTTACAATTACCATTCAAAACCTCTGTTATATGCTGTGGGAACTATTTCAAGCATTTGCATTCTGAATTTGTTAACTCTTCTCATTGAAATGTTATAGTATTGTATCATTTTTGTCAGCAACAGTAAATTTACCACTGCTACAAAAGAACCATTATTAAGCAAAACAACTCATAATCAAGTATAATTTGTAGAAGCGAAGAAGCAATTTTAAAAAAAGGATTATTCACATGCCAAAACATAATAGTTTAGATCTTAATCTTAATCTTAATTACACTGATAAAAATCTAAAATAAACATATTTTAAACCACTGGAGTTAACCAGATTTGTACCTGACTAACCAGTTCAGAATCTGGTCTGCTGAAGTTCATCTGGTAGGCACAATAGATTTTATCATTAATTGTCTTGAATGGGTTCTACTTGTTTCCTTATAATCAATACTACTTTCTTTTTCTGTCTGGCATGAAAATAAATTCAAAAGAACTCCAACTGAAGTGAATTCCCAACACTCACATCCAAGTTTAAAGTAAGAAAGCAAAGATGGACATACCATTTCTGCAAAAACACTGAATGTTCCCTCTGCAAAGCTATTAAACTTCTTTTCAACTGCACTGAGCCCCAGCCAAATGTTAACTCGCAGCTCTGCAGGCATTTTGACATCTTTCGTCTTGTCCTGTGGGTACTGGCACACAAACAAAAATGTTATTCTTTGTTATGTTGTGCAAGTATCATAGCTTTCAGTAAAAGATATATAGCAACAAAGAGATATGAACACCAATAAATATTTATTTATCTCTTCCTATACTGCTTTTTCTGAAAAGCCAATAATAAGTGGTTCAGAAGGAAAACATTCTTTAAATGATACCCACCTAGGGCATATAAAAACCAAACACACTAACAGTAGTATCATCCTTGCTCCTGTATATTCTCTCCCAAGTTTCATTCAGCAATGAGTTTTTAGTTTTGACAATAACTTAAAACTTCAATGTTGATATTTGAGTTTCTTCTTGGGAGATGCTGGAAATGCAGATGTTAGCAGGGATGGTTCAGTAAAAGCAGAATCAATGGGGGTTTGAATAAAACCATGAAGATACAGGCTTGTCTGCATTGAGGCATTAATGAATATAACTACTTGAAAAATGACAAACTCTAAGTGCTATTGTTTTACTGTCGGATTGCTTTCTTCTGGTTAAGTTTATTTCAGTTGAATAAAATGTCAACTTAGATTAATAACTTATTATTCTCTCTCAAAGTTTCCATTCATGTCCAATCCCCAAATACCAACTCCAGTAACACTTTAAAAGTTCTATCACAACTTTGAGCTCTTTTAGAAAAGTCTCAGAGATAGGGGCCAATACTGGTTCTAACTGGCTTATGAAAAACTTAAAAATTCTGTGATATTTTGAAGAAGCTATATGCAGTTGGGTTCTAATCTGTCCTGAGTTTGACACCTCATCGTTCATAGTTTGTTTGCATGTTTCACACTCATGTCAGATGGCATCTCAATTTAGGGAGTTAATTATTTCTCCTTATATGAGGAGAAAAAAATAGTACCTTTAGGAAGATTGTTTGGGTCTTTCCACAATATTTCCCAGATGATTCAGGGCTTGTTGTGGAGTACAGCACTTGGTGTGCAGGAACACGAGCATAGGCCAGTCTTTTCTCCCCTCGGATCATCCATATGATTACATCAGGCATACTGTTTTGTGGCTGAGGATTATTTGTGGGGAAAGGAGAGTTAAAGACAGTAATTAATAGATCAGTAAACTAATCTAGAAAAGAGAAACATAAATAAGGGTTTATGTCAACAAGTATCATTTAGAGTCATGAATCACAACAAACTTACGATAAATAGAGGGAATTGATTTGTTTTGCAAGTAAACCAATGTATAGTTCTGAAAAAACCAAAAAAAATACCACTGAGATTTTTGGAAAGCAAAGCAAGTTTTATTTAAAAACCTATCCTTACATCTTTTATAAAGTTTTCTAGAGACATTTTGTATCTTGATTCCATCATGGTGATGATAGTGACTGGATGCCATAGGTTGATGCTTTGGACTGACCTGCTACATATTAAAGTGCTTGTGATGCTTGCACATTAAGGGTATGTCATTGTAAGTCTTTTAGCAGAAGACAGAAACCACCTTTTTGGAGTTCTGTGCCCACCTTTGTGAGCTAGCTGCAAGTCTGGCCAATTAATTTTTTTTTTTTTTTTTTTTTTTTTTTTAAATCTGTAGCTCTACAGAGAGGAAGCAACAACCAAAATTAAAACCATTTCTAAGATGCCGTGAAAACCAGTTATGAGACAGCCAAGAGGATAGCAGAAAACAGTGCTGAAAATTAAAAAAAAAATCCACAGAAGCAGATTTAATTCTGTTAGAAGTTGATTATTATGACTAACAATCTGTGGAATTCTAACCTATACCCTGCAGTCTCTGAACCAGAAAAGTGACTTGCAACTCTGAAAGAAAAGAAAGGACAGAATAGTCACTTAAACAGAATAGGGTCTATTCTACCAATCACAGAGTGATCATTACCCAACACACATTCTCAGTGAGAACAGCTAACATGTGAGTTTTGTTTAACTAAATTGTGATTACAGAGGGGAATGTTTACTTTCACAGCATCTAAAATTACTATTCTACAGAAAGTAGATATTGCTTGATCAGCAGTGAACTTTACACCCAATTGTGTTAGTTATTGCTAAACTAACCAGTACTGCTAAACCAATCACCAGCATTGTGAAGCACTAACCTCTTCACTCAGCTGCAGTAATCTATCCAACCAATCCTCAATTTCTGTCAGAGTGGCTTTCACATCAGTAGCTTCATTTCTCATCCTTGCTGCTGCTTCTCCAATCTGTTTGAGAGACTTGAGGCGCAGTTTTTCTATCTGGGTGTCAAGGACTGTTATATTAGATTTGCCTTCTATGAGGGGAAATGGTTTACTGAAAAGAGAATATTTGTTATGGTTAATCATCTCAGTAGATTTTATTTAGCTACACTCTAAATGCAGACATGCAAACAAGTGGCAATGGATGGAGTGTGCCATCATTTCCTGTGACTGAAAACCACTGGAACAGTGCTATTGCATCTATTTCTGCAGAGATTTTCACCTCACAAGGCATTTATAGTAAGCAAGGGAAAGGCTGTGCTTACATAACAAGCACCAAGGTAGAACACCTTGAAGTGTTTGCTTTAATGTAATTGTTGCAAATCAAACCAAGGAAAATCCATTTCTCTGTATATTCACAGTAAAAAAATTATTGTCTCAAAATGTGCATCTCAAAACTGAAACCAGTTTTGGCATTCAAACTAAGATTAGGTTCCTTTCATTCACTAGAAACTGTATATTCTAAGAAAATCAATATAAAAATATGGCTTGTGGTATGACTAGATTTATCTAACCCTTTGGCAAAAAAAATCAAAGAAGTCTAAAAGAAATCTGTGACACAGAACTGAGTCAGCAGAGGGCAGAGTAACTATTCAATGGAACCAAGAAATCCTAGAGTCCTGTATTAGAAGGGACTCTTAAGGATCACTGAGCCCCGCCTCTGCCCAGAACAGCCCCAAGAAATCACACCATGTGCCTGACAGTGCTGTCCAATTCTGTCAGAAGAATGAGAGGAGGTTTGAGGCAAAGGCAGCTTTTCAAAGACCAATGGCTGTATCCCTTTAGCAAAGTTCATTAAAATGTCTTTAATGTACTTTTAAAGAAGTTTAAAAATTTCCAAAGACACTGCCTAGTTTGAAAAGACCAACTCTTCTCTGACCTACATTTAATGACCTGCTATGAACTTTTAAGGGTTTTGATTCTGTAAAACCTTGATACTGACTGTTGTGTCTTCTACACACACTACAGTTAGTTCTACTAATCTGCATGCAAGAGCTGTCTGCCCTGGGAGCTACTTAGACATTATCAAATGTACCAGATCAAAACCTTCAGAAAGTCACATCATTTCATGTTTAAGTAGTGCACTGAAAACTCTCACAAACTCCTGACTCATTTAAACCTTAGCACAGCAAGGAAAAATCTTCTATGAATTCAACAAGGCGAGATAAGTCTTTGACAGAGATTCTTTGAGTTTGCTGGAAAAAAAACCCAAAAAGAGCATTGTATTCCATGAGCAACATGAAGTTCATTTGGTGGTTGTATCTGAGTGTTATTGCTCCATAATTGTTGAGTGATACTTTATAAAATAATGGTCAGAATTAATAACAGTGCAAATACATGTCAGAATGAGGAACTGACCTGAAGTTTCCACACTGACTAGATGGCTCCATGTGACAATAGTCTGCCCTTCACATTTTACTTTCCTAGGGTTGGTCAGCCCTTTCTCTCTGCTTTCTTTCAAATCACAGCATTCTATGAAGTTATTAGTTTATATTTTTGTGCAAGCTTTCTATCATGTAATTCTTTGCTAGTATATACACTGATCTCCACTGTTTGTTTTTTCTCTGCTTTTATATTGGCTCTACAAGTTGATGAGTTTGTTCTCTCATTTCATGTTCTTTGTTATTTCCTCTTATGGACAATAACTGTTCTGTCATTTTCCCTTTCCTTTTCCTGTGCTGTTTTATGACCCACTTGTTTACTCTTCCCATCTCAATACCTCCTTTTTAATGTCTCTTTCTCATACAATTCTTTGCTCTCTATTTAGAATTTATTCTCTTTTAAAACTCTAAATGCTGACTCCTGTTGCCTTCTCTGAACACCTCCCTACATACAGACATTGACTAGAAGCTTATTCAAAAATTTTATCTTTATGGCCCATAATCCCTGCATACCTTTTGACTTTTTTATTTTGGGCTTACCAGTAAAGTACTAGACTTTCTTCCCACTTCAGTTTCAGAAATAACATTGAAGTACAGGTAATCCAAAGTCACATGAGGAATTCTAAAGAAAGGTAGATGGAAGAAAGGCAGCAGAGAGACCTAACATTCATTTTCAGAACAGTCCTCCCTCAGATATTTTTTAAGAGATGCTGCTTGGTCTTATCACTGTCAGTAATAAAACTATCCTGAGATAATGGAGAATTACACAACTAGACGGATTATTTGACTGGCAATATCCATGATATTTCGCCACTTTCAGAATTTCAGTTCTTAGGTCAATTCATGGGATTAGTCAGTTTTATAGTCCTCAGACTTTGTTTTCTGACTTAGCAGAGGCAATAATGAAGATTCTGAGCAGGCCTGGAATGATAATGTAAGAGATTAAAAAAAAATTCTTTTACCTTATATCTTCTGTAAGTTCATCAATCAGCTTCAACCACATCTCAGCTAATTGGTTTTCAGACACTTTAGCCTGCATTCCTGATTTTACGTTGGCTAAGTTGGATTGCTGAGGAATTTAAAAGAAAAGAATTTGCACTTACAAACTTCCATTGTGGTTTAAGGTCAGTAGGAGTTTCAAGATTTTGATCTTATTTATTCATCTGTGTAAAGGCGAAACCAAACAAAAGACTTATGTTTAAACTTTGTTTTTATTTAACAGGACTATTCTGATGCTCTCCCTCACTATATTTAACAAAACATGCAAACAGTCCCACAGACTCAACATACTCCTAACCAACACTGAGGAGTCTTCCTTCCCATGGGAATTCCCTGTGGATTCAAGGAGTGTATTGAGCCTTGCTAAAATGCAGGCCTATGATTAACAGTGCCATTTGTTACACCAAGCAATTTTTAATTCTGACTAAGAGAAAAAGAGAGAAAGTATCACAAAATATCCACAATTTGCTCAAAATGTCACTTTTTGATTACAGGTCTAGATGAAAAAGAGTAAAAATGAAAAGCCAATCAGAAAAAGAAAGATTTTAAATGTCTTACCAGTCTTTCAGCCATGTTTAGGATTATATTCACAGCATCTAATCGATGACTTATGTCCTCCCAAAAAGAAGTCAACGTTACAACTGGCTTTGTGTTTGCCCATGGCAAGTAGTAATAGTAATTACCTGGTGTGAAACATTTGTATATAAGATTTAGAATTCATGGCAGGAATACATACTGCACACTGCTGTTACATTCACATCATTTATGTTCTACAAATCAGTAGGAACATACAAGCTACTCCAAATTCACAAAAGGATTTGCATTTTCAAGCCACTAGAGCATCTGTTGAATAGTAAATGTTCACTTCAAATTGTTTCAAAGAGTTTCAAAAGCCAACAGATTTTAAAAAATAAATTAGCTGTTAACATATTCTCTCCATTACATGCTGATGTAGATGGCACATTACTATAACTTTATCTTTGAAATAAAATATTCAAACAATCATTTTCTAGAGTAAGTCTGAGTATTAAATTTAATATGCAGGGGAAAAAAAAACCCCTACTTTTTGCAGTTAATAAAAAAAAATTATAACCAAAATGTATTTTCCTGTGATCTAGCTAATTTGTTTTTTTTCTAGGCTGATAGATGTATGGTTTAAAAACAAGTTATTATTTTATTCTAAATCAGAATATTCAAAGCATGTTTTCCCTACTTAATTCTAGATACATCTAAAATAACGTGATTTCTTTCCCTTGCAAAGTTTGTGCATATCTAGTACACAGTCAAAAGATTTCACTGAATTCTGTCAAAATTTCATTAATAACCTCAGTAGGCCTTGCAGCACCTATTCCATAAATGCAACTTCATCTCAAAAGCTGCAAAGAGCCACACACTCTTTTCTGCCACATTTTCAGGAGGTGTTCAGTGCAGTTTGGGCTGACATTCCAAAGCTATGAACAGCACTTCCAAAAGACAATTTGAGAGTATTTCATGCCCAGAGCAGAGCATCCTTACCATCAAACACAGCACGGCTGTACTGGGTGGTGGATGCCAGAGGTTTGCAGGTGGAGTCGAACTTGTTGCCGTAGTTGCCAATGCTCACCTCGAACTGGATGGGCTCCCCTGTGTCTTGCAGCATTGTGGCAGAATGGAACACAGCAGCCAAGCAGAACTTCCGTCTGCGCTGGTATTTCTACCAAAACAGCCTTTTCAGTTGTATTTCAAAAAGCATCCACAATTATAGAAAACAATAGCAATATCTAAATGGAAATAATAACTTTTATATTTTTACTGTTTTCTGAAAAGAAACCAAGAAATATAACATGTATAATAAATTACTGTATTTGATATTATAAAATGTTTCAGATTAAAACCTCCTGCTACAAGGGCACAACATTTTTGTAGCCATTACTCCTCAACCACCAGTAACCACCTCTCTTAACCTGGAGATTGAACTCTATTGTACTGATTTTAGTGAGTTAGATCACTCTAAAAACAACAAGCCAAGTCTCATCTCCACTACCAACAGTGACAATAAAACAAGGATTTACCTCGACAACCAGTAAGTCATCATTAGGAATCATTTCTAATTTTTTACTAACAGGCTTGCTTTCAGATAATGTAGATAGTTCAACCAGAATTCTCCCTCTATAAGCAACTCCTTCTCCCTGTAACATAAACATATATGAAATAAAATTTTACATATTTTCCCTAAAGAAGCAAATAAATTTTTTAGCTGTGCATGATTCTGGTTTCATTGAAGTGTTCTCAAAAACCCTGAAGAGGCATTGATGTACGTATTGGAACAAGTTAAATAAAGCAATTGGTTTAAGGCTAGAAGTGAAAAATGTATTTATGCAAAGAAAGAAAGAAGAAATACAAATGCATGCAAAGGTGCAGTTAGTGAAAATCATTAAAATCACTGGTGCTCCTTCAAAAATACTTTTAAAACAAAAACAGAAATGGAAAATACTATAATACTTCCTTATTAATCTTAAATATAAAATATTATTCAAAAATAAAGAGCAAGAGATGTGTAATGTGAAAATAATTAAAATCAATTAATTCATTGATGAAAAAGAATTGGGTTAATTTTTTAATGAAAAACAATTAATAAAGAAACTTACCTTTCCAAAGTTTAACTCATCATATGGGTCTGGGAATCCAGTGTATTCTCTTGGACTTCCATAGAAGTTTAGGTAACAAGGCCCAAATGTTGGTAAAAAGCCAACTTCGGTTTCTCCAGTGTTTACTAACAGAAAACATTACCATTGTATCTTTGTTAATTATCATATTGAGCCAGAAAGAAACAAATAATATTACTATCAAATCCATTAGAACAAATGTTAGATATTAGTTAGATATTAGTAATATAAGAACACTTTATTCTCTGGATACCATATAAATTTAAACTAATTACACCACTGACTATACTTGTACCTAACTTCTTTCTTCACTGTGCAATACTTACACTAAATACTACTTCATGCAACAAAAATCGCACTGAATAAGAAGAATTGATGTCCCACTCCAAATATATGGTTTTAATTTATGTGCAAGGGTCATATGCTCTCATGCTAACAGAAAATATGTTTTCTAGAAAAAAATGGAACTGAGTAAAACAACATTTGCAATCACTTAAACACACAGGCCAATGATAAAACTAAACAGCCACTAAAAAGATGCATGTCTAGCAGAAAAAATAAAAATAAAAAAAAAAAAAAAAGAGAAACAGGTCAACTTTGTAGCCAAAATTGCCTGAAGTGATGTGCAGCACAGAGAGGGATGCACTTATTCCTGACAGGAAAAGAAGGCTGAGGTTAGACAGTGCCAGTAAAGGGTTATGCCTTGTGTGACTGTGCCACTACTGAGTGACACAAATGGATTGTAAAAGGGAATGTGATGTCTTGATGTAATTTCCTGTCAGCACAAAGTCACATATAACCTGCACAATATAAAATAAAGATTTGCAGTTCTCTATTTTGCATTTGGCTTTCACACCCTTACCTCTGAATCAGAACCAGTTCAAAATTTGAATGAAAAAGTATCATTGCAATAATGTCCAATTCTTGAAAAATTCTAAGACTGAACTGCTCACATCAGACTTCAGTATGACTAGATTTAAGATCCAGATATGTGTTAAATTAATGCATTCACTACTTACTGATGCAAATAAATTAAACAGAATACAAATTTTAAAACATATAGACAGACAACTAAAAACCCCTGCCAAAATTGGAATAAAAATAATTTATTTTCTATTGTTTTAAATTTAAATTCAATTGTTTACTTTTAGAAGGCTAATGATCATCTATAATAGAAAGTGACTCTGAGAAATTATTTCAGCCTTTAACTTAATATTACTTTATTAAGAAAGGAGGATAGTAAATGAAATACCATGGATGAATGTTGATTACCTTTCAGCGGCACTCCACTTGTATTTATTTCTTGCTATTTAAATATTTACCAGAAAGTCTTTCAAACTTGGATGTCAACCTGGACAGTTATGGAAAAAGTCACCTCTCCAGGCAGTAACAGAATCAGATTTTGTTTTCCAGATTTTGTTTATATAGCTTGGTAAGCATAAGCAAAACAGCCACTAATTATTTTAAGCAGTTATTTACTTCTGCAGGGCTCTGCAAGTGCAAAAATACCTGTGATCTCACAGTTATGTTAAAAATGTCAAGCCACTATTAGACTGTTAGTTTAAGCAATTGAACTGAGTTGCTTCTGTAATTGAAGCAACTACATGCTCATCTCTAACACACAGCTTGAAGCATCAGCCAAACAGAAACACTTTCAAACCAATTCCAGTGCCAAAACTGGTTTATAGAGTTAGTTATGTTTCATACTCTTTAATCACAATGGTGAAATCTTTTAGATGAACAATTATTTTAAATATTTTTAAGCAGATGTAATATCTTAGGCAATACTCTTCAGTTTGGGCAATGGAACACAAAATCAGTAACAGGTGAAGATATAAACCTTCATATGATGAAGCCCCTGTTCCCGAAGATGAAAAATCTATATTATAAAAAGAGAAGTAATTATATGATGAGTGACAATAGCATTTTAAAAAAAATACACATCACAAAGCAATCTCCTTTTAAAAGAAAGCTGAAAGCCTGAGAAAAAATAAAGTTCATATGGGCTAGAATTTTGCTTCTGGTTAATATATGAAGGTATTACTCTTCCTGTATAAATTTCAAAGGGGAAAAAAACCAGCATATATCTGACAAAATATCTTGCTTTGGTGCTTATTTTTCAGCTTTGTACAATTGTCCTCCACACAAAATACAGATTTATTTTAAAAACTACTTTTAAAAGTAGTTTTTAAAACTAAAAAGTTTTACTTTTAAGGACATGTTAAAACACTACATTTCAGGGCCCCTTAGGGTATCTACATTTATATTTACTGAGGACTGCAGCCTAGTTCAGTTTCACAATCCTTTAGAAGCCAGCTCTAAAGATAATAGAAATAGCTATTCCAGTGTCAGTACCTCAGCAGAGAGAGAAATCAAAGGAATCTCCCCAGTTCCTAAGTGCCTGGGTTTGAAGTGTAAATGTGCTGTGACTCAGCTGCAGTTCAAGATACTCATCTGGGGAGTGCAAGTGATCTCTCCAGAGCTGAATTCTCCTCAACAGCCCAACCCTTCTGTCTTGGCTTTCCCACTGCCTTTTTCTTTTGCTTCTGGCTGCACATGGGATAGATATATAAAAAGTTTGCATGAAGCCTTACTTCAACAGCAGTCCTTCTAAGAGGACTACTGTATAAGCTTTTGTATGACTGAATATACAATTCCATCCAATTTTTGCCTCAAGTCAGTATAGGATTGGAGCCACTAACTTTGTTTTTAAACACCTGATACAGCCATCAACTTAAGGATAAATTGGTCTGTCTCAGACAAGTACATATCATATAGATTTTATAAATAAAACAGAAAAAAATTTTAATTTAGATTCTTATTGCAACAATGGTCAAAATGGCTTTGAGAGTGTTCTTCAAACTAATGTAGATAGTCAGATAAATACATGCTAAGCCTGCTTAACCTTGAGCTTTATAATTCTATATGGATAACTAATATGCCAAGCTATGTTCATTAAATAGATAAAACAATTTTTCTGACATGTTAACACAGAATCCTAGTTTGGGAGCCAGCCCAATTGTATGAAAGACCTTGCTATAAAAAGAGGTGATTATAGATACAGATCACAAAGAAATTATCAATAATCACATCATTATATTAGAATATAAATGTAACTGGATTTTTTCTAATATTTTCCAAAATATTGGCACAAATAATATTTCTTATAATATTTTAAAGAAATTTTATTACAAAGCTGGTTTCCAATGGGAACAATATGTTAGGCATCTCATATCTTGCTTAACTTGTTTTCTTGTAGTTAATCAGTTCTGGGTTTTAGCTGTATGAAATTACATATCCAGACATCTCTACTGATTGAAGCACATAAATCAATTGTCTGCAATCACAGCAATGCAATCAAAATCAGAGTCACAGAAGCAGTTCCTGCTTCTAGTCAGCTACTGATCAGAGCAGAGATTGACCCAAGTTCCCCCACCATCTGAAAGCAACCCAGTCACGTCCAGGAAATGAGTAAGTGGTTGTAGACAGCTCCTTTAGGCTTAACTACTCAGCAACAGTCCACAGCTTTTAGGTTCTCTTCTCAGAGATACAACAGATACTCTTATAAGGTAGCAAAAGGAGTCTTGTTTACCAGTGTCCAAAAATCAAGTGGTTCTGAAGCAGTGACTCCAGATTGTCTTGAAATTAAATATCTTATTAAGCACCTAAGTAAATTTGCATATCTTACACAAGGTAGATTGTGATATCACATTGTTTTCTGAATCTGGGAAAGTACTCACAAATTAAATTAGTTCAGTAACTTACACACACACACACACACACACACACACACACAAAAACACAGAAAACAGAAATCCAAATCTTGAATTACTGCTATTTCCATGATGATGTGATTTAGTCATTAACATTTTAACACTATACTTTCAAAAATCCCATAGAATATTTTCTAGGAGCACTGTTTTGAAAAATTCAGGAACAGACAATGCTGTTGCAAGGGAATTGAGAAACTATAGATAAATATATACTTTCTTTGAACACTGATCTTTGCCATTGTGTGTAACACAAGAGAAGACAGTGTGTTACACACTGCTCAAGCAATTACCTTCAATCTCTCCTCCAGAAGAAGCAATTTTTGAGAGACTTAAATACGTTGTTCCAACTACATCATTTTTTGTAAGTCGATCCCTACAAAAAAGAAAAAAAAATTATTTTATTTAAATATAATGCTGGTCATCATACACCGTGGCAAGCTACTAGTACACACATTTTCTATGACCTGAAATGCTTCAATATTACTAAGAAAACTAGCAATGACAAATTACAATAGTGGGCTGTAGACCATGAATATGTCATCTGACTTTTACACTACCATTAAACACTGACAGTGCTCTGTTCTCACTGCACACAAAAATAATCTCTTGTTACATTAACCAGATCTTTTGTAAAGAAATCATAAAAGTACTTAAACACTTGCTTAAATACTCTCATGCACTGTAAAAACACCTGACATTTATAGAACCAGACTTTTCTTCACTTATTATCATTCAGCTTAAATAACTTGATTAAAAGTCATAACTCACCAGTCAACAACTGAAAGTTTTATTTTCTCACACATCGAGGGAAACTGAAAAAAAAAAAAGGAATTAAAGTAAAATAAGTAATTTTTTCACCTGTGTAATGTTAATGCCCTGAGTTCCAAAAACATGGCTATTTACTACAGAAACAAGGGTAAAAACACTCACCTTGATTTGAAGATAAATAATTTGATTCCATTCTGGATTAGCATTTTTTTCAATTATATTTGTGCAAACCTGTCAAAAATGAAATTTATACAACACATCAAAGATAAAATAGGGGGAAAAAGTATTTACTAACTATGATTTAGGACACATCATCATCTGATTGGAAAAATTCAATGTAGTAGTCAATGAATCCTGGATTAATGCTGCAATGAGCCATTGATGCTCAATGAGTTTTCCACTGATAACTACTGATAGAGTAATCTGTATATGCAGCATTAATGACTTTGGAGGAAAAGAGAATATTGAAACAGTGTTTAAACATGAGATTTGGGTTAGCCTACTTTTTATTTTCACTAGCTACAATTAAATGAAATTATTGTAGCTTATTATTTCCACAAGCCACAATTTAATGTGCTTTTATCACAGCAGAGAAACAAGATGAAGGAATTACTTGATTCCAGCTTTCTTTATGCAGATTTTAGGGTAGATGAAGAACATATGTAGGGGAGAGGTTGCATTATTTGCTAGTCTTCTAATCTTCTAAAGATCTTCAACACTACTGCATGGGGCAACCTGACTGTATAGCATATTAAATGACTGACAAAAAAACTGATTAGCAATGAATATAAGTTGTGCAATTGTGCTCCAGATCAAATTTGGCATTCTAAGGAATACATTATTATTTAAATGTACAAATGAGGTTAATCTGTCCAGAAAGATCTGTATCATAAATTACTAAAAGCAATCAGGAACATAATGGAAGCAAGCAATCTGGCATATGTCACTTCTAGCCTTTAGTCATACATTCCTTTCATTAGTCATCAGTTTTACACCCTTCCTATTGTACCTTGAAGTTTGTAATTTTCAAAGTTAGCTTTGTTTTTTTCTTTTTTTCAATTCCATAACTTCAGGAAACATAAAAATTCATGTTGGTATACTAAATCTGTTCTCAGGACTACAATTAGCATACAAAGGTTCAGATATTTACTAAATTACCTTTTTCCCAGCAAAAGAAACTTCTACAAATGGATCTACCAGGTTTTTCTTGTCTGCTTCTCCTCCAAATATTTCCTTGACAGTTTGTGCAAAAGCATCATCCACTGGAGAGGTGTCAAAGATTAAATTAAGGTAATTGTATTTCTTATTATTAATATTATTAATATTATCATTATTACTACTACTATTATTATTCTTAAATAATAAACTGCCCATGTAATCTTAAAATCTTACCAAAATCAACCAGCTCACAGATCTAGGAAGGGTAAAGTCTAACCTGATAAACAAAATTCTGAAGTGTTGCAGGTAAAAACTGAAAAAACTGGCTTAGGAGCAATTTTAAGAATATAGATTTTTCAAACATCATAAGAAGTGCTGATGTGATCCTGAATTTAAAGGCATCACTGTATTTGAAAAGCATTATACATGTATTTGAAGACATTGCTCTTTGGCACAGATATAGGTGAGAAAATATGCTAGTAAAGGATAAAAAGTCACATATACTCTATTCTGAACAGCTAACACAAATAACTATTTCTAATGGTATTCAAACACCCAGGGACAAGTAGGGACCAGCTACATACTTTGTGGAATGTCCTCAGCTCTGTAGATTTTGAGAAGAAAAGTGACCCATCGAAGTGCAATCCCAGCAGGTAATAAAAGATTGCTCTCCACATCATCACTTTCATTATCTCTCTCCCTTTTTTCAACCTGTCAGGGAATACAATAGCAGACAAAAAATGCAATGTACAGAAGTAGAATTAAGGTGATTAGCTAAACTTCTGTTGATTAGCTAAAGACTTGCCAGTTTCATGATGAAGAATGAGATTATATCAAATTATCAAGCCACAAAAATTTAATTCTATTTTACTAACTATAATATAAATACTAACTATTTTACTTTCAGTTTTATCTCTAAAGTATTCAATTGCAGAAGGCCATTATAATCACACTTTCAAAATCATCATCATCAGACGATGATTTTGGAACATGTACAATGTGCCATGCAAATTTCATACTCATGTCAAGAGAAGGCATTTACTACAATTAGAAAAGGCTTACAAGTCTGATATAACTTACCAGAACCTACTGCTTCCTAATTTAAAAATAAACACCACAAATAACTAGACATATCCTTGTGATTTGAAGAATCCTGAGGATAGCAGAGAGGAACAGTTAATATGAAACTAAAAGGCAATCTGCCATGGTTCTGGGGACATTATACTTACCTAAGGAGTAATGGTATGCAAAAATATCAGACAGGAAGAAAAGCAGAACTTAAACTAGAGGAAATAGTCATGTAGGAAAAACCACCTGTTTTCACCTTGACAGAACTGCAGACAGTGAAGGATTGGATTGTTAAAACTACTTACTGCTTTTATCTGCATCAAATTACTTGTGCCTGATTTGTAATTATTGAGGGGCCTGATCTTCACCAGGAAAAATTTGGAGCTTTCTGGTACTCTGGTTTCTCTTATAGGCTTGTCTATGTTTTGTAGTAGTGGAGACATTCCTGACCTAGTCCTGGAACTGGTGTCAGTGTTACCCTGCCTGCTTAGCTATGTTAAGGACAATTGCATATTAGATTGCTAACACATCTCAATTTCCAGTACATGAAGGAGTATCCACAAATGGTAGAGGTTGATTAACTGAGCAGAATAACAAAACAAGCTTTGACTTAGCCACTTAGTACAAGATGCTCTTGAAACCACTGTTAAATTCTGTCTTACTTATAAATACTGCTCACAGAGCAAATTATACGTGAGGGGAGATATAAATAAATATCCATGGGATGGAGAGGGAAAGAAAAACATTTAAATTAAACTTACTGGTGGCTCATCTCCAGTTCCCAGGACAAACATGCTGACTTTCATATAGCCTTTGGCTCCTGAGTTTGTATCTTCAGGATCACTCAGCAAAAGCCATTTTCTCATGACTGCATGGCCTGAAATAAAACAAACATCACCACCAGCCCCAGTAACAGCAGTAACAAAATGGCAGACATCATATCAGCTGGGAGCTATTTCAAAAGTATGCTTTATCCTAAATTACCCTAATTATTTAACAAAATAATCCTGTCCTAGACAGGTCTCTATAGTGCCATCCAAAACAAGAAATCTGGTGTTAAACTATTTTGGCATACTAATTCAGGGACATAGTCATGACATATTTTTGCATTATTTTTCAAAGTTTAGGTATTTGTTAAAAAAGGGCTTTGTACTTCATTGTGAATCCTCTAAAAAGAGTTATATATTGTTGGATATTTTAAAGTTAATACTTAAAGCAGCAAACTTAAATAACTTTACACTAAGTTTCTTCTTTTACTTTAGAAATTCAATTAAATGTTTCAACTTGTAGTTTCAAGGAAAGAACTTCTGAAGTAGCCATTACTTACCAGGCTCATCATAAACATAGCCAATGTCAATCTGAAATAAAGATCAAAGGCATTACCTCTGAAGAAATACCAAAACAGAAGAAAGGCTGGGCAACTCCCCCCATGGTTTTAATGGGCAGTACAACATTGTTCTCTTGTCACAAACAGAAGACAGCTTACATAGAGTATTACTAGGAGGAGAAAGAGAAAACACCTAACATCGAAAGTGAGGGATTTCAAATGGATAGAGCAGCCAAGAACAAAATGCAAGAAAAGATGTATTAGAACTAAGACATGCAGTTATTTTCTTCTTTTCTTGGATCCCCACCTTTTCATTTACCAGAGACACAAGATGGGGCTGGCTTACTGCTTCTTGAACTCCCTATGCTCACTCATTATCTTATGTTCAGACAGGCTTTTCAGAACACTTCTGTTCCTTTGTTCCTGCTCAACATGTCATTCTTCAGTTTCAGAAGTGAAACTTGTTTTTTTTTTTTTTTTTTTTTAAATGAATAATATATTTTCTTTATTGAGAATATGACTGCTTCTTTCCCCAGTGTGTCAAACCTGGACAAGATTGCCTCATTCATTGTATCAGATTTTAAACATGTTCAGGAATGTAAGTATGTTTGCTCATGGCAGCTAGGGCTAGTATTCCTTGCAGGTAAAGTCTGAAAGGGTGATTTTCTAGACAGAATTACCCTTGTGGTTTCCTGTTGGAATGTGTGCCTGCAGGAACAAAAAGCAGCTGAGTGACATGCTGTCACCTGCTTAATGACTAATCCATCTTCCACAGAGCACTGACTGAATCACTAGAAATCACAAAGAAAATAAGCAGTGAGAAGCAAAAAGCAACCAGCTTTGTGGCAGAAAGTGTTTCATTTAGAAAAGAGCAGTCTTCCCTCTTTGCGTATTTTCATAAAAAGCTGGTCTAGAGACCCAGTGAATTTATGCAGTACCAAATAAACAAGAAGAAAAGACAGCCAGAACTGATCCTGAAGTGTTGTAACAGTGGATCCCAGTAGCCATTACAATTGCCATGGGAATTCTTTGCAGGCACATATCTACTTTCAAGAGTTGACCATAACAAATCCAATAAAGACCATCTCACTAATATCATCAAAACCACAGAAACTACTTTAACTAAGTGAATTTTCCACCATCATTTTCACATAACTTCTGATCCTAGGAACACCTCTCCACATCATTTGAGAATGTGTATCTTTATGCCCCCACACATATCACTATTCTGCCTATTAGCTACCTAATAAAATTATTTCTTCAAACCCTACCTCATACCAAATAATCACCTGACCACAAAAGAAGAAAAAGTCACCTGGATGCAAATTATAAAACATGGTATATAAACTACACAGATTTCTTTAATAGTCTTCAACTCAAACAAAAGAACCTGCTTACTAGTGCTTTCAGCAAATGGTCTCTAGCTTAAGAAGCAAGATATAATTTGGCCCCATGAAAAAGAAGTATAAATTACAACATTTAAAACTAGTACTTAATAATGTTCTCCCATTTTATTTCATTTAGTCCAGATATGGAGCTTACTTCATACCTACCTTAAATTCACCCATTAGACAGTCTGCTCGTAGGGAGTGAGAATCATACACCTAAAAAGACAGAGGAGCATGAAACAGGAATGTTCCTAAACACCTAAACAACCGGGTGAAATGGCCAGAAGTTGCTACAGGTATCCAGCAGCCTTGTGTGTGCACCGGTTTTTCTTACCCGAATGCTAACTGTTTCATCAAGCAGCTCTAGAGGAGTCATGTGGACATTGTAGAAAAATATCTGTCAAGATAAAAACAAACAAAAAACCCCTGTCTTAAAACAATTAACGCATAATTACTTGAATATAAAATGCAAAAGCATTATTTTAAGAGGCATGCCAAGCATGCCTGGTAGAGTACGTTTACCCTGCCTCCTTGCTGAACATATAACGTGGTAATTTAGTGCAGAATGAAAAACTGAATTTAGTAAATTGACTCAGTACAACACAGACAAGACAGTCACAACTTCTGTTTACGAACACTGTCAGCATAACTTTGCTGCAAACTTTCAGCAGACTCTTGCCCTTGCTCTGCACTTCATATTTTTCTCAGGGGAACAACTTCAGAAACTATAAAATTCACATGCCAGAACACTAAATCCTGGTGTAACTGTCTCTGTTGTAGTTGTCAGAGGCCTTTTTTAGGGCTAGTGGTGATAGTGATTGCAATGATTTGAATTTTTGAAATTCAAGGCTATAGTGATAAATCTGATAGCTTGATATCATGAGGATATATGTACTAGTTATGAGATTCTTTTCATAATAGATCATGCCTCACTAAGCCTTGTCTTTGATCCCAGCTATATTCCAGTCAGTATTTTATACAAAAAAATGGAAGGGTATGTAAACATGGTCCCTCCTGTTCCAGTTTTAGACTACTATGGATATTGAGACTGCCAAGGAATTGTTTCAATATAAGGTGCAAACTACTTTCTGCCCTCCCTATATTTTCCCATGGTTTCATAAATCTTGGCTGCTACCTACTTAGTTTAGTCTTGGCTGCTACCTAGCTTAGTTTGAGTTTCAAAGTTTTATAAATTCCTTGGTCGTGCCTGTGTGTGTTAAACATGCTTACCACACAGTTCCAAAATCTTCTGAATTTTCCACACATGCCCAGACAATGAGAGTTATCCTCAGCATTTTCTCTATTACAATTCAGTTTTGCAACATTAGTCTTCCAGCTATGGGATCATTCTTGTGTCCCTTAGGTGGCTTCGAATTCTCTCCTGTATTTCAGTGTGTTTGATATACACACCCCGTCTATAAAATCTAGTTGTTGTTTTACAAATCATGGGTAGCAAGGCAGTGACATTTCCAGATTCTGTGGCAGTTCTATGGCATTGCACTGGGCACTCATCTGTACACACCATAGAGGTCTACAATGATTTCTAATTATTTTTTCTGTGATTTTTATAACCTGCACACAACTATTCAAAGTGATTCTGTCACACAGCCAACTGCACCAAAGAAAATGTTCCATATGTCTCATATGAACTCTGGCTTCCTTCTAGATTGTTTTATCTGCTAGGACTGTCCATGACAGAGATGTGTTTAGTGATGTGAATACATAAAGGGACTGGGAATGGCATAATGCATGTTAGCCATAATTACCCATAAATGTTAGTAAATTCTTATTAATCAGTCCTAAGGAAACTGTATTTATTTCTCTACATTTGATAGCCTCAACACTTCAGCTAAGGTGTTCTTACACTACTTACTTCATCAAAAAATGGGTTATTTCCTCTTTTGATTCTTGTCCGGTGTGTTTGACCACAAACATGAACTTTGACTACTGGTTTTATGTTATTTCCAGGCAACTGACGACCTTCAATGACTCTAACACGAATCTGAAAAATAAAATCAAATACTTGTACTAATTCATTCTCTATATTATCTGTGATCCTGATCACAACAATTCCTTATTATACCACCAAAAACATTAGCCAACACCTGACAGATATGAACGAGACTTTGCAAGCTTAATTATGACGGTAACTAATTTTACAACCCAAGTTAGGGTTAATTATTTCACTAGAGTTTTTTCTCTTGCCTTTACCATTTATTTTTAAAGCTGCTACAGTAGTTTGAAATCTGCATAACTATAATTTAAATAAGGTTCATTCCTATTTCAGTGAGAATTGTACAAAATCAGGTATCTCAGTAACAGGAACATTTGAGGAATAATTTTGAAATACTGGCTTTCAAATGAAGAGGCTAATTATCTCTGTGGTGGATTAGATAAGCTGACATTAAATTATACTCAGGCTGTGTAAAAGGAGCAGTGTTATGCTCAGCAGAAAAAGAGAACATGCAATATTTAATAAATCTAGTACCTGAAAATCTTGTGGTTTGTTAGAGAGGATTCTCCGTGTTTTCTTTCCTTTGGTGATGCGTTTAGCTAGCTGGGCTTCCTTTGTGCCACTTGGAACTGTTGGTGTGAGGCCACCAACTGGACCATCCAATCCATCCTCATAACCTCCATCATCTTCTCCATCTCATATAGCAAAAAAACAGTGCAATTAATAAACAAATAGCAGAGCTTGCTGTTAAAGTTACAGGGGTAAGAGTCTGATATCCAAGAGTTCCACTACAATTCTATTATTAGCTCACATCAACAATGTTTTTGCCAACTACATTCTTCCAACTCATTTTGAAAGTTAGTTGTTTTAGCCTGCTTAAGAACAAGTTTATATCCTAACCAAACTAACTCTTGATCAGTCTCTCTACTGGATGCAGTGTCTAATACAATTCCCATGCACTTTTAAAATCAACTGATTGAAGCAAAGTTGAGCTGTAATCATCCCCCAACTAGGTTCACAATTCACCATACGGGATTCATTTTACTCCAGTTGAATAAACATTGCTGTTGAATGAATCCTGCTGTTTCCCATCAGCAAGACTAGGCTACAGAACAACATTGGTTTTTACTTCAGAATCTTGAATGTATGAATACATTTAGGGTCTGTCATCCAAAATAAAACTGAATTCTTCTCCACAACATTTAAGTGTGGAACAAGTTTTTCAGTAAGGCTCTTTGACTGTTCTGAAATTAACATACCTCTGTGGAAGACAGTTCTACAACCACATGACACTACAATACTGAATCACACTCTGAGATTCCGGTATTGCAAAACAGGATCTATAAATACCTAGACCACAAAAGTGATCATTCCCTTGTGTTTCCAGGCTTTCTTAACTGGACAGTGACTATGGTAAAATTTAGAGGAAGAATGAGCTGTGTCTCTGGTTGTCGGCATTAACAGAATATACACTAACTTCATAAATTATGGCTGATGATCACTTTGTATAAAAATGTTCTTCATGGTCCTTGTAAGAGATGTATAAACCAGAGAGACTGACATACTATGCATTTATAAGCAGAAGACCTCCACTCACCTCTCTAACATCTCTCAAAATGCATTTGCCTGAATGGATCCATGCAGCTAATTGATCACATATCCTAACACTGAATTGTTAATTTCTGAAATTGAGCTGCAGCTATTTCAGGAAAAGTGATTTCATTTAATGGGGAATCGGTATTTACAATAACTAAGGTTTGTTTGATAATTCACACTGAAATAATTCTCATGTAGTTGCTGAATACTAAAAAACTGCCATTTTGAATTTTATCTGTATATGACAATTCAAAAACACTTTAAAAGCTATCAAAATAATTTCACAAAAGTGAATTTGCATTTTTACCCTTCAAGTCCACATTTCTATAAAATTACTTTGAAGTGCAGTAATTTAACACACAGCCTTTGTGTTTATATTACTTATCCTCTGAGAGAAGCCAATGCAATCAAAATTTCCCTCCAGAAGACTCCTGATTTCAATTTTTTCCTTCTTATGTTATCTATCACCAAATAATGGTTAATCTGATTTACTTCTCAAGCACAAAACATTTATTAAACTTCCTTCTTTCTGCAAAAACACAGCCTTGATATTAGGCTTATTATTTTCCAATCAGCTTCAAAGGTTTGTTATTTCATAGCTCTTTTAAGAGTCTGGAAAAACAGATCTCAAAAATACTCTCAGCAAAAACCTGGTTAATATGATATATAGAGAGACCAAATAATATTCCCTACTGATCACAGTATTTCATTGGTTAGTCAAATATCAACCCAATATGAAACAGAGTCTTCCAAACCTTAATTGTTCTAAAAGGGAAAAGAGCTTTCATTATTCAAGAAAATCTTTTCACAAAGCTCCCTGACATTGAAAGTAATAGATGGGACTTCTCTGCTTTTTGGTTAGCCCTAGAACTGCAGCAGATAACTGCTCTTTCCTTGAACATTCAAAAACTTTTTCTTTAATACAAAAAAAGCTGATTTGAAAAGTTTTTAGGAAAATAGAGAAAATTATACTAAAATCCACTTTATGTCAGGAAATGCAAATTTTTTTCTTAGCTTCTGAATCATACTTAATTTCTATAAAATCACTACCCGTCAGTCTTGACATGCTTGCTTCTGGTGAACAGCACTGCTGAATCACTTTCTTGCTTTACCTTAAACACCTCCTAGAGCTTTTAATAATTGTTCTGAGAAAAGGTTGAAATACCTTCCTGTGCACTGGTCCCTCCTGGATCAGTTGGATTTGCAGGTCCAGCTGGTGGCTCATACCCTACTACCAAATCAATTGTTGCCTGTAGAGAAATACAGTTTTTTATGTAGCCCACAGTATTCACAGCAGTTGATTTAAAGCAGCAAGTTGTTCTAACACTGTGCATGAACAGTTAACTATTCATGGGCACAACAGTTTTATAAAGGTTCAGCTACTAGTAAATTCATAAACTATTATTAAGCTATATATATATATACATAGGAACAATAAAGATTACACAATTTGCAGCTAATGGACTAGATTCTAAAATAAGATCTAACAAATGGAATCGCTGTGTTTGTATGTAGAAAAATCTGTGACAATACAAGCATGTAAAATATTGTACAAATGTTCACTTTAGTTTCATAATATTCATAGCAGACAAGGTGACATTCTAAATTTGCAGACAGAAAAACAAGGGCAGAAGAGAAATAACACTATCTCATCAACAACTTAACAATTCTGGACCATAAGTAAAATTTCCTATCTGGCTTCTCTAATTGCTTGTTCATATCTCCATCCTGGAAGAAAAACACTACGTCATTTTCCATTCCAATTATAGAATTTTTTGTGCTTAACTGTGGTTTTGGATTATTGAACAAACCATTTTTATTCCTAGTTGCCTGAGTAACATGAGGAGTCAGCAAAAAAAGCCCAACCCTGTGACCAACTAATCATGATATTAAACTGCAGCTGATGAGAGACTGAAATTACTCTCTCTTTATTGAGGTGTACTAGAATACAGTATGAAGTGCCTCAACAGCTACACTGCACAAACACAGTAAGGTCCCAGGTTCCAAAAACTACTTAGTTAATAACTAAGCACATTTAAATCTAAACATGTGCTAAATCAAGTTAAGCAGGTTCTTGTGTAACTTTGTGAAGGGAGCTGGCAGTGAACGTGTGTATGACCATGTGCTTTCCAGAACCAGTGCTATGACACAGGTAGCTGTTTCAAAGCATAAAGATGCATATGAAACTTGCAAAATGTACTTTTTCAACATCAGGCTGATATCAGGTACACTCTGTGGCCCATAATATTTATAACACATATATACAAATACATAATATATACAGAGATTAGAAAATTGTATAGACATATACATATATATATTTGGTTATAAATTTTCTCTTTCTGGAGCTTTGCTAGAAATTTCCAAGAATTAAATTGATATTAGCCCTGTGGCTGGAGCATTTTGACCAAGAATACAGCAAAATAAGAAAATGTAAGTCACTCACTCCAGTTTCTTGTCCCCTTTCATTCAGTAGAGGTATGAGTTTGAAGGGAAAAGATCTGCTTTGGTTACCTACAAGATCTTTAAGTGCTACGGATGCACGGCCAATTAATCTGAAATTAAATAAAATCATTATTAGAATGCAAATATACATCAAACAGAGGTTCCCATTGTTCTTCTGCTAGCATCTGTTAGTTGACCAAGTAACTCCAGCCATGACTTGAAAACTCAAAGCACAACAAAAGACCATTGCAAATGTCATGTAATTATTGTGTACTGCTAATTTTTAATTTCTGTTTCATCACACTCAAATGTGTTACATATGTGATTCGTGCTAATTAAATTGTAACTATATTAGCAAAATTGTTGCTTTATAATTAATAGAAAAATTGTATTTAATTGCTGTAAAGCAAAAAAGATAAAGGAAATGGTTAAACAAAGCAGATGGAATTTGAATCATTTAAAAACTGGATTTGTCACGCTTCAAATCTATATGTGAAATTAAAAGAACCTCTTAACCAGGAAGAAAAGTTACAGGCTATTTTAGGAATCTTATTTACAAAGGAAGAGGGAGAAATAATTAGACAGTCAAGAATACAAGCTCAAACTAAAGATCATCAGAGGCCAGAACATAGGCAGAATATAAGTGATTTTGGGAGGATAATTATCCAAGAAATTTGGGGAGCAGTGCCCAAGTGACCAAACACTGTAGGGAAAGCCCTAAGTGAACAACAAGGGAAAGATGAATCCCCAATAAAAAAGCTAAAATGACTAAGAAAGAATTTGCAATTATGCTCAGACATAGACCCTGATTCAGCAGGTCCTTTTAAAAATACAATTTCTAACTAAGACTTGGGAAGACATCAGGAAAAAGCTGAAAAAATTAGAAAACTGGAAGGATAGGGGACTTCAGGAGTTGTTAAGGGAAGTGCAAAAAGTATATGTTAGAAGAGATAAGAAAAGACAGAAAAAGAAAAGCCAAAATTCTAATCGCAGCAGTCCAGAAAACACAAGCAACCACAAACACAGAGATATTGAAGTAAGAAGAAACAGATGGGCTAAGAATAAAGCAGAAAGGGCTGCCCTAAGAGAAAACAACAGTGTAATGATGACTTTTCAGGAGGCAGAAACACAAAATGAAACACCATACTTTTCTTTAGCAGAGGTAGAAGCTATTAAAGAGCTAGGAGCAACTCTGACAGAAGGAGAATGGATTCTGCTGGATGATAAAAAAGTAGTACCAAAACTTTTGCCCAACAGATCCTAAGCAACATACATAGGAAAACTCACTGGAAAACAAGGGCATTTGGTGAGCACTTTTTAAAATTTTATAAGTGTATAGGAATATTTGAAATTGGAAGACAAGTTACTCAAGGATGCCTCACATGTCAAGAAGTGAACAAAAAAAGTGCTAAGAAGTGCTCCCTTTAGAGGCAGCTGAACAGCCTATAGGCCGAATAGCCTATAGGAAAAAAAAGAAAAAAAAAATCCAAGTTAATTTTACCAAATTATCCAAAATAAGCAGATAGAAATATCTGCTTGTTATAGTAGATTAATTAACTTAGTAAGTAAAAGCATTTCCTGTGGTTTGGGCTACAGCTCAAAGAGTAGCCAAAATTTTGTTAAAGATTTAAGTTAATATAGGTTATTAATTTAGATTATAAGAACCAAACCCCACTCTGAAACTGGGCTCTCACCATATGAAATGTTATATGGACTGCCTTACCCTCAAGGTACGACAATAGATCCCTCCCTAGCCACGGACAAAACCATTTAAAGGTATATTACAACCATTGCAAATAATTTGAAGGAATTAAAAGAAAAAGGCATTTTAGCTCATAAAACTTCTCTTGATTCTCCAATACACTCTATCCTACCAGGACAGTATATGTTAATAAAATGCTGGAAAAGAAAAAGTTTAGAACCCCTACTGGGGCGGAGGGACCATTTCTGGTTCTTTCAATCACAGAAGCAGGAGTTCGAACAGAAAAAAAAAAAAAAAAAAAAAAAGCTGAACTCATGCTTCTGGGTAAAAGGACTGATATAAAATAAAGATTGGAAAATTATTTTGACATCAGGAGACCTAAAAGTAAAATTGAAAAAAACTTAAAAATAAATGAAAATATTTTAAGTTTAAAAACATATAAACATTGCAATAAATTCGCGATAAGGCTAAAAAGAGTATTTAGTGCCCAAAGACTACAGTCTATATAAAATTGGCATAAAACCACTGTACCTTGAGATCAAAAAGGGGATGTAGTTTTTATATACAAGGTGGAAAATGTTATTTTATAGCATTACTGTTTGAAATATCAATTTAAAATGTGTTGGTGTTCTTTATGGAAGCCACATCTTTAACCTAAAAGATGTTTAAAAATGAAATTATTTTTCGCCTATTTTTGAAAATAATCTTCTGTATAACTTTCAACAACCATGTCACTTATTTCCACCATTGAATTCTCATTGGTAAACTGAAGAATATAAAAATTTCTTTCCCTACACAGATTTGCAAACTCTCTGGTGAGAAGTGAATATAAACTAGGTATCACAGCTGTTGTACTACACAGAAAGAGACACAAAACCAGACACATCCATGTCTTTGGTAATGAAAACAGTGAAACAGAACAAATTCAATCAATATGCTTACTAAAATTTCATCTTCTTGCCCATACTCTGCATTTTGAAATAGGTTCATATTCTCGCTTCTAAATTCTCAGAATTCTCAGAATGGTTCTAGAGCAGTCTACCAAAGGAAAGTTTCAAAGGGATATGACACATGGTAGACTCTTCTGAGCTACTTCTGCCTACTTTGTCACTCCCACCCTCGCCCAGAAAGATGGAAACTGCATGTACTTTTAACCCAAGAGACTACTTTTAGTTTAGGCAACATTTCTTAGTGTGATACTGGTCTCATGATACTTGGCACTGTATTTAATTCCCATGGTATGTAGTAGCAGTTTACTCCCATATTGAAGTGGATTACTGGAATAACTGAGATTTTTTTTTCAATGAAAAGAAACCAAGATAATTTTACCCTGTAAATATTCCAAAGAATATGCATTACAAATAAAATACCAGCTTTGCTGCCAAAACAGAAAAAAGATTTGTACACAGGGAATTTATCTGAGGTTCCCTGAAGTTACAGAGCTTTTTCATGGAGTAGCTAAGGATGCAAGGATATTTTTTGACATGAAGCAAGAGCACTATTATAGCTACTCTTGAATACTGTGTCAAGAGAACATAAATTAATTTTTTGTAAAGTACATTAGGATACCTAAGTACAAAGCATCAATTTCCTGCAAATATACCTTCCAGGTATTACATAAAACAACTTCTGTTTAGCTGCAGAAACTTACATATTTTGAGGTGCCTTAAAAGGGAAAAACCCAACAAGACTACCCATAAGCAGCTAGGCTAAATCTGATTCTAGAGAAAGAAAATATTTTCCTATGCACATCTGTAAAAAATTTATGTAGACTTGACCTTTTGATTTGATATGAGCTGGAGTGATTTAACTTCAAAAGCATCATCAATTCAGAAGCCACCCAAAGTAAATTCAAATCATCAGGATTAATGTTTTAGCAGCCACACCCTCCTATCCGGTGACATTAACTCAAGAATTGCTGTTCACCTGTAGTGCTTTTGAAATTTTCCACTGTACATTTCCATTTCTGCATCCTCATCTGCCCTGTACAAATGATAACTGCATACATTTGAATGCATAGTAACCATTTTTAAAATAGTGATCACCTTGAGCAGACTGAAGAGGGAATCAGTTACAAAGACTTCTTGCTTGCAACCAGCTGCCTCTAGATACTGCCCCTATATCTATATCCTATATTTTCCCCTCCTTTAGCAGGCTGGGTAAAAACAGTCTCCAGTCTTTTTCCACTCTAACAAGACTGAGAAATTTAATATTCAATTTATAAACTATCTTAGTCCACTTTTAGACTTTATCCAAATTCTAAGCTTTGGGCACTACTCTGCCTTTCCCAAGGTCATCCTGTTCACTGGATTTGGTGTTTCACCCCTCCCTTACCAGACCCACAGAACTGATGAGGTAGGAAGGAATCACTCATGTTCATCTAGTCCAGTGCCTCTGCTCAAGCTTAGTCAGCTAGAACAGGTTCTCCATGACTATGTCCAATCTGGTTTTGATCATACAGCTACTCAACGACTGAAGTACTACATTCCAAAGTAATAAGGAATGCCCCAAAGTCATCCTTAGTTATCATCTTTGTCACTTTTATACAAGTCTTAGAGAAAGCCTTTTTTCTGACATGCTTCTCTCAGGTCCTTAATCTTTGGGCTGTCAGCTAAGTCAGATCTCAGGAGCTGTTGGGAGATCATATCCATCACCAATTCATTGATGTTTAGTGCTTTGCTGCAAGGTCTGCTCCTGTACTTCACCCTGATAAGTAACTAGACTCCTGGTTCTTTGCATGGCTACTGTGAAGTTGCTGGGTTCCTCTGAACTCTGAAGACTTTTTACCTTCAGGCAGGATTGTGTGATCTCCATCTGAAGCCATGACTTACAAGATGACAAGGAATCCTTTCCATCCAGCATAGCTGAAAAGACTTTTTACCACCTGTTCATCATGAAAGGACACTGTTCTTTGCTGGACCTATTTCAGCTTTCTTCCTCCTGCCTGAGCAGATCAACATTTGCCCATTTAATTCCAGATCACACTAGTCACACTAGTCTCTTGACACCATCAAATGGGACAGTTTCTGCTACTGCAATAGCTTAATGCATCCTCTGACCTTTTGTTCATCAGCTGTTTTAAGAGAAATCTAAAGCAAATGAGTATTTTTTCTTAAATGTTTAAGTACCTTTTTGGCCTTCCCTAAGACTTCCACAGGAATAATGCCCAACCAGTCTGGTCCCTTAAATGTTTCCAGCTTTGCAGGAGTAAAGCAAAAACCCTGTCCTGCCACAAGCAGTTTAAACTTTCTGGTCTACCACTGGAGACAACACCAAAAATAAATGCAAAGTCCCTACTCAGAAGTTGCTTTTGAACCTTACCAGGCCTATGACAGTTTCCCCACAGTGATCAAAGCAAAATACCTAGTTTTATAAGCATGAAATCAATGAACTACTGATGACCAACTACTAAAAACCGAGCTGCATTTGTGCCAAAGCTAATTAATCCGTTAGTGCTGTGGTTAGCACTTCCTGTTGGCTGCCTAAATAACCAAGTGAAGTGAAACTTCACACCCATGTCTGGATCAGGAAGTGCTAATTCGCAGTACCAACCATTTTATTATTCCTCTTGGTCTGAAAGTAGCAATCCATACTAAATTCTTTAGCCTATCATGTCCTTTGGCTGCTTACATGCTACTTCTACTGGAAGCCCCAAGGTTTAAATTACTCAAGAGTTAAGCATTTAAATTCTTTTCATCTACTTTTAAGGGTTTATTTTGGCAGAGGTTTATATTTATGATTCTCATCAGCAAACTTGATGCTATGCTGCAGTTATAATTACTATACTTAACTTTTCTTTCTCAGTGGGTACATTTCATTATAGAGTATGCTACAAGACCCAACACTCACCTTCTATTATTCCTTCTACATTTAATTATTTTTACTAAGAAAAACCTCTATTTTATCTTTACTTATTTGATAATACTTTTTGAAAGAACAAAGTTTAGAAAAGAAACAAAACATGAATACTGCTTTGAACAGGGAAGAAAGGTCAAAAACTGAATCTTAAACTGTCTAGATCTTGGATACAGTGGATGCAAGGAAATCCTGCAACTATGTACAGTCACACTGATGTGGAAAAGAATCCACACGAAAGGACACAGCTGTAGGAAGATTTAAACAATCTGGAAATTATTTAACTATGAGAAATCCTTAGTAATGAATAAATAATTTGCTGCACTGTTCATTTGTAGCCACATTTTTCTTTTAGAGCAAAGGGTGTGCCCAATCTGTTTTTCCTGTCTCACTAGGTTACTAACTACACAAAGGGCACAGGGAAGCGCATAACCCCAGCTCATTCTCCTAACTTCACAGGGACAACTGACATTCCTCTAGGGTTTTTGGGATTTTTTTAACTGCATAAAGATTTGTGTTCTGAGAATTTGAAATCTTTCTACAAACAGTACTAGATGTAATAGAAAACAGATGTGTTCTCTTTTCAAACATCTTTATGCCGGAAAATCTAACTAAGCATGAATCACACAAGTTCTCTGGTTTATTCCTATGATGTTTTGCTTTATTTATCTTTTCCAATTATTGTGACTTTTCACCATGAAGAGCACTCATTAACCTATCTGCAAAAGTTTAGTGATCCTGTAAATGAAGCAGTAAATTTTCTCTCCAGGAAAATAAAGAAATGGAAAAATATCCAAATGTTCTTTCAGGCTTAATTTACAGAAACATACCAAAGCAATGAGTTCAGTGCCTTGGCACAGTGTAAAAGCAGAAAAACATCCACTGAACTCCTCTTCCTGCATGTTTAAAAACAGACTGGATGAACAGTAATACCAGTTTTTAGGAGCTGGAACAAATCATGTGTTATATTGCAATCTTCTGCTCTGTTGCTCCAGAGGGTAGTACAGGTTCTGTAGTCACCTCTTGGGCATAGGAACAGACACAGGTGTCTGGAACTAGTCAGGACTGCGAGTGTGTGGAACAGCAGAGTGTGTATTGGCCAGGAGATTTGTGAGTGAGCAGCCAGAGAGGGAGGCTGGGCTGAGAAACACTGCTCCCAGTAGGCTTCTGGCCTATAGACACACAGTAGCAGAACATTTGAGCAGAAGTTGTCACTGCTTTGAATGTCACAACAGCAATCCCACTGCTTATTTTCCTCCAGAAGAAAGAAAATAAAGCCAAAGACATGGTGTAGGTTCTTTTCATTGCTTGTTCTCAGGCAACAGAGGCCCCTAGACATATTCTTTATACTCAAAAACTAAATCCAAATTCAATCTAGATTTTAATATAAAATATATAAAAACATGAATCTCTAAAGGGAAGACTGTTGATTTCAGCTTAAATTCCTCTTCACTTAGACACCCAATACACCTCCCAAGTTAATGGGTCTACTTGTGAATGTCAGAAACAAACACTGGGTTCCTTAAACTGTCATTAGAATAGCTCTCAGTAGTAAGGACATTAGATAGGCATTGTACTCCACTTTTCCAATCCTGAACTAGCTTGCCGACAAATCATGGGAGTGTTATTTGCACATTCTTCCACTGAGAACTGTTTTGAAATGCAGCAGCACTTCAGATATGTATCTAACTATAGACTTTTTCTTAAGTATTAAAAGAGGATACTGTGAAAAAGTAGCAAATCTATGACATGGTAGTCCTAAATCTCTCTCCAACTCAGTAACTCTACAGAAATACAGGTTACGTATACATGGCCATTGGAAGGTGAGAAACTTATTCCACATTCCCTCCTTTCATGCACTCTTTCATATAAATGTGAATGTTCATAAATATCAAATCTCTTCTATTGTTACAGTGCTTTGTGCCTTTAAAGAACTACAAGATGCTATTTCCTATTACCATGTTACAATAAGGATGCCAGCTCATGTGTTTCTCACTTCTCATCCCCTTATCCTGTTTCCCTGCCAATATCCCTTCCAAACACGAGACACTGCACATATGAGGATATTGTCAAGGATCTGTTTTCAAAGAGAACAACCTTTCAAAAACACTGAAGGTGTTAGTCTGGCTTTGGTATGAACAACTTTCTGTGCATAAACCCAAGCAAAACAAACAGGCATTTGCACAAGCTGGGGGTTAAGAGTTACAAATATGAGTCTAGATTATATTTACAAATACAACTTGAAGAAAACCAACCACATGACTGCCTAACTTTGAACCCATGTACAGAGTGAAACATTTTAGGTGCTTCAGATAATCAGTTTCCTTTCTTTTCTTATGCATTACTAAATTCTGATTACCGATAATCTCAAGTTCTGAGATTTCCCTCAGAGTCAGAGGCATGCAATATATCCCTGCCTAACTGACCTGCAGGAATCTCAAGAATGAGAGACCTGAGGGCACTGGCTTGATTCACAGTGATTTTATGACAGAGCTGTTAGAGTATTGTAAAAACCAGAATCCACATGTTGGGAGGAGGCAGAGGGTAGTAAAGAAAAGCTAACAATGGAATTGGGCTACTATGAGTAAACATGAATGTTTGCCTAACACACATGAGATCTGCCATGAGAAAAAAAGAGGATGACATGATCATACTTCCTTTCAGAATAGCAACTGAGAACACTACTTAGCATTGACAAAAAAGAGAGAGCACAGCAAACAGCAGCGATCAGTTCCATTTCCCCTTGCACTTCTGTATTGAAAATTGTGTTTAATACTGGGGTGGGAGTGGGTAGGGAGAAGGAAAGAAGGAACATACTTGTTTTGTCCAATTGTTTCAAAATCCTTCACAATAATTGTTAGGGAAGATGAATTATCCAGAGCAATTCCTTTCAAGTCAAATTCAACAATCTGAATAACAACAAAAAAAATTAATCAAACCCAAATTATAATGACAAGTTAAGTAAAAATTAACAGCAGACTAGCATATAGAACAAAATCATTCAGAAATACATTATGCATTTAGTGAGAGACCAAATCCAGCTTACATTTGCAAAAGTAATGTAAAAAAGGCTCATAGCATGAATTTGATTTGCTAATTACTAGCAATAATGGCACAATTACATTGTTTAATAGTAAGTCATCATTGCTTCTGCAGTTCCGCTTCCTCATACAAACATACACATTGTCTTGTCATTCATAATGTCTGATATTAATCCCCTTTAATACTGTCTGAACTCAGTTGCTATTGAATTTAAACAAATAGTTGTGAGTTCCCTTTCTTTATAATTCTAATTACAAAATGTAAGAAAAGTCTTTAATTTATTGTTGTGAAAAAACACTGCCAAGAAAACATTTTCCCCAAGAAAAATATTACTGAAGATGCAACATAAGACTAGGCCTACAAATAAACCATGAGGACATTCAATGCATAATTTCTTTTAATTCTGTATGGTTTTTCCTGGTATGTAAAAAATTATCCCATTATGTTCCCATACATGTGGCTAAACCATGGCTGAGTATCATTTTGATCAAAAGAAAGTGGAAACAAAAGCAGGCCACAAACTCATCAGTTATCCATTTAATTTTACATTAACACATTTCTGATGAATTCTAGTATATGGTGCAAGATGAATCCATTCACCTGCACTTACTAACACTCTGAAAGAACACACAGCACTAGATCCTCTTTCCAACAACATGCTCAGCTGTTGAAACTGACTTAATGACCTTACAAGCATTGTCTTAAAATAAGCAAGGATTTATTTTTTTAACAAATTACCTCATTCCAAACAGGATTGAGTTCATTTTCAATTTTCTTTGTTTTCTTTTTTTCATCTGCAAATACAAGAAAAGTGTGATTATTTGTTTTTGCTGAAGCACTACAAAAATATAATAGTTTCTCCTTTCACTTTTCTAAAGAAGGTTTGAACTTCCAACCAAATGTTCCAATTCTTTTTATCTCTTCCAGAAGTTGCATATTTTACAATCAAGAAGTCCCATGGGCAAGTTTTGTAGTTGAGGCTTTTTATTGTTTCATTTAAGAATAGCTAGATGCATTTCCAAAAAGCAAAATAAATATTTAGGTTTTGTAACCTTTTATGACCCCTAGCTTCACCTTCAATAATCATGAAAAAAAGCCAGACTAAAAGATTTGGAGACATCAAACCAAACAGTAACCTCTAAGTGATAGCAGTAAAGCACTACTTTTGAAAGTAGTAAAGAAAATGTGTTACATATTTTACCATATTTGAGTTACAAAATATTTTTGAATGTTTAGCTCTGGAATAAAATCACATGAAAAAAACATTTTAAGAAGATATGCTTACAGTGTCAGCACTTTCTGGTTTAAATGAGCAAATATTAGAAGAAATACACATGCAGGTAAGAGGAAATGCAATCCTTCCTGAAAAAATGATTTCCAGAGATGTAGATGACTTCACTGAAATTACTGTGGCCTAAAAATGACAAAAATTGCAAATTTTCCTTACTTCGTGGTAAAATTTGCATTTAGCCAAACTACAAATCATGAGAATGTGGGGTGTGGTGCAAATTATACACAGCTTGGCATTATTTTTCCTGTTCAGTTACAATACATGGGTATAGCTCCGCTGGAGGATGTCTTTTGACACTCAGAAGCACAAAAGGGCACAGACACACACACAGCTGTTTAAACAGAGATTGCATATATTAGTGATAACAAATGAGCACATTTAAGTACAGAGTGTAAAGCTGCTGCTGATCTCCAAAATGCTCAGTCACCACAAGAAGTCCAAGCTTCCCACTCCACATCTTTAAGGACTCTGGTAAAGACAATTGCATTTTTGTTATTTGAAGTTATGACTGTACTTAACCTGGAAAATGTTGCAAAGGCCTGGGAAGCAAGAGTAAAGATATGCCAAACAGGCAAATTCATATACTCACTAGTCAGGCTGCTGACTGTGGTGGCTCTTTTTTATCGGATGACAGTGGGATGTACTGAAAAAGTCAGCCCATGCTGCAAATTACAAGAACTGACTCCCATTTATGTAACAGGAATTGTCTACAATTCACACAGGATATTGACTCATGTTGTAGGACAAAGGAAAGAGCTTTCATAACATACCATACTGTGGCCTGACATTTTGCAGAACAAAGCACTAATTAACAAGCTAGTGAGAGAAATTCAATTTTATACTATCTAATAGGAGGCAAAGCATTTTCAAAACTGGGTATCCTAGAATATCTGGGGTTGTGCACTGATACTCCAAGTCCCTCTAGAAGCCTGGAGATGAAAAGATGTTTTCAAAGCCAGTGAAAAAAAATGAACAGCTACAGCTACTACAGAGGATAGTAGATTACAGACCTAATTCTGATAGAACTAATGGATAAAAGTCCTATGATCCCTACCTAAACTAAAATGTAACTCTCTAAGGTGAGTCCTGGCTTGAACAACAGTCAGAACAATTCTTGAGAAGGTGCTAAATTTTCCACTGTGAATTATCCATGTTCACAAAAGCAAGATTCATGTTTCCACTAATATGCATATTCCAGATCACACTGAGAAAAAAAACCTTTTTCTGCATCTGTGTGAAAGATTGATGAAAAAACACTAGGAAGAACAGCTTACATTGGGTTTTAGTTGTAATTTTAGTCAGTCAGAGTGTGACATTCACAGTCCTCAAGGAAATAGTTTGAATATATTCTCGTCTCTTTACTGACTTCCTTTTCATTTCACTTTTATCGGTATTGTAATGCACTGGGTGGTGGTGGTATTTGTTTTTAAGCTCTTGGCAAAGCTCTTTCTTCTTCCAGTCAAAAATCCCCGCTGCCAAGCAGGGTGAGGTAGATTGCTCAGTTATTCCAGGAGCTCACAAAAGTTTCAGGTCCTCAGGCTGTTTTCCTCTACTGGTAATGATTGCAGCTATAGCAACCAAGACTAAACCACATCAGGACAAATTGTGCAATAGGGCCAGTCACCCTTTTTAGTGTGGCCCTACCACAAAACAAGAAATTATTGTGGATACAGGAAGAACACTCCATACTCGTTTCTTTAAAAACTAACTACAGTAACTGTGGCACTGTAGAAGGAGTCACTATTTGCTTTATCTTGATGAACGCATTATACTACCTTATATTATAACATGCTAGTTAATATTCTCAGGTGGAAATGACTGTAATTGGAATTTAGTGGCTCAGTGTCCAAAAAAAATTAAGATGACCTGTCTAAATAATAACTGTTCCATCATTAGAAAGATTACACTATAGCAAAACGCTTAATGTTTCCATCTTATTTTTTTTCTATTATAACTAGCATTTTAATCAACATGAGCAGGTGGGGAATACCAGAAGCAAACATTATCTTTAACAACAGTCCTAAGTCTAAGATTCAAGAGAGAATCGCATTTCAGTTAACTAAATATCCCAGAAAACTTTTCTCAGAGTGGCAGCAACTGCAGGATCAAATGGGTAGACCTCCAAAACCCTGGAAATTAAATTTAGATCATTTAATTATCTGCAAAACAGAAAACTTATATCTAGTAAATAATTACACTCTAAAATAATTTTCTTTCACACACTGAAATATGAACTAAAATAGATTTGAACTACTGCAGGCCTGCTGAAAAGCTCTTAGATTAAGCACAAATGGAATCAAGTTGGATCAATCAAATTAAATGCCATTGCACCTCAGCTTTTACTGCATAAAGTGGAATGAGACAGCCAAAACAAATTATCAAAGCACTAAATATCCTAGCATTGACTGCACATACGAGCAATTGAATCAATTTTTACACGCTGAGATGAGAATCTAACAAACCAAAGCAATTATACTGATTTAATCATTATCACTTAGTGTCAGTTTAGCAAGTGGCTAAAAAAACCAGTTTTCTATATCAATTTGACCAATGAATTTTCTCATGCTGAGTGACAAACTAAGAATTCTGCAAGAACAGCACCCAGTTCCAGATAGCGATATTCATTTACTCTCAGGGTGTAGTTCTCTTTGAACTGTGAGCTGTTCTTAAAGTAAATAAAAGTTCATCCCATTGGACTGAACATAAATGTGTAAAAAAAAAAAAAAAGGGAGAAATGCTTGCACAAAACTCCTCTGTTATATCAGAACAGAAACAGCTGCCTATTTCCTCCCAATAAGCACCTAATATACATCACTATAACAATGATATTAACTGCCTAGTTAATATAATGAAATTATGAAATAGATGAAATCTATTCATAGATGAAACCATATTAACTTAGATGTCTTAACATATAAAACATTTGCAGTCACTTTCATACTAACAACTGCAGGATCATGAGCTTTTTCTTCTCAGCATGGCTGTAAAGGTCTGAGACTGAAAGACTGTATTTCCATGGGAGGCTTAAATTTACTGAACCTGACATCAGCAAAGGTCATGTAAATTAAAATTTAAACAAATTACTGTTCTAATGAAATGCCACCTTCCACAGCAATTTTCTGTCAAATGATTGCTGCTTACTAAGACTACCAAGAACACTCCAGAGTCAAACAAGAATATGCAAATATGCTGCAGGCCCATGGCCATAGTCCTGCAAATGCTTGAGTTTTTCTCAGTCTAGCACTCTCAAATGTTGGGTTTTTTTATGTCCCCCAGGATGCACACTGGGTAGGGACTAAAGTTAAGGATTCATGCCCTTTGATATAATATTCCCAAAATAAGACTGTTTTCCTATCTCTGTGCATTACCAGGGTGAGGGGGGAACTAGAAGTGTATAAAAGAAACTTCTATAAACATAAACAGCGAGAAATCAAACATATTTCAGATATGACTCAATGCCCTTGCACTTGGTAACCAAGTCTCCACTTACAAATTAAATCAGAGCTGCTTAATAGCTGGGAAAAGCCTGGTATTTTCTGTCCCACCTGAATCACTCTGGACAGGAAGCAAAAAAATCAGACTCTGGGTATGTAGTAAAATGACATAAATTGAAGTGGCAGGATAATGAGAAATTAAATATCCTACTAAAACCCGCCCCAATTATGAAGCTGACATTGGTTAGGCATGCTTGGGAATATTAAAAATTCCAATTATATTACATAAAGGATAAATAGAAATTAATTCCTTTAATGCCTGTTGTCCAGTTCCTGTGTCTGGATAACTGAAGGACTGAAAAACAAACTCAGTAATGAAGAAAAAAAAAATCTGTAACTTATATTTAGTCAATAAAAGCTAACTGCATTAGAGCACATAGAAAGAAGAAAAGGAAAAACTGGCAGGAAAGCAAAAAAGAAAGACAAAGAACTGGAAAGAGAAAATTCACTTTTTGCAGAGTAAGTAAAATCATATTTTAAGAATTATGAAGTTCCAAAAGCTACTGAGACAGGCTCTGCCACTTGTTCTAACATACAGGGTGGTTAAAAAAAACCAAACCAAACCTTGAAAAAAGGAGGAAACTAAAGGAAATGGAACGATTTTACATCTTTCTGATGCTGAAATAAATGTATCTGAAAACCTGTTACTTTCAAAGTTAAGATTCTTCACATGAAGTATCTTCTCCTTTTCCAGCCTACAGCTGTCATGATTTCAGATTTGGTTTCAAAAGATGACAAAGTCCTGCAAGGATTTTTCACACTTTAAAATATATTTGGATTTCAGTGCACAGTTAGGAATCCAGGTCATCAGGAGATAAGACGCCTCTTTGTCACAGTTTGCATTGATGTATTACATGATCCAAAATTGCTTAAAGGTTTTGACACCTTAAATCAATACTAGAAATTCCTCTACTCTAGCCAAGTGAGGTAATGATGGCAACATGTAAAGTATACTGTAAAACACAATTAGCTTTATGTATAAATGCTAATTTTATCACACTCTTCTTCTTCTCCCATATATAACTGATGAGCAATGAAAGTGAAAAATACAGTTTCCTTCCAAAAACTTGTAATTAAATAAACTCAACAGGCAAAATTTTGATGTGGAATTCTATTTGGAAAAAACCCCACCACCACCACCAAAAAACCCCAAACCAAACTAAAAAAAATATAAAACGCCTTAAGAAATAGTACTACTGTTTTTCATTATACTATTTGTAACAACAATAAATCACAATTTTATTGTATGTGTGTGAGAGTGAGCAATGCCTGTTCAAAGTAATCAAGACAGGAATGATTTTTCAGATGGAAAACAAGGTAATCTTCAATATCAGAATTAAAAGTAGGTTCATTTACACAATTAGATTTCTTTTTAAAGCAACAGGCTAATCTTTTGGAAAAGCTTGTAAAATGTGGATCCTGAAACAGAAGTACAGCTGGCCAGAACAGACCAATGCACTCCACCCAGTTCAAACTTCATTCAGGTAACTCCTGTCTTAATTAAAAAGTCTTCCCGAAAATGACATCAGATGTAATTTCATGAAAACATGTTTTCCCAGATTTTCAAATACTTACAAAGGGCATTATCTTTTGAAGATCTTCTTCCCTAACTACATCTCTTACAGTTTTGCTTACCTTTAAAAATAACAGAAACGATAGGATCTGGTTTCCCAAACTTGGTTTTAGGTATATTGGTAGCAGATTCCACAATCACCCGAAGCATTGTTTCCCGTCTTTGCCTAAATGTTGACTACTACCGAAGGAATTAAATCTTCAGTTTCACAGTCCTTAACTTCTGGACTGAAATGCTAGCAGGAAGAGGAGGAAGGGAATTACTGGTTTACAGCAAAGGAGGTCTATGGGTGGATCTATGACGGACTAGCTACTCAAAGCTCTGGGAAAAAAGAGTCCTGTAAATTGACACCAGATTCTGTCTTGCTGCACAGAAAGAGCTCTCGCTAGTGAAATACTGTAATAGAAAGGGCACGCTGCAAAAACTCCCATTTATTTTTGCTGCTTTTATTCTTAAACTCATAAATCCCTCGTCAGAAACAAAGGCAAGAACAAAGATTAAGCAATACGAACATTAAGCACGACTCTAGAATTCAAGCTAAATAAACCACGTCTGCCTCTCAGTATATCAAGGTAGGAAATTTCACGATAGCTTATATTTTTTCCCTCTAATTTTTAGAACTTCAATGTTCGCAAGTGCTTTTGGTTTGTCTCCGTGCCAGCCTAGTCACAAACTGGCGATGATCCCAAAAAACAGTGTAAGCTCTCCCCCTCCTGTTGTATTCTGGAACAACGACACTGCAGCTTCCTCATGGAACATCCTGGATATAGTAGATTTCTTGAGGAATTCTTGAAATATGTATCCATAACTAAAATTTTAAATGTATTAAGGAAATGCGTGAAAAAGTGACTAGACCATCTGTATTGTTTTGACGCACATTAATGCTTTGTCTTAGCACAAACACGGGCACATACACTCCGATAACATGAACCGGGTAACACTTACATGATAAGCACAGGAGCTCTGAGCTCCCCCGTGCTCAGCGTTAGTTTTTCTCAGCTGTGAACAGATGTAAAAACCCGAGCGGTTCACGCTGCCACTGCCACACGTGTCCCTAGGTCCCCAAGGAGAGAGGGGAAGCCAGCAAGATGGAGCAAAATGAGTCACAAGTGAGAGCAGTTCAGCCTAGCTTTTAAAAATATGGTCACGAGACCTATGCTAGCTTAATTTGTCAAAATATTAATTTGGGGTAGAAAAACCACACGTGTTCAGGGAGGAACGAGGAGAGACATGGAAGAGACAGCACTGAGCGGGCCTCGCAGACTCGCCCCGAGCGCCGGGGCGCACCGCTCCGCCCTCCCGCACCGCGCTGCTGGCCAAGCGCCGCCGGTCGCACCCGGCTGGGAGCCCCGGGCACGGACTGCACCGGCCGGGCGGTGACACGAGGGGGCGGCGACACGAGGGGACACCGCCCCTGCTGCCACCGCCCCGCGGGGCCATCCGGAAACCCCGGAAGTGACGATCCGGAGCCGCGGTATTCAAACTCCCGGAAGCGGCACGGGCCGGGACCGGACAGAGCCGCCGCCGGGCCGTGTCCCCGCACCGGGCCGTGTCCCGCACCGTGACTCGCGGCCCTCCGGCCCCTCTGACCCCGCAGGATCCGGGAAGGCCCGCGCAGCCTGCGCTCGACTCCAGCTGTCCGAGGCCCCGGCCTGCCCGCTAGAAGGGATCGCTGTTCCGTAGCGCCTGGTTTGGTTTGTACAAGTGCCTAAAGATGAATGCCAAGACCACTATAGGTCGAATTATTGGCAAGGGGGGCCTAAAGCCGGGGAACTCCAGAGCTGACAGTGGGCTCGAGAAGGGGAAGCAGGAGAGCGCTGCCCCGCGGAAATCCATGGAGGAAGTGGCCACAGGCAAAGGCAAAGTGATGGACCCGGAGAGGAGCGGGCTCCTCCAGGTGAGCCGGGCTCTCCCCGAGCCAGCGCGGGCCGTGTCCCACGGATACGGCACTCGGCCTCGGCAGCAGGAGCCCCAGCTTTCCTCTCAAAACTTTTGATGTCACGACTGGTTTAGTAGTGCTAGACAGTTTAGACAAACTTTTAGTTTCACACTTTCATTCTCAGGTATTTTTATAACAGCTGAGCTAACACTCATCTGACAAGGCTGGTACATACAAAGACTTAAGGCCAGAGGTGCTAGTTAGTCCATTAAGACCTGTCCTCACGTGTTCAATAGAACAAGCCTCAGAGAAGTATTTTAAGCACTTCCTGCAAAGAACTTTATGTTTGCAAACATAATCAATCTTAACATTGATTAGGACCATGCCAAAAAGTGCAGAGTTTGTTTGAATTGAATTGTCAAGCTCCCACTCAGCTATAGGTAAATGAAACTGTAATTGGGTTACTACGTTATTCTTCCACTGCAGCTAAAGAGCAGAAACTAAGACACTGCAAGATATTGAAGGATATGTATGACTGTATGACTGTTCCACTCGAGGTAAACCTGTGGTTGCAGAGAGGGAAGTTCAAGACTTAATGGGTGACCTTTTACAGGTTTCGGGCTTCCCAGAAGGATGGGGAAACTTTAGATAGACTCCAGAAAAGGTTACAACTAATGTAGGCTAGGCGTACTAATATTTCTAGGCCACTTTTTTTTAACAAAAGGGCTTGTCGTGTGTCTGTGCCACAACATCAGTTGAGAAGTCCTAAGCCAAGGGTGAGCTATGGCTGGGCAGCTCATGCACAGTTTTGGCTAAATTCCTTAGTGTATTTGCTGAGTCTGTTGGTGTTTGCTGGTATTGGTTACTTAATACTGGTTTCCTATGAACTAGGAAAAACAGGTGGAAAATCACCGTCATGTTTGATATACCAGATACTTGTTGGTGTCACTATTTTAGTGAGCAGTGGTGTTCATCCACTTCCTAAAGGAGGCTTATTCAAGTTCATTTTCTTTCAGTTTCTAATGACCTGATATCAACATGCAGGATTTCAACATCAGGCTTTCTCAGCAGAATTAAATGCTATCACATCTGAAGTTCATACAGAGCCCCATGGCATCTTAAATGCAGTACTAATTCTGTGTAATAGTTACCTGTGCTGGAGGCCTACTGGAACAGTGCATGTTGAAAACATTTACTAAAGCACATTTTGAAACTACAGGGCCAGATAATATGGAAAACGGAATCCTTCTCCTGAATGCTTTATTATAACTCTTTTGTAACTTGCTGTCCTGTAGTTTGCAAGAAGGCTCTGCTGCTTCCCAAAAGCTACCAAATATGCTAAGAAATATACTAAGAAATGTAGCACCAACCTCTATGCTGGAAGTGCTTTGGAGTTCTTGTACTGCTTTTTTTTCATATACTGTAGTGATCTTTATTCATATGCAAAACTGAATACCTGCCAAGCCTGTGAAACTTGGTTCTTTGCATTCTCTCCTTGTCTCATCTATTTCAGACTGGTTTTACTGTCTCTTGAAATATTTCAGATGATCACTCCAGTATTGAGTGCTTTGAGTTAAAAGTAATTTTCTCAGCTAATTAAAGGCTAAGAGAGAACTTTGAAAGTAAGCATCATAGAATCATAAGGTCATAGAATGGGTTGGGTAGGAAGAGAACTTAAAGATCACCTAGTTCTAACCCCTCTGCCATGGGCAGGGATACCTTCCACTAGACCCTGCTGCTCAGATCATCTCAAACTACTGTAAACTTGCTAATGCATTTGATGCATAGACTAACACTTACTATTTTTTATTCTGTTTCATTCAGAAAATACTTTCCCTTGAGAAAGAAAAAGAAAAATACAACCATCTTCTTGGAGAGAAGGACAGAGAAATCCAAAACCTGAAAGACAAGCTTAGGTCCAAAACCAAGAATAGTGAAGTCTCCTTACTACAAAATCAACTAGAGGAAAAAGTAAAGGAAGCAGAAAGGAGAGAGCGATTACTTTGTTCTCTGTCAGAAGAAATTAATCGGTTAAAATGTAATTTATCTGCAGTCATGGAAAAATGCTCTGATCTTGAGAACAAAGCCAGTGGTTCTTCTCAGGCATCCCAGGTAAGCACTGAAGAAATACTGCAATTGCAAATTGGAATTTGTGCCCACTAAGCACCCAATACCTGTTATAAAATAGGATGGTTTTTTTAATTTTCTTACAAGCTGTGTTGCATGCTGAAATATTGTATGAAGTGAGACGGTATCCAGATTGAACTCTAAATGAGGAACAGTCAGAGAGCGTACTTCAGGCAACACATCTGGGGAGGGAATTCTCTCCTGCTGTGTTCACACACAGGTAGTGTGACTTGTGATACTACATGGGATGATCCACTGTTGCTTAGGCAGGCACTGTGCCCTTCTCAGATTTGTGTGCTCAGTAATTAGACCAAGTGAGAAGGCAGCAGTGTTAAGAGATGTGAGGCACTAATAAAGACAAACTAAGCTTCTCACCTTATTTAGCTTCAATCAGGAGAATATCTTTCTTCTCTCTGCTCTTATGAATCCTCATTTGTGTCTCAGTCATTAAAACTAACTGTCTTTGCTTTCTATGGCATCACACATGGTAAATTCCTCAATGTGACACAGGATAGAACAGGAATAATTTCTCCTCTCATGTGAAGTGGTGAGTAGGTATGGTGCCTATCCTTGGCAGTGTTTACAAGTCCATTAAGGATTTCACAGTTGTTTTTCTCCCCTGCCTGGTTCTAATGTTCCTCGGAAAATGCAGTAGTATCTCTATGGGGGGGAGCACAGGAAAGTTATTTAGGCACAGGTGCTCAAAAATAGGTGACTGTAAGACTTTCTTTTCCAGCTTTTCACCTGCAGATGGTGCTGGTTCCCTGCATTCCGCATGGGAGTTGAGCAATTTCTAGAAATTCTGCTATAGCCAAATACATAGCAGAATATCTTAATCTACTACTTTTAAATGATAACACATGTATATATAGTACTTCTAATAATGCAGTTTCTTGAAAAAATGCCACTTTAAATGCAAGGTATTTATTTTAAATTTTAAGACACCTTGAGCTTCATTAGAGGTGTTTAAATTATTATATTAAGTCAACAGATTTTCATGATATTTTTGTCAATAAACCACCAAAATATGTATTACTTTAAAACCATAGTTTTCTTTTAAATTTTAACTGATTTATCAAGAGTACAATGATGTTTTGACTGGATGTCTTGGAGAACTTGAAAACAAATCTATCAATGCTGCTTGAAACTGCTATGTGGCGTAGGAGCTCTGAAATTGAAACAACAGTTTCAGGACACAATTTTGGGAAAGTTTTTACTGAGGCAAGACTCTGATGTTCAGAGAAACAAGTTCAGTGTCTCTGAATCCTATTTTTATTAGGAAGTGTTTAAGTTTAATAATTGCATTCAAAGTTCTGTATTTTTCAGCCATAAATTCTGTTGTAAATAATGTTCCAAGAGCCATAGAAAAATGTTGGAAAAAATGTAGTTTGGATCTGGGTAGCAATCTACACCTTTTTTTTTTTTCTCATTGAAGCTCCCTCTGGCTTATACCTACACAATTTCATAGCCACTTTGTATCATGCAGAGAGTCATGTCAGAGTGGAAGACGTATGATTCTGTAACAGCTCTCCAGTTTAAAATTAGTCTCAAGAACTCCTATTCATATGTGTACATAAGTCATACTCACTGTACTGGGGATCAGGTCTCAGAAAATCAGGCAGTTTGTCCTTATGCTTCCAGACAGGCCTGCACAACTTCCCATATGTTTACAGTCTTCCTGTTATCCCAGGGAGGCATCAAGGTTTCTGGCTTTCCCCAGCAACTCCTGTATGTCTAGGCCATTGTCAAATGTATGAGGATACAAAAATAGAAGAAACATTTACCTCTCCTTAAATAATACCCTTAAATATCTTTATTTTTAAAAAGTTCTTTGTGGAATACCCTTCAGGACTTCCAAGGCAGCAGTTCAGCAGAAAATACATTATGGTTTCCTTAGGAAATGTTTTAATATGAGTTGCAGACTTATGGAATAAATTCCATGTCCCATATTTAGCAGAAGAGTCTATTTTAAATATATGAAATGGCTTTCTACATAACTTAGATCCTTCAAAAAAACCCTGGCAACCAACTGTAAAGATCTTTAAACACAAAAGGTATGTATGTTTTATTTTTTTAATGCATCTGTTTTAGTTTTTAAAATGTTCTTATGCTATTTATGTGAGATAAATAGTTGAACAGCTTTGCTGTTTCAGCCATCTATTTTCAAAAACACTAACACGTTGTTCTTTGTCCATAGGAAGCTGCAACAGACAGCACTGAAATTGAAAGACAATTGAAAGATGTAAGTTTCCTGTAAATTTAGAGCACACACTAGATGTATTGAGACGCAGAAGAATGTAAATTATCATCATGTGCACTTTTGGGTAGTATGGGACCTCAGAGGGTATGTTTCTCGCTAAAATATAATCCCTACAATTATTTTGTGAAAAGGCAATAGTTTAAATTGAAAAACCCAAGAACTCACAAAAGAAAAAAATAGTATTTCCATCACCTTTGAAAAAGCTTGTTTGGAACATCAAAACAAAGTGACTGCTGACAAATCAGGAGCCTCTAGAAACCTCACACTGCCTGGGATAACATGAGATTGGATCAGAAACCTCCTGAGCTCCCTTCCAAGCTGAATAAGCCTATGAGCCAAGCAGCTAAAAAAATCAATGCCCATGTTCTTACAAACTAAATTGCAGTTATGCAGTTTTATTTTATTCTATTTTCAAAGTCGATTATTTTATATTTTATTTTATTTTTGAGATTGAAAAGTTAATTCTTCATAATCTAGGCATGACTCATGAAAGCCTTTGTTCTTTAAGTAATTTTCCCATTGCTGCAGTTTTAACTAATGCTCAGCATCCTGAACTAACTAAATGAAGATGGATTTATTTTTTTATTGTACAAATTACAACAATTTGCAGCAGACTTATCTAGCTTATCTTTAAACTGCCTAATATATAACTTCTAATATTTTGAAGACATATGACAAAAAATTTTAAAAGCTGATTAATTACCAGGGACTTTTTTGTTGTTCTTCTGTTTCTTTTTGTGAAGGCTCTTGAGAAAAACCAGCAGTGGCTACTGTATGACCAGCAACGGGAAGCATATGTGAGGGGATTGCTTGGAAGGATCTTTGAACTTGAACAGAAGGCAGAAATAGTTAGCCAGCAAGAATCTAAATCAAATTCAGAAGGTATTAACTTTATTTTTACACCCACAAGTGACCCAAACCATAATTATCTATAGCATAAATTTTCTGAAAATGAATTACAGCACACTTAAAATCAAGGCTTTGTTCTCAACACTTTGTCTGCTTAATGGTAAAACTTAGTTAAATAATATTTCTCTGCTTCCTGTTATCTAGCTATGTTACTTGACCAACAGAACTTCCTGTTGTTATCCACTTCAAAGATGGTTTTTAACAGCCTTGACACTCTATTAGCAACCTCTCTGTTTGTGGAAAGTGTTGAGGCAAATAGATGTACATCTCCCATCCTTCAAAGTACACTTTCAGTCGACATAATGGAAGCATTAAGGATTTATTAGCTAGGTGTGGATCAGATTTTTTTTAATTTACTTTTTTCAAAATAAATATTATAAAAATGACTCAAGATTGCCATGTTCTTTACTCACCTGAACAGTTGTTACAGGGCAAGAAAGCCTGTGATAGCTTTTGGCATCTCTCCAAAGCACTGTTTCGCAATAAGGATCTTGCCACCTCCAGCTCACTTCCTTGCTGTGCAGTTCCTCAGTAAGGCACTCCCTCTCAAGTATTAATAAAATTAATATTATATCGAGCAGAAGAACTATAAGGCATTGACTTGCTTTTCTTATTACGAAATTATTAATTTCATTCATGCTGCAACTGACCCGTAAGGTAAATTAAATAAACAGAACTAGCATTGTGTGGAGTAAGAGCATACACAGACTTGCCATTAATAATTCATGGGCAGTGGCTTTGTTTCTGTATTGCTGTTTGAATCTTTCTGGAAAACAGTGAAATCTCATAATAATCTTGTTTTGGTGCTGTTCAGACATCTGTGAACAGTATTTTTAGAGGGAGGCAGACTCAGCTCACCAGGAAATGTACCCCAGAGTTACTGCAGTCAAAGCTTTGACTCAACAGCAGCCAGGAGATTTGAAGTCAAGGTGTAAGAAATTACACCTCTCTTCAAACAGCTAGGCAGTAGCAGAAATCCAAGTTTCTAAGAACCTATGAAACAAGTTGAAAGTATATATGAAAACCTTTTCTAAGGAAAAACCTGGCCTATCTCTGAGGACATCACTGCGCTATAAAGGAGTATTGCTAATGAAAAGGTAGGGCTTAGTTCACAGCTGAGGGAAGGGAGAGCAGTCAAGCAGGAAACTCTCCCTAGTAAATTACACCTTAAAGAATTAGGGAAAGTCTTCAATAGGAAAAGTATCAAAGTCACAAAACTTACAGTGCCAAAAATCAGCAAAGCCCATGAAATTCTGCATCCCTCATTCTGCTTCTAGATGTATTTTGTATTGCTCCTGAATTTTTGCAGTCTGCCTCTTAATTTTTTCCTCCTTATTAAGCTTTTCTTGGGTCAACAAGCAGAAATTTTCTAGCCCTGGTTTAAGTAATGATTGCTACCCAAGAAGCAAGCATTTTTAATCAAAAGAACTATTCTAGTCCTTTCTATTTGCTATTTAGAAGTAAATTATGGTCTGCAAAAAACAATGGAAGGTCTGGCTTTGGTCAACAAGGTTGAAGTAGAATCTATCACATCCCCAAGGGTTTCTCTGGGGAGGCAGTAATGCTAGCAGCTTGGCTGAAGAGCCTAAAAGTGAAAGTAGGAATCCAGTGTCTTTGGGTCAGATTCCCATAAGTATAATGCATGAGGCCTTTAGAAGAACTGTGTTTTCCAGTAAGTATATTCATAAGGAGACTTAATGTATTATAAATACTGAAAGCTGTTTCAACCAAAGTTTAGTTCTTATCTGAGCTGTGCAATAGGCTACTATGTCAATTTCTATTAATAAGCCTTAAAATGCTGTTAAAGATGTAGCGCTCTGATTTTTAAGCAGGTCTTTTTTTTACATTACTAACTCGATTATTTTTCACTCATTCAGGTTATCTACAAGAGGAAAAGCAGGAATACTATGACCAGCTGTTACTCACTGCTAAGAGTGATCCTAAGGCTGAAAGACGCACTATAACCCAGCTGAGATCTGAGCTTGATGAACTTAAAAAGACATACGAAGAAACACAAGGGGAAATGATGACTTTAAGTGCCTTATTGCAGTCACAACGGGTTGCTGAAATGAAGACTCAAGAAAATGAAAATAAAATGAAAGAGAAAGCACAAAGACTAAAACAAGAAAATGAAGCTATCAAAGAACAGCTCAGAGAAGAAAAAGAAAAGTCTGAAGACCTTTTATGTCAGGTAAGTGGATGGATTTTGAGGTTTGAGATCATTAGCAAAGAATCAAGAAAGATGAAAATTCATAGTTAATCAGAATGGACCATCCCTCTCTCTGCTATTTGTTCTTCACATAGATGTAGATTAATGTCCTTGTGGTTAAAACTGAATTGTTTGAACAAGAAACTTCTTTGTTCATTTATTTCACTGGTCCTGAGGGACACAAAAGAGAAGGGAGAAAATATTGAATTGATTCTAATATAGTTCACCCTTGAGACTAATAGTAAATGAGAAGAAGAAACTAAAAATTCATTTTATCATATCCTCCTGACTATGGAATACCACTAATATTTGCTGTCACCTGGCAGCTAAAATACAACTGATATTTGGAATAAGAGAATAAAATTTACTAGACACCAAAGTAGGCCTAAACCAGAACAGCTAAGCTCTCTAAATACAGGCTGGTTCTCACTGGTTAATAAATGATTAAATTTTTTTTTTAAATTTTTTTTTTTTTTAAGCTGAGCAGCATTATCATAAAAGTTGATATATGCTGAAAGTAGAGGATATTTTAATGTATGCATTTACTTCATGATTATAATACAGTACTTTCTGGCCCTTAAACTTGTTATCTTGTATTAAAAAAAATCGCATTGTTTGTTTTTATTAGCATCATGTCATGTTAGGTTTTGTGAGTATATTTTTGTTAGCATTCTGACTAACACCTAGGAGGCTTCAGTTTTTGGGTTTTTTAACAATAACATCATCCTGCATTCCCTCTTCTTGGTGCAATAATAATTTTTCACTAGGGTTTTCCTTGGGGAAGTAGTGATTTGAATTGAGTTTGGTTCTTCCACAGCAGGCATACATTTTCTGTTGGCATTGGAATGTAAGAGTTTCCTTCCATCCTGTTATAAATTAATTATTTTCTAAGCTTATGAACTATTGTATATTGAAGTTGTTTGTTAGAAGTGTTTATCTGCCTCGTAGGTGCAACTTCTCCGTAAATCATTGCTCAGACAGGAGGCAGAACACACAAGAATAACTTTGTTGGAACAACAGGTATGCAATTATGTGCTAAAGTGCTGATATTTAATCTGTGTTAGGCACAAACTCTTTCTAGACTAACTTCACATTTAAGAATTATTTGTTTATTAAATAAAGTAATGTTATGCATGAATATTTAACTGTGCATAATCTCTTGATGCTTTCAAAAATTTTGACACATCTACCAGGATGTGTCAGGAGAAAAATCTGTAACCTTGTACTGATAAGAGGGTATGATCAAAGCTGATGCTATTTTCTCCAAAATCACCTGTTCAACAGGTAAAGCCTCAGATAAGGCTGTTACAGGAAACAGTGTAAAGCTAATAATCTAATTAATGTTTTGTATTATATATTTTATATAATTATAGAAATAATTGCATTGCCATATTTTCTATTTTTGTTATTTGAAATTGAAACACCCTCCAACCAAAATAACTTTAAACTGCACCTCTGCTAAGGGAAATTTTAATAACTGGGCATGTGTGAATTTCACTGTAATGAAAGCAACAGCAATTTTTAATTTTTCATTTAAATTTTCCTTTTAGTCCCATTTTAAGATATTATTGCAGAGCAAATCTGACTTTAAATATGTAAGTAGGAAACATTCCTCCCAATTCATGCTAACTTCGACTTTAATTTTTCACTTTGTTGGGCTGACAGATCCAGATATGCACCACAGACTTAGAGAATGGGAAGCTTGATCGCCAGAACTTGAAGCATGAGTTAAACCATGTTCTCAAGGAGTTGCGCAAGGCCAAGGAGAAAATAACTCGTCTGGAACCTCTGGTATGTACTGAACGACTTGCAGGTGAATTTAGTCAGGCATTTTGCATAAACATGCATCTTCTTGCTTTGGGATCTTATTTCAAGCATTGAGTAAGTGTCCCTCCATCCTTTATGTCTGTTTCCCCAAGGTGCAGAACCCTGTGGCAGGCAGGCAGGCAGTGCTTTTCTCTGCAGCAAGCACAGAGCAGAGGCACTGCAGCAGGAGCTTCAGAGCAGTCAGAGTGCTGAGCAGGGAGCACTCTGTATTTTGTATCACAGTGTGTGACCCAGGTTTGTCTGTTGCACCATGACAAAGCTGCAATGTGCTTCCACTCAAGAGTTGTTGCTGGTGAACAGGGCACAGTCCTTCGTGCTGTAACACACCCAAGGCTTGTGTGCCATCAAGCCTTAATATATTTTCCTACAGTATTTGATCAGTGCATTGCATGCCCCAGTCTTACAGTCAAGCTCCTCCTTTTCCAGAAACTCCGGGAACCTGGACATATGGGATCACAAGAAGATTTGCAAGATGTATTTGACAAGAAGCTGACCACATATGACAGAAGTCCTTCCCTGAAACACTCCAGCTGCCTTGATGAAAGTTTTCTCGAGTGTCCCAAGTGTAAAGTGTCATATCCAACGAGCCAGCATAGAGAATTACTAGCACATATTGACTTCTGTACAGCTTGAGCTCCAAATGGACTTACTATCTTTGCTTCATATATGCAGCCAATATGCTGGGCAAAAGGCCTTTCTTTTAAAGCTTTTTTCTTTCAGTTGTATAAAATACTGCTGATTTTATAATTGAGTTCCACAAAAAGAGTATTAACATTATCATTTGGCCTCAGTATTTTACCTCATGTTTTTGCAAAACAGCTACTGCATTTTCTAGCTGCAAACAGAAATATTTTTAGAATTAGGAATATTTTAAATAGTAAACTACTGACTTTTTTTTTTTTTTTGCACTATTAAATGTAAGGATAGTAAAAGCACAATTACTGTGTCAGATTAATTTTGGCATACCCAGTTCTTGATTGTTGAATCCTGATGATTGTGCTTTACCTTAACTGACAAGAATAGCTGCAAAATATTTTTGGCCCTCATAGGTGCAATATATATAAATATCTATTTATACATGGTGTGTGTATATATGTGTAGTGTGTATAGTATATACATACACGTCTTATATATCATATATATGTGGAATATATCAACATCTTGATACATAAAAACTCAGGAGGGCCATGTTAGATCTTTGCTGCTTAAGACTGATGTTCAAAACATCAATCCTAAGTAGCTGATGTCCTGAACCACCATCAGGGATAACTAAAATGCTGACCAAGGTTTAATCTCAGAAAAACCAACTTCCTAGCAAACATAAACTTCCTTGGTGACTAAGAACATTTATATTTCAGACAATGTCAGAGGCCATTTTTGAAATTTGGATATAGAATTATGCTGAATTAAACTTGTTTTGCTTCTGTATTTTAGAGGTTTAAGTTAGGAAATGTCAGTTATTCAACCCTAGAATTGACAAATACCTCAAAGTGCAGTTTTTAACAAATTGCTCTAGTAGATTTGAAGTGTCACTGTATTTTGGTATTAATACAAAACAATATATTAATACCAAAGTTAATGACAAAGTCTGGCAACAAATTAGAAACTGGCAAAAAAAATCCCTAATGGATTTGCAATTGCAGTGTTATTTTTCTCTAGCACCCACTGTAAACTTGAATATGTTCTGAGTATTTTGTTCCTTGCATATGTGGTGAAGTTCCAACAAGAAGTTACTTCCATGGAAATTATTAAAATGAGGAAATTTTACAAAGATACACTAGTTAGGAATAAATTAGCTCATTTTACAAGTTTGTGGTTTGCTGAGGACATGCAAGGTGTATCTTTCTCTGGCCTGCTGATTCTGATTGCTAGCTGGTGCCAACTTTTTCCATCGTGCTTTGCTGCAACATGCTTTGTGCATTTACCCCATAATGTTCATCTTAATCCCTGATGGTTAAATCATATGGTTAAATCTTATTTTTAAATATGAAGGTGCTTTCCAAGTTATTGAAAATAACCAATAGTATTAAGTGATGTTATTCTCAATTAAATCCAGTGTTCATAGGACAGAAAATATTAAAGGTATTATCTTTGTATCTGAAATATCTCTGCTAGATTTATTGTATTAGCCACTCTCTATCCACTTTTCAATTTCTATTGTCTCAGGCTAATCTTTGTATTTGACAATTTGCTCAATTGCTAGCAACAGTTTTCTGACTAAAGGTATGATAAACTAATGAGTAAAACAGAAATTGTGCTTCCGAATCTCAAGGTTTTGCCATGAGGGAAATTGTCTTAATTTCATATATTTTTAAAAATCTTATAGCTCAGGATAATAACTATGCTTTTCATTGCAGCCTAATAATTTTAATCTCTCATTAAACTACTTTTGAAAGTTTAAGTTTGTCTTTTAACACCACCTTAATCAGCTAGTATTCTATTCCCAGCTGCATACTCAGCATAGTTTCTGTAAAAGGAAATCCTGATCTTTTATGTATTATAAATGAAACAGGTTTGCCTACTACAGGTCAGCACTCTTCAGTAGTTCTGAGGCTTTCTTAAATTAGCATAAAACACTTCCACATTAGAAACTGGTACTGTAGAAGGAGACTTGGAAAGTTCATAATGTGATAAATTTTAAAAAGTTTTGCTCATTCCACTTTTTCTGAACCTAAACAATGGATTTAGTCCTACCTGATAAATACTACATCTAAGTAGAAAAAAACCCTTGCTGCTAAATTTTTACAGGTCATTAGTGTCATATGTTGCAAAATACCAAAATGACATTCCAGTGAAATAAAGCACTTACTTTGAAAGCAGACCCATAAATACTATCATCACTTACACGTAATTAAAACCAACTATAAAACTCCATACAGTATGCAGATCATATCACTGCTTTTTTCCCAGTCTTTAGAAGGTAACAAATCTCAGAATTATTTCTTATTTTTCTGAAAATTAATGAAGGAGATCTACTGCTCCTCTCTTTTAATTATATGTAGAAAAGATAAGTTTGTGCCTCACATGCTTGCCTTACTGATAAGAATTAATTAGCTGTAGGTATAATTCTTTGTAAGGCAAGAAGCAACAACAATATTTTCATTATTTCAAGCACTTTGGGTTTACAATTTCAGGAGCTTTTTATATCCCTTTCAAGTAATTGAATTTCAACCTATCAGAAAGACTGCTTTTTTGAAGTTGTTGATCAGGGAAGCTTCTGGTATAATCCAATAGTTTACCAATAGTAGCATATTTATAAATCCTAGCTTTCACACTGTTCTTTTTAAACAGCCAATTAAATGGTTTTGATGCAATGTTGAGTAGCTGGACAGACAGCTAAAACTCCACAATTTTTTTTTTTCCATAAGGAAAGCTGCTTGTGAAATAAAAACTGAAAGATAGCTCTGTTATTTTTCTTAGACTCATGAATCAATTTCTAATACTCTACTTGCTTGAGTAGCTTTTATCTCAGTTTTAAAAATCATCTTTCACATGGTTATGTTGATTTTGAGTATTGTACTTCAAGAACAATTCAGACTAATATGAATGTAGTAAAGTCTTTCAGATTTTTGATCAAATTCATGGAAGAACCAGGCTTATCCAGTCTAGAAAAAAACATGAAAAATGACAAAATTTCATACAGAGGAAAGAAAAATAGTCTTCCAGTGCTCAATGAGAGGAGTAACGTGTTCAAAATTGCAACAGATAAGGAAAAGCTTTCTGGTGGTTGGAGTAGATGAGCAGTGAAGCACATTGCTTACAGAGGCTGTAAAATGACCACCACTGGAGATTTATGAGGACACTTATGTAACTACCTAAACCATCCCTGACAGGTGAGGCTGCCTTGGCTCAGGGACATCAGCCACTCATTTCTCACAGTGCCTTGAAGCCCTGTTTTTAATGGCCCATAAAGACTTGCAAGAAAAAAAAGACACTATAAGATTTAAATAAAAAAGCCACAATGGTTCTCCTGCACTGACTCTTCATCTTCTTTAGCATGTAGTGTTATTTGACTACATGCTAAATTAGTAGCTACTGCATCAGAAATCATTAAAACAGTTTAATCTCATGTTTCTCAGCTGGAAAATCACTGGTATTCCTATGTCTGTATGAACACCTAGTCTAAGCAGACACAGAATACCATAGAATATCAATATTTGCACTCATGCATTACTATCCTGCTGAAAAACAAGATAAATGACATAAGCACACTTAATTCCTGATTACTGGGGAGTGCATCATTTCCACATTGTTTTAAGAAACAGTTCTTTGGAATTTGGGGCATTTAGGCTCTTCTCCATAAGGTGCTCCAGGAAGAAGATTCAGAAAGCTGGTGCCCTTAGTGGGAACTGGCCACGTTAGACAGTGAGAAACATGACTGCTTTAGAGGAGTCACAGATGTAAATTCTCTTCTAATACTGCCAATGTCAAATGCATCTCGCAAAAAAAAACAGACTCCAAACAGGACATGTATCCATGAAGTGAGACATCTCCTCACACCCAGTCCCCCTTCTGACCTGGAACAGAGCTGCCCACCAATAGTCAGAGACAGATACTCATTTGGTGGTCTCCATGACCAACCAAAACTTTCAGTATTTTATACAGAATTAATAGTTCCAAAAAGATAGACCAAGATAAGGTGCTTCAAAATATCCTGTAAGAAAGAAGCCTGGGACCTTACCTGGTGATATCCAGCCGGCTTCTTGATAGAAGTGCAACCAAGTTTAATTTTCTTCATCTATTCAAAACTGGTGAATGTGCACACATGTACCGATGAAAGTGATAGTTTTATCTATGTAACAAGCTTGACAGGGCCAGTATTATCCCATGCAACTACACAGAAAACTCTACAGCCTCATTAAGACATACATGCTTTCCAGACTCATTTTATGGGAAGCTCACATCTTATCAGTCATCTCAAATGGCCACTGATAATGAAAACCATAAACAGTGTGAGAAATAATATGATTAACATTACATTAGGGAAGCCAGAAGGGTTTACAGCCAAATTTAAAGCATTATTTGAACTTCCATTGCTTTTGCAAGATTGATTTTACTGTTTCTCCAGCCCTAGCTTAATGCTAGCTAAAGGAGAAGCCTGACAATATAGACAATTTTTGCAGCAGACAGGCACTGTAGATCTTACTTCAGAAATATCTGGGTTTTTAAAGTAAAGCTGCTATCCCAATTTGGAGCTGAAGAACCCCTATTGCTCCCAAGAAGTTACTCTTCTAAGATGAGACATCAGGGAAAGAAAAGGGCCAATTCTCCTTAAACTTCATGAATAAGAGCATTCTCTAATCTCTGGGTTCTTGATGATGAAAGGAAACAATGCTATCTGCGATCTCTGCACAGCATACAGCCCAGCATACACCCCAGTACAGACCAATGTGTTCACGAATGAGTACATCTCCTGAGCATGAGAGGCTGGTGACAAATTTAGTTTACAAATCTTTCAGACGTTCACCACAGCTTTTGTTTTGATGCCTCTTCATCAAAGCCCATTAGCAGGAATGTAAATAACTTTATGCACACCTGAAAGTTAAGTAAAGATCCAGTGGCACTTTAACATTTGACTCTCTAAAAAACTCACTCAGGGTCGCAGTTCCTTGGAATAATGGTCAACCAGATCTTGCAATGTCCAAACAAATCACTCTGGTACTCTGTATTCACTGATAAACTCCCTAAATCCATGGGCTAGATGTGTAAGCGTAATACAGTTTCTAAAACTGTAAAGAAACACCCTCATTTAGTTATAAGAGTTTAACTGGAGCTGAGTCACTCTGGTGAAGCTTGGTTAGCATTCAGCAAATCAGAAAATATGACCATCCAGGGGAGGTCTGTGCTACATAGATTATGTTCTTAATTTGCACTTAGTTAAGTGAGAAATCCCTTCCTTACTGCAAGCCACAATGCTGATGTTGGCAAAACTTCTGGTGGTCTTGAGGACTAAAAGCTGACCCAGTTTTTCTTAGAAAGCACATCTGACAGTATTATTGGCAGCTCTACTTTTGGCTGACGCCTTGGTCAGTAATGCTGCTGCTACAGCTTGAAACTACAGCGCCACTGGCACTTAGCCCAGGAAGCATGCCAGCTTCTGATGGGTACTGCCCACAGCCAAATAAGACTTCCCAGAAGAAACAATGACTTGCTCATGTCCCAGAAGAAACAGGGATTAGTTTTTGACATTATAAGTGAAGCATCTAGCTATTTTCAATTGGGCACAGGAATGTGTGAGCTTATTACAATATGTAAACAAACAGAAGCATTTATATTTGTGCTAAAAGTTTAAAGCTGTCCCTCACACATTGGTGTAAGTGCTTCAGCTCACTGATACAGAAGTATAAAATGGGTGAGCAGTTAGAAAACTTCCTAAAAACCAAAATAAATCAAAACAGACTTGTATTTGAAACATACCTTACAATGGTATCTTCTAAGCATTCATAGTATCTAGAAGCAGAACAGCTGCAACGTGGTATGTAAGAGTAAATGAAAATAGAAAGCTAATGTTGGTTGAAACTTACGATAAAAATCTTCTCGTGCAGACATATGAGTCATCTACAAACTTGCAACCTCTCTTGTGAAGACAGAGACAACATTTCTAATGAAATGAATATACATCACTTAGCAAACATTAAATGTGCAATACATCTATTACAAAAGTCAGTGCTATTTACCCAGTGTGATACAGGTGCACAAAAATACACCCAAAGACTTAAAACACCAATTTACATGCAAGAAGATGCATAAATAAGGTAAAAACCTTTACTAGATGATGTCCAAATGGAACAAGAACTCCCATCTCTCAGAGTCACCTACCAAAGTGGTCCCTCTCTCTGGGAATATTTCTTAATGCTCAAGATATAAATAAACTGATCAATCCCCATCTGTCACGACAGATCATGGTTGCCAGGGGAACAATCTGAAAAGCAGAGCTTGACTAATGGTATCAGGTAACACAGCCCTTATCTGAAACAGAGAAGGTCAAACCTTGGGCTTTCATTAGGGATGAAGAAAACACACATGAAAGAAGGAACATGATTTTTCCCTGCTAGGTTAGGCAAACGAGCTCCACAGAGGTCTCTGCAGCTTTCATTTAACTTAGAGCAATGAAATCTGAGCTGACTCCATGTTTGACTCTGAGCATAGAAGCAAACATAGGTTAAAAAAATTATATAGGTTAAGCAATCATACCAGGTTTCCAGGCATTCTGTTAATCACTTCCTTGTCATAAGCATGTGGTGCACATACCACACACAGCATCCACCTATTACAGTAAAGCCAGAGTAGCTCTGTGGAGGTTACAACTCCTCTCTTCCTCACATTTCATGTTGTGATGGTTGCTATCATTAGACCTACCCAACAGCAAATACAACTTTTGTACTTTATGGGAGGGAAAAGAAAGTTACTCTTTTAGATAATGGGTCCATTAGACCCATGAGTAATCAGGCTATTTTTGCTCCTGCAAGGAGCCCCCACTTCTTCGATCAAACTTGATGGAAACAGAACATGTTTCTTCACACCTCACACCTTCACACCTGTTCCCAGGCACAGGATTTTGTACACAGGTCAGTGTGAAGTTCACTCGCTAGCAGCATACTAAAAGCAACATTTTACTTTGGTTCTCCTGAGCAAATAACAGGTTTATTCCAAGTAAGGTTCCCACTCATACCTAAGGACCAAAGCTAAAGGTGATCCTTTCTAAAGAATATCAGAGATCTACCCAAACACTTCCACACATCTCATTTTCAAACCTTCTTCTCCTCTGGCGTTCTTTTCCTCTCTGACTAAAAGTATCTTAATTTCTTCAATAATGCATCTTTGGATGTTTCACTCCCTGTTTCCTTTCCCCTATTGTGTTTCAAATAAGTTTACTTTTACCCTGAATTGACAGGGCCAGTTTCTAATTTAACTTTCCACTAAAGTCAAAGGGGCTAAAGATCTTATTAATAATAAAATTTGCATTTATCTGTGCTACCATTTCCAGCTGCCTCACCTCTGCTCCCCCTGTCCTTTTAACGCCTCCCAAGTTTTCACACAGGTACCATCAGATTGTTAACAACAGCTCTTTCCCAAATCCTGCCATTATTTAGAGCTGACCACACCACTGCTACTGCCAGCTGGCCAGAACTTTGGGGCTAGTCTGTCAGCTTGTAAAAAGTCACAGACCTTTGAGGTTGTGGCAACTGGAAGGGGTTGCTATATTTCAAGATTCACTAATAATTTTAAAGAATCAGTTCATAGCAGAGCCAACATAAATTGTGGCTAGATATGCCAAGCGTTGATCATAAATACTAATAAAAAAACAGTAGGTCTATTAAATTTAAGGAAATATTTGTAATATAGGTGCAGATTTTTTTATCCCATCAAATGATTTAGAAAAATGTATCTATATCCAGACACTTGCCAGTCACTTGTGTTGCTTGCTTTAAAAAGTCAAAATCTTGCAAGTTTTCTTATCATCTTCACTTGAGTTCATTGCCCATCCCACTTAACAGCAATTGTGCCCACATTTCATACAGTGATCAGTCAGCAGGAGTCAGCAGGAGCATTTCCTCCATCTGCTTAGGCTGCCCTGCAAACTCCTTGTTTGATGAGACAGCATAGATAGTTAGAATCACTCGTAGCTCAGGAGAAAACATGCTAATTGAAATAAATGCAAATTCTGCACAGGCAAAGACATGGGAAGCAGTCCAGGAAAGATGTCACTGTTGTCATCTCCCATTAGGAGATTGTCCCTTCAGAGGACTGAGTTTCTGGAATCCCCACTAATCTGGAATCCCCGCTAATGCCGTTGCGTAAATGGTTGATGGCAGGGTCACACCCCGGGTACCGCAGAAGCGCTGCCTGTCACCTGCTCCCTGTGGCACACTGGTTTTGTATTCCACATGCGGGAATAACGCTCTCACCTCATCAAAAGGGGTAGGTCCACACACCGAGCCTATAAGTGCACCCTTGAGCACCTGCACTGGCACTCAGCCAAATGAATTCACCCAGAGCTGTCTAAAGTTATACAACTGTTTACATACTTCATGAAAACGTTTTATCTTCTTTTATGAGACATTACCTGCCTGTCTGTGACAATTTACGCGCTTCACTCCCAGGCCATTTCTAAATAATCTGGAGTGAAGAGCCTAAGTGGAAAGCCCTACTTTGGTTTACAATCTGAGCAACTGCTTCCAGTAATTGAAGTTCAGAGAAAATAAGGCATTTTCTAGGTTTCTCTTACTTTAACAGGCTTCTCCAACAAGAATGCATAACACAGGTGAGATTCTGGATCAATTTCATAAACACAGCCCCAAAATCTTGTCACTGACACTTCTCCACACTTAGGACTGCAACACACAGGTCTCCACATGTCAATATAAGAGGAGATGGGTAAATTCCTCCTTTTTTTGTGTGTGGTTTTTTTTTTTGTTGTTTGTTTGTTTGTTTTTTAGTTTTGGGGGTTTTTTTGTTTGTTTGTTTGTTTGTGTTTTGGGTTTTTTTTGTTGTTTTTTTTTTTTTACCCTAGATTAGTATGGTCATCCCAGGCTCCTGAGGGAAGCTCTCAGAGTGGTGTGGCAGCCATTCATGTCTCTAAACCATGCCCACCCCACCGGATGGGAGCAGACTGGGTGGCCTCCCAGGGTCACTGGCACCCCAGGGGCCTGCCTGGAGAGCCGGGCAGCCCAGGGCTGGCACTCCATGAGGTGGCAGGGCCTGGGCACGGAGATGGCAGCGTGCTGGCCCACACCCAGCCCAGGGAGGTGTCGGGCAGCCCCTCACTGCCGCCCCATGCACTGCGGCCTCGCCTTTGTGTGAGCTCCACCGTGTTTACTCTCCCACTTCCTTGTTCCACTCCAGTGCGAGGGCCATAAACCGCCCGGCAGGCACGGCTGAGCCCTTGTAGCAGGGGCAGGAGAAGAGGAGGGAGGGGGATGGCGGTGATCCCCTGGCTGTGTGCTGGAAGGGCACCCCAGGTGCCGCCGTGGTGGTTGGGAGCGCAGCCCTTCCCTTAGGGCTGGTGCCACCATCCACGGTGGGTCTCTCATGCCCACTGGCCACCCTCATGCCGGTGTCCAGGGGCACACCAGGAGAGAACAGGACCTATTTCCCCTTCTTCTCGGACTTCAGGGGCCAAAATGTGACGGCCCTGCGCATCGGCGAGTCGTCTGCCCTGGCCTTCATCTTCCTGCTGTCGTTGGCGGGAAACCTGTGGGGCATCTGCCTGCTGGTGAGGCGGCACCGCCGGCTCTGCGCCGCCAACTGCCTCGTCCTCAACCTCTTCTGCGCCGACCTGCTCTTCATCACCGCCATGCCCTTCATCGGCGTCGTGCGCTGGACCGAGTCCTGGGTGCTGGGCGACGTCGTCTGCCACCTGCTCTTCTATGTGGTGAGCCTGAGCGGCGCCGTCATCATCCTCTCCCTGTCGGCCGTCAGCCTGGAGCGCGTTGTCAGCATCGCCCGGCTGCGCCACGCCGCCTTCCGCCGCCGCAAGGTGCTGGCCGCCGCCTTGCTCCTCATCTGGGGCTTCGCCGCCCTCTTCACCCTCCCGCTCTGCTGCTTCTTCACCGTGGTGCGGCTGCCCGCCCCCGCCGGCCAGGTGAGGGCGAGCGCCGGGCGCGCCCGCGGCAGCCGGGCCGGGCCGGGGGGCTCCGGGACCGACGGCGGTGGAGGCTCGTCCGCCTCTGCCACGGCGGGACAGCGGCCAGCGAGGAGAACGCCTGCGGGGCGGGCAGCGCTCTGCGTGCCGGGCAGGTGCGAGGCTGTGCCCGGAGCTCCCCCCGCCCCCTCCGGCCCGCTCTCCCGCGGGCCGTCCCGTTAGATGGGAAACGCGCATCGGCTCCCATGGGATTCTCTTTGCGTTCCTCAGTGCGGCTCAGAGATCCCCTTTTCAGCTCACATCCCCTTACCGAGGGATCAGCATCCTGGGAGACTTGCCCTGCACCCGTAGCCCCCTCTGCACAAAATGGCCATGCACAGATTTTTCTGCCTAATGTTTTGAAATGCATTCAAAAGTGCACACAGCGTGACATTTGAATAAATGATTAAGTTCAGGGTATGTAAGTTTCAGTTTTAAAGTTGCCGTTACAATTTGATATGAAATTAATGGGAGTATTCCAGTTATGGACATATCCATTTGTAATTGTATGGGATTTTAAAACCATCAAATAATATATTACTTGACTGCTTTGTCTAAGTAGAAAGTTTTCACAGTCTTGGTTTAGTCTCGGTCTAGCCATTTTTTCCCATAAGCATAGAGGGAAATAAAGGGCAACTCTGTACTGAAAATAATGGTACAATATTACTTTCCTTCTTCATTTTTATAAATAGGATATGCACATTTGCACCCTGGATTGGCCCAGTCCTGCAGGAGAAACAGTCTGGGATACGACCTTTGCTGTTGTTTTCTTTCTGATACCAGGATTCATCATTGTCATCAGTTACTCCAAAATCTTACAGGTATGTTTTTCCTCTAAATTTTATTATAAAACAAAGGGATGTAAACAGTAACTCACTAGGCATCAGCATATTCAGTCACTGAATACAAATACATATAAAGGAAACAAACATTATTTGTTCAATAAATATAAGTATGTGATACAAAATGAAGCATTTCAACCTGCACATAACAGCCTATACATTTCCATTAAGAACATGATTCAACAGCACATTACCAGAGGCCAAATACATGGTTTGTCTTCTTATATGCAGTATTGAATACACTTCTTCATTTGTGTGCTGTTCATATTTAAAGACTGTCAATCTCCTAAATGCTGAAAGACTTGAGCATCTGAAATAACTAATAATCAGATTTTGATTTCCTTGAGCCTAAACTCCAGTCATAAAGGATTTGTAAGAAAGCAGAGAAAGGCTGGACTAGAAAAAAACCCATCCACTTTTTGATCTACTGGCTTTTTGCATGCGTTTTTAGTACACAGATCTCATTAGATTATCTATTTAATCCATATTAATCCTGCACAATTTCAAATATTGTAAACAAAACCTGTAAATTAAACTCTCCACTTCCACTTTCTTTCTAAGTGGATGATATTTAACATATATGCTGAAATACAAGCCACCCAGCACCACAGAATTTTAATCTATAGTCTAGCAAGCATTATATCAGCAACCAAATTCCTTTTATACTATCGTAAAGCAGAGTGAGAAAGATCTAGAAATCTTCAAACTGAGCACTTCAAACTAGTCACTGCGATGCCTAGTTTTAAGCAGCCTCCCACAGGATCCTTGATTCCTTTATTGGGCAATTAAACTTCTCATAACATGTATAAGAAAATTTCAGGTTTTGGAAAGGAACCTCAACATACATGGAATATTGAGCAAGGGGTAACTGATGAAAAGCTGAGCACTAAGGGGCTGTGGATGCACAGAGCTGGATGTAGGTGCAAAATGAACCTAGGACCTAGAATCTAGTCTCCACACATCCTTGCCTATTGATCAAATTTAAACTTGTAAAAATCATCAGCCTGTAGTTTCTGTACTGTCTGTTAACTCACTATAAGCTTGAGGTGAATGCATTAGGTGAACCTCTTCTAGTGAAGTAAAGCACATGCAACCACATAGTGCTGTAGGCAAAGAGTACAGAGTAACTCAGTGGAGAGTGTGAGTCCTTTGAAAGAACTTCAAAATACTGCAGGCCAGGGAATGCCACAGTTCTTGGTCAGAGGCCAGGACAGGAATGGTATTTGTGGTGTCCTTGCAGACTCCAGATTACAGGTAAATTTACAAAACAAAATGGCACAGGAAGCTAGAAACCAAAAGCAGTGTTTGAAATACTGGATTACAAGACATTCCTGTGCTGCTCTGCTCATGTTTTTTTTTCTAACCTGCTAACAGAGATGCTAAAATACATTACCATTTCCCCTAAAACGAAGAAGGCTTGAGGCCCACAGCAGGATATAATTGAATCTTCTCTCTCTCCAGGAAGCAAAACTGGAGAATGTCTCAATCCCTGAGTCATTCCCAAGAGCAGACTCACTCTTACTTTGTGAGAATGCTCCATTATGCCAGTGCACACGTAGCATGATTCTCAGTATTGCTGGAAGCAGTGCCAAGCATTCATGTATTCATGTTACAATATTGATGATGATGAGGATGAGGATGATGAGGACGGTGATGACTGACTACAGATATAAGGCTTGAATTTTTTTAACAAATAGACATTACTACAAATGTGTACTTCACAATTTACTCTGAAACTGAGTATTATTTTTACATAACACTTCCCAGAACCCTGGAAAAAGTGATAGATTAGAAGCCCTGACTTGTAATTTATATGGTTTTCCATTGTTCTGCCTCACAGGCAAGACTTTTGCAGAGGCTAAAGGTAGGGAAAATGTCTGTGTTTTGCAAGTTACATGCTTGCATATATATGACTCCTAAGCTCCTATTTGTCCAAGTGTGGTCCGGATGCCCAGGATAGGTGTCTATACTGGGCAGAGCAAAAAGGGTTCCACAACATACAACTGCCATCCCATTTCTCTTGAACACTTTTTCAAGATGAAACTGTGTCTTATTTACCACAGTCCTGGTGGTTCTTGCATTCTTAGTTCTAGACCATGCAGTTCCTGCAGGAAAGACAGAAGGTATTTATAAGGAACAGATAAAAATGTATCTGATGAAGACATTCTGTAGCAGTTTTCAACAACAGAGACTGAGAAGTGCACACACTTTCCAGTTTTCCTAGTTTTATACTAGAATTAGTACTTTGCATTTTGTGAAATCTTCATTCTTACAAAGACAGGTTAGGCACTCTCTGAGAACAACTCTCAGGTTGGACTGTTTGAAGGAGTTAACCTAGTTTCTGGATTCCAGGTGGTACAGCAGAATATCATCAAGCTAGAATAGATTTACATGCTCAGGACATCAGAATTCTCTGCTCTTTATAAATTGGGGAAACAGCTAAAGATACTGTCCCCTTTGCAGCCTCTGAAGCTGCTAAGAAACCCATTTTTGTTTCACAGGCTTTAATTTATACACCTACATTCTATTGAAATATTTAGAAGACATCTAGATTCTTAATGAGTATTTATCTCTGTGACAAATTCAGAAAACTGCAAACAGAATGACAAATTACTCTCTTTCTCTAAACATTTTAACCCTTACCTGTACCAGGAAGTTAGAAAGTGTTGCTAGTATTAGTATTATCCTTCCTGCTGTTTCTGCTGAAGGGAAAAGTGGCAGGAGGAGTCTTACCTTTTCACTTTCCTCCGCAGAGAGCTAATTGATCAAAGCTTTTGAAAATACCCCTTCTATATGCAGGGCATAAAGTGGCATCTCAGTTATGTAGCACAAATCTTTGTTTGCTAGATATTTCAGTTTTATTTTATTTGCAACAGATGTATGAATGTAATGAACTTAATTGTGCCATGCCAGCTTCAGGGAAGATGGGGATGTAGAGCAGGAGATTTAGAGTTTTCTGCAAGCCATTGGATTCAATATTCTACCTAATGACAGAGGATGTGTACCCATGAATACTAGCTTTCCAAGCTACCCATAGTTTATCACATCAGAGAGTACCTTTACAATACACAAATTTTTGTAATGACTGGAAGGATCTGTAAGATTTCATGTTAGTTCATAAAAAGCAATTGTGATTACTATCTGAAAAGTTAAGTGTGATACAAACCAATACACAATCTCATTTGCATTTAAAATAATTTATTGTAATAAATTCATGCTCCTTCTAATACCTACCTTATAGTATCAGCATGGCCGTAAAAGAATTGGATTGCATTCCTTCTTGTGCTTTAACAGGATTGTTAACTATGTTCCACTTTGCATTTGTGAAAAAAATAAATTGATTTCTTTAGCTAGAACAAATGAGGTTATAATTTGAATTTAATGGGATTTCATGAGTAATTAAGGCTGTTTTATGCTGAAAAGTGTTTGTGACTGGTAGAGAGCTGTGAAAAGAACAACTACTTTTGCCTAATATTGAGATGAGTTCACATCTGAGAGGAAAAAGAATTGCTAGTGAAGTGAGAACATTTGAAATGGAACCATTGACAAAAAGTACAAATTAATTCTGCAATGCATTTTTTGTAGTCACTTTTCAAATGAAAACATCATGTGCTAACATTTACTTTTTCACTTGTAGATATGTGTTTCAATGAAAGTTGCTTTCTTCTCTTTTACTTCAGATTACAAAAGCATCAAGAAGAAGTTTAAATGCTGGTTTAGCCTACTCAGAACATCATCAGATTCGTGTTTCCCAGCAAGACTACAAACTATTCCGATCCCTTTTTCTGCTGATGATCTCTTTCTTCATTATGTGGAGCCCAATAATAGTAATAATTTTTTTAATTTTAGTTCAGAACTTCAAAAAAGATTTACTTATTTTGCCATCGGTTTTCTTCTGGATAGCGTTATTCACTTTTGCCAATTCTGCTGTCAATCCAATTCTGTATAATGTTGCCTATTTCAGACGTAAATGTCAGGAAATTCTTCTCTGTTGTACAGGGAACACTGAAAGGCATGGAGCAGGTACAGAAACCACTGCCAGAAGAAGTAATCGTGAGCAGCCACATTTGTCTTTCATTACCAGATAATTATTTAAAGTCTGAGCTGTGCCACACTTTGGATTTTGTCTGTGCTATCCCAGGCCACATAGGTCATTATGTTATAGTATTACATGCCAGAGGAGGTGGAAAAAAAGCTAAATATGTAATTTTAATTCCTGCGGGTAAAATTCTCTCAAGTTCATTGCTTTGCCTCGGTAAGATTTGGACAATTTAATCCAATGGATTGAATTCTCCTCTTACGCTGAAATAAATAGAAATCTGGCAGTAAACTTGGTGAATGTAAAATAGTTGATTTAAGTACTTTAAACTTTCTAGTGAAAATGTTCATCCTCAGAAAGTAGCTGCTTTTGTTAAATCCAGTTTTTAAAGGGAACTTGATTAAACACTTCAATTACTGACTGCCTGAACGTAGGTTTGAGCAGAGTGACTGAAACAAGGTCATGAATGTGTGTTATCACCAAGTAAATGACCAGTTTGGTTCCATCTCAATTTAGAAATGTGGACTTAATACATGTGAATTTACAAGTAAAGATTAAATAAATAAAATATTATTTGTCATGTGTAAAATATTTCTTTTAAAAAGATGCATATTTTTTATGTCTTTTTATGTCTTCGTATAATAAAGTTCATTAATGATATATAGGGTCACTGAAATTCCTTTCTCTTTTCTAAATGATTTCCAGTATTTTACAAAGAGAATATAATGTTCTGTATGAAAATAAAATACATATACTTGGAGGTTTATGATAAATACTCTTTTGGTCAGAAATTGAAACCACTGAAGAAAGCAAGATTAAATTCTTAATTATCACTATGTGTCACCAGTTCAAAATAGTGCTTTAAGATAATAGGCTACTAATGAAACCAATGTCTACATATGTACAGATTTGCATACAATTTACATCCCCTTTAATCCAAGTTTATTAAAACGTTTCATTGGTTTATTAACAAGGGGAGCTACACAGCTCAGATAAATATATTGAAAATCTAAATGAAGCCATTTAAAGCATTTTCCAGTGAACACATGATCAATGTATTAACTTTACATCTGTGGTGCTGTTACATGGTTTCTTTCCATAGGGTTGGATCTCCTTAAGAGCAAAATCCTGAAACACAAAAAAACCACAGTTGTGTTTGTCAAACACTTTAGACAAAATTTAATTACATGAATTTTCACCAAATTTAAAATGCATACATATCTAATGTCTTTAAAATGCTCTTGAGTCAGCAGTCTGTTACTTGTAATAATAGTGCCATTATCTTACTCTGCAGTTTATAATTCCAAGGACTTTTCAAATTTGAGCAAAAGGTGAATTCATCCAATCTGTTACACCTCTCCTGAGCATTTTAAAACTTTTGCAGACACGGTACTGGGCAGATAATTGATAGAAGAATATCTTTCAGTGATAAAAGAGTCTATACTTTAACAAGCTTCTAGTTACTTGCCTAAAAAAAATTTATTTAAGAATGTCTTTCAACAAAGTAAAAATTTTCTGACCCCCAAAACTTCTAATTGCAATAGTAAATTAGCAGAAGGAATATGCCAGTCTTTATTTCACAATTTTTGCTTCTAGCAAATGCTAACAGCAGATGCAGATTTGAGCTCTACTGACATGACAATGTATTTACAAGTATTCTAACTTAATATTGACTTTGACATTACACAGCTTAAAGTTACTCTAAGAGACTAAGTGTATCCTAGCTTGAGCTATTTCAGGAGCTACCATCATAAATGCAGTGTGAGTTAGAACAAAAAACTTTCATTTCCTAGGCTTCTTTTTTCCATTGAACACCAGTACAGATTTTTATTTTTTTTTTAAATCAAGAGAAGTTTCTTGCATCTGTTAGTCGAGGGGGCATGCACACACACACACTCCTAATTAGCTCCAAGACATAGGCAGAGTGTGCACAATTAGCAACAGGTACCAGCCTGTTCTTTCAGGATTTACCACCGTCGGTCAGAATTTTATCACAGTAACAATTGGATGAGGTCAGTGCAGACAATTGAAGTTGGTTTGTTTTGGTAATAATTCTGTAGGTTTTAATAGCAGAGTTTAAACCAAAGTAGTAAGGCCTCCAATCCACACAGAAGGAATTAAGCGAATTTTGTAAGACTTTCTAATATGAAGCTTTCAAGATTTTTTTTTTTTCCAGTTTAGCTCATAATCATTCCCTCAGTCCCAAATGTGCTTGCTTTGCAGGAACTTTGGCTTAATGATACTGGGGAATTCAGAATCAACTAATGATAGGGTCCTGGTCAATAAAGGGAAAAATGCAAATTGCTGGCTTTAAGTTCAATTTATACTTTGGTGCTGGGTTTGTAAACTCTGGCATAATCCTTAATAAAAAAGTGCCCAGGCTCCTATTTTTCATTTGAAAACTACAGGACACACAGTCATATCAGACACTGCACTCAACACCTAACATCTGACTTTAGGATATTAAAGACCAGTGTGACTTGGTAGATTAGATATTTGATATCTATAACAAACTAGAGGAAGTATGATCAACTTCTAAATTATATTAGATTTAACAGAATATCCCAAAACATCTGATTATTTGGCTTTCTCATTTTAAAAAAAAATTCATTCTTGCTGGACTTGATTTGAAAAGCCTGGAATTCAGGCTTCAAAACAGGAAAGTATCATCAGTTTATAAAATGACACTGTTTCTCTTCTATCATTTATGCAATCATACAAATCATTCACAGAAGTTGATTCCACTTGCATTTATGATATCTCTTATTCTTGACTGTTCTAAGTGTCAGCTGATTTATGTTTTCTCCAAATTCTCATTCAAGACAAGTTTTTTTCACTGTTGTCAGGCACTTTTCCCGGGTCAGTGATTAGTACTGTAAACACCACCTACTTCAGCAGAGTAGGTGACACCCTTTCTTCAAGGCACCCTGTTATCAGTATACTACTTTACAGCATGGCAATGTATTACTCTGTGTTTATGGATCAGATAAACAGATAATAGAGCCACAACAGCTGACTTCGCTCATCTGTTCTGACTTTCTTTATAAAACACATAAGTTCCTTCAGTCAATCCCAGTTTGTTCTAGCATACAATTGAGAAAAGCCTTTAATCTTGATTTACAGATTTCAGTGATGAAGAACACACAACAGCTCTTGGTAAACTGTTCCAAAGGTTAATGACCTTTGGATTCAAACAAATGGCTGTTTATTTCTGCACTGAATGTGTCCAGTTTAAAGTTCCATCCATTTAAAAGTATTATTTCTGTGTTTGCAAGTCTTTTCTGTCCAATTCCTATTGCTTGTGTGGACAAGCATAGACTTTGCTCAGGTCAGCCTTTAACCTCTTTCTAATGAGAAAAGATTAAGATCTTTGAAGCACTCACTGGAGGACACATTTTACAAACTTTCAATAATTTTCTCTGCTCGTTTGAAACTTCTGATTCATCCTCAGTACTTTTTCCAGTTATGTTGGTCACAAAATATGACATAGCAATTAGACCTATGCCAAGCACAACAATCTCATGTGAGTCTTGGTTTATGCATCCAAGAATTGTATTAACTCTTTTGCTCACATAATTACATTGGGAGTTCCCCTTCAGCCGATTCACCAGTCAAGTCTTTCATAGATAGCATGTCTCCCAGGATGTGAGAAGTGAGGAGGGAATAGGGAGAGGTACTACTATTTTATTGGTTCTAAACATTTTAATTTTTCTTCTTCACTTTTTACAGTTCCCCACTCTGGGTGTAATTCTTATGAGTACATACATTATGGTTTCTTCTAGATAATTGGCCTTTTGTAATATACTTGAGCATAAGTGAGTTATTTCCCTGTGTTGTAAGCTCAGCCTGACTACATGACTCAAGATAGTGTCATGCTTCCAGTATGAGGGCCATGTCCCTCTTCCACACCTCTTTGTGAAACAGCTGGCATGAGGACTTGTGAGAAAGGGTCTTCTATAAGGTATCCTTTCCAAGATTTGTATTTTCCTTAAAAGCCTTTCTGAAGAATTTCTCAAAAAATTATTTGAACAAAGGCAAAGAGATCTGATAAAAGTTGCCTAATTACTTTCTACCATAGCTATAAAGTCTATCCCTACCATGTTTACTCACACTACATTGATTTGATTGTTTTACAACTTCCTCTAATTACTGTTTCAGCTGATCTGATATGCTGCATAAAAAACTATGCACCTCACCTCTCCTTCAGATAAGGGAAGAAAAAGTTGGAAATAACTTACTACATCCTCCAGTTTTCAAAAGACAACGTTACAGCCACTAAGTATCAAAGGCTTTATGCATTTGATATCTAAGAAGCAAGACAATCCCAGTACTTTAGTCATTAACCCATGAAATAAATTCTTCAGAAAAAAAAAAAGTTCTCACCATTATGAGCGATAACTCTGTATTTTCTGTCCAAACAGAGATCCATCTGCCTTTGCCTGACAATTTTCAGTGCATCTGGAGGCAATCCCTTGGGGTCCCGGGAGAACACAAAGGAGTAGCTATCAGCACAAGTGCCATCTGCATTTAGTTGGCGGCAGGAGTAGTGAAGAGCGTATGTATCGTAATCTGTGTCCACTACCCAGTGGTCGTCATCTGGAAGGAACCATAGCAAAGAAGGAAAAGTGTTAGAGACATAGTGAAATCTAGTAAATCAGAACGGATTACTGCCACAACTCTGTAAAGAAAATACTAATATGAAGATGGGTACAAATTATAACAGATTAGCTTTTCATTTATTTGTGTCTAGTACTTAATTCCATGTTTATTTTTTAAAAGAAAATAAAGACAGACATGCTAGGCCTGCTCAAGATAACTCAAACCCATAAATATTTTCCTGCCAGGGATGTTACTTAGACTGCAATCTAGTCTTAGTCTAATCTTTTTTAAGAAAAAAGATTATTATGCAGTTTGCATGTGTATTAGAAGTGTTACTTGCTGCAAGTTCCACCATAAACCCTCTTCTTAAAACACAGTTACAACTTCAGAGAATTCTTAACTATTTAGCTATGTAACCTGACAAAAATCTGGTCACACAGACACTCTGTTTCAACAGAAGTGATGCTGTTTCAGTGTTTGCAGTAAAACCTAACATATCTGCACCTTCTTCTCCTGGAGCACAAGATTCTCCCTTGCAGAACATCTGCATTGGTGAAGGCAACACTCTGTTGTCTTCCCCTTCTCTCCTGTGGGGGGGTACACCAGACCTTTTAGAAGGGTGGAGTTTGGGGTCAGCCAGCAATCTGAAGAACTCAGCAGCATGTTCTGGGGAGACTTGGGAGCTATTTAAAACAAATTGGCATACAAAATATGCTTTGTAATCATGTCTTTGGATGCAATGGAACTCCTGTCAGTTCCAAATTCTACCTGCTTTTCTTGGAACCAATCCAGAGAAGTGTCTTGAGCTACGAAGTCTCCGAATCTCTACTTGGCTCAAGGAACAGATTTTGCATAGGGTGTGAGAGATGACATAAAAGTATGTATATATACATATATGTGTATATATATATATATGGCAATATATACATATGACTGTATTTGTCTCTTAAAACAGAAAAATATCTACATTTGCAGACCCAAGACCAAACAAAATGACATTTTCTAAATCCTCTTTCCTGCTTGGCCAGCTCTGACATCATGCTTCAGAGAGAACAGAAGCATCCGGTAACTGAGTTCTGAACTAAAACAAATCTTAAAATATTTCATCTGCCTTTCATTTCTTTCCAAACAGTGGCCTTCAATTATATTGTTGGGTAACAAACAAAAGAAATACAAAGATATACAAAGGCCAGGTCTTCAATTGTTTAAAGAAAGCCAACCAGCTGTCCCATATAAAAAAGTAGTGATTACCTTGTTCACATTAAGCCTTGCAATATGATAGTTATTATGTCTTTTAAGAGTGTTTAAGAAATTCAACAATACATTTTCCTTCTTCAGCATGGACATAAAACATAACTAGTTTCACAAGTAGTTCTGTATCTTCTATAGTTAAGTACTCACTTCCTTTCTGCAGAAAAGAGGCGACACCCCAGTACTTCATCTTGAACTTGGCAGGATCCTCTGTGTCAGTGAAAGAGCCGATCATGTCAGCACAGACATCCCAGTTGCTGTAGCCAGAAACAGAGAAAATATCACATTCCAATCTAAGAGCACAGGTTCAGTTTGACTAGCACAGGGATAGCAGGTAGGATTGAAGCAGCAGTTTAGTGAAATGGAACAAGAGGAAAATGGCAAACAGCTTACTTGAAGAGTCTGACTCTGCCCTTTGCAGTGGCAGTCATTTGTCCATTCTCATCTACGGTGAACTGGGCTACCACATTGTCCTGAAGAAACAGACCCTCAGGGTCTTTTTTTGCCATAGCATACCAGGTGCCAGTGTACTACAAGGAGAATAAGAAAGGCTGCAGTTAGACTTAGAACAATGGAAACATTATAACCAGACAGTACAGAATAGGGGAGGTAACTGAGGGAAGAGCATGCAGATCTTCGACATCATGCCTCAAAGGTGTACCTAAGAAACATCTAGCTGTTTCAACAGCATAAACCCATAAATACATCCTAGTGCAGTCATAATTTGCAGAAAATACTGACTTTTTTTGGTAATTGTATCTGTATCTGCATCTATCCAGTATAAGGAATACAAAATTTAGTAGTAAAAGGAATAACAACTGACAGATCTTGACAGATCTATGTATAATTCTTTTCCTTGCAATGGTGTCTGAAAACACCAGAATATTAATTTTCACAGAAACAACCAAGTCAATACACTCCTTCTGCTTATACCCTACAGTTTGAGACCAATCTGCTAAAACTCAGTTTCTGCAGTATTCCTGATGGTGCATCAGGATCCAGTATCTGTGGAGGTGTGAACATCACACACTTTAGCTGTTTCTCAGTATTACAGTGACTTTGAAATGTGACCACAAAACCAAATTTTGTAACCTGGAAAGAGCTATGCAAAACATCACAGATCCAGGAGAGTAAAGAAGATTTACCCTGGTCTTGTCGAAGTTCTCCTTGACTTTGAAGCTGCTTACTCGGCAGTCCCGCTCTGCAGTGCTGCTGCCCAGCAAGGCCAGTGACAGCAGCAGCAGCCAGGGCAGAGCTTTCTCTGTGTGGGCCATCCTGTCCCTGCAGCAAACAGAGAATAGCATCAGAAACAGGCTGTGTCACATAAGTGAAGGGAGGAAAGCTGCCCTGACAGGTCACCAGAAATCATGCAGCTTTCCCTGATGCATGTGCAGCCAAGGAGCCTGGCTGTCCCCAGCGCACAACAGCAGGGTCCCTTACAGACAGTGCCGGTCCCTGGAGCCTCTTGAGAGCCCAAGTGTTGATGGTGCTGCAGTGCCCAGGGAATGTGCAGGGAATGCTTTATGTACCCCTGGGGCTTTCGCAACCTGCTGAGCCGCAGAGCCAGCACTGGATGGGGCAGCAGGGAGGTGGGCTGATGGATGCTGCAGCCTGGGGCCCCTTCATAACAGCCTCTTGTGTAACACCCATGGGCTCAGGTGGTCTTTGACCCTCATCTGCAGCCAAGCAGGCGCTAAGAGCAAATGCCTCTCTTTGCTTTTCCCAACTCAAAAGCAGAGCTTACACCTGGGGGAAGAGGTGTGCACATGTGTGAGGAGAACAAATGGAATGAGAGGCATCCCACCTTTGCATGGGGGAGAGTGAACTGCCTCCACCTCCTCTGTGATCTTACACACTGCAGTCCAAAATCCATCTTACCCAACATGCTCAGCCCAGTTACAAGGTGCAGACTTGTTTCCTCCACCTCCTCCCCAAAGTCCTTTCCTCTTTTTTCCTGATAAACTGTGGCAAACATAATACTTGCAAGTTTCTGCTCACGTTTCTGAAAGCATGGTCATGCCAGAACCTCTTCCAGTCCTCATGACTGGTTCCCTCTTGCATCAAAAAGGCACTCTTGGGTGCTAAATCATCTCCTGAGCAGCTCCCAGCAAGAGGAACAGGGGTCCTGCAGATCCTCAGGATGGTGAAAGAGCCCTTTCATGAGGTAGCAGGATTTAAGTGTGGCCTGCAAATACCTAAGTGCATGTACTCATCACATCTAGCCATTTTGACATCTGATTAATTTAAAATCAGATATTCCTAATTTCTATTCTGCTTTTTTGGCAAACTGTTTTCAGTTACATAAACCATTATTTTCTCCTGTCCAGGCAAGTTTTGCTGCCTCTCAGTCAATATTTGTTCTCTGGTTTCAACATCTTTAGGAAGCATTAGAGAAAATCTGTTAATTATTTTCTAGGCATGTAACCAGAGCAGGACAGGAATGATTGTTACCAAGAGAACTAATTCCCCTCCTTTATTCACCTCTCAATTTTTTTAAAGAATAAAGGCAGAAGCCTTTTATTTAAAAGGCTGGTATGCATTACTTTAAAAATCAAGTAAAAATATAATTTAAATATGGAGATACCAATGTAGCATTAAGAAAACCCTCAATAGTAGCCAATGTACAGCTTTAACCAATTTATTCAGCATGGCCTTTCCCAGAAGTTTACTTAATATTCTTTCATGCATTCATAAAAATATTAGACTTTCTTCTGTTGCTGTCCTTTACAATCTCTTCTCATATATAATGCAAAGAATCTGATTGATTTATCTTCATTTTCTGCTTTATGTCAGAGGCTTTTTGCACAGTAAGTATGTCTTATTCACTTTCTCAAACATCTATTGCTTAAGGCTGAGCAATCTATTGTTCCATGTCTGCCTTTGATTTCCTGGATAACAACAGACAGTAAAAATTCCACTATATTAAATATTAAGCTTCTGTTCATAGTAAAGAACATATTTAACACAGGGAACTAGAAGTGTGTATGTATATTAATTGTCCTGACACTTTCAGTGGTAGCTTTGCAGTAAGTCAACATTTCCATTTTTAAGCTGAGATTTTCAAATTTGCTAATTCCTATAAAGACTGAAGAGAGAAAGTAAACTCTGTTCTTCTGGTGACTTTTAGAATCTTGCTCTTGTCTGGCAATGATGATACCAGTGCTACATTTTTATAAAGCCTTTACAAAATACTGATTGGTCTTAATATATGAATTTATCATATGAAATGCGAATAAGACCAAAATCAACATGGATTTTCTTTGTTCAGTGTCTCACATGACTGATAGTAATAAGAGATGGATTATAGGTTAATTAATAAGCTTTGAATCTATTACTTAATTTAATACCAAGGAAGACTATTATTTTTTTATTCTCTGCCAATTTGTGAAATATTATCCTTTCTCGTAAGTTTACCCTGTTCAAAAATCTGTACACTGCTTTATATTACTAGAGAGGGCCTTGCAGGATCAAATCTATTCCACTAAAGTTTTTTCAATAGCATAATTGTCAATGAAGTCTTCAAAGGAGTCTACAGTCACTCATCCACATAAATCAAAACCTGCTGAGTTTTGACCACCTCTGATATTCTAGGTCAGTGTTGCTGTTATACATACTGCTGTTGACAGAAGATTTACAGACAGGAAATGAAAACAGGTATCAATGAAACAAAAATTTACTTCTGTTAATAAGTTTTAATAAGATCAGTTCTAAATGTGTGAAAGAGATATTACAGTCTCCTAAATTAATCTGATGTTATAACTAAATCAGAGACATGTAATTTTGTGTAAGTCATGGCACAGCATTTCTTTAATTGTGTACCTCTACTGATCTCTGCAATATTTGGTAACTTATATCTGGTGGAGGGGCCTGACAGACTTAGTAATTATAACTTTCACTCATTCAGGTCCTCAAATCTGGGATCACTACAAACTCTAGACAATGCCCAAGGAAACTCTTCTTTTGATGTGTTATCATGGGGAATTTGGAGCAGTGCAGCTTGAGTGAAATCACACCAGTATTTCCTAGTCAGATTTTGACAAGTTCATAAGAGAAGCTGGGCAAGTCAGAATGACATGAAGGTTGAGGGAGCTGGGCTCTCTGCCTCCTCTGCTTTAGCTGTTCCTCCAATGCTACCTGTCAAAGACACAGCTTATATTGATGAAGTCCTCTCAGAGTTACAGGTGAAGCACTTACTTGGTTCAGAATGACAAGGTTTTTAGGCAAAAAGGCTGCCCTGTTGTTGGTTACATATAGATCAGGGTGTGTTGGGGGAGGAATGGAAGGTTTCTGGCAGACAAGCATCTCTATGGACATTCAAGGGTGAATTCTTCCTCAGTCCTAAGAGATGCAGCAGTGCTAGTGCTAGCAGAACTGTGTAAAGTAATAAACAGTGTAAACTTTGCCTCAGTTAAATATATTTTGGATTGATTGGGCTCTGGGTTGATGTCAGGGAATGATCCTCATCCAGACCTAGATATTCACCTCACAGATTTATACTTCTCATGCAAATAGAAAGGAATTTGGGCCAGGATTTCAATTGAATCTGAGAGGAATATGCATAGGTCAAGTCAATGATATCCAAGGATTTCTAGGTTCTGGGAAAGCTCAGACAATTATATCTAAGAGAATTATTAAAATATTTATGAATTATTTAAATATTGGTAAGTTTCATGCATGACTTCTGATACTTGAGGCTGGCAGCATATTATGAACATTACATTTTCTTTAAAGTCACTATGTTTGTTTTGGAACTCTATTTAATGAAAGGGAAAGAAGGTCTTCTACCTTTGAATTTTGCCAAGAGGACAGAAGAGGGGCTAAGTTCTGGCAGTGATTCTGCGACTGGATTATTTTCTACATTAATAGCATGTAATACTGCAATATTTTCAATTAGGTATAGCAAGGAAAAAAATATGTAAGGAAATGGCTGGAAAAAAACTTTCATTGTAGGAATTATTTTATCTTTATGATTTTTAAACAAAGGAAGAAATGAGTCAAATTACTATTTAAAACATTTTTAACACTGCAACTTTCAAGCTTAACATAATAAAAGAACTAAAATTTTCTTTTTGTTCACACGAATAAGTCGAGCTCTTAGGAGAAAGTTGACTCAAAAAGTGCTATTAAAAAATGGATCATCCATTTCCAGCCAGACTACACATAGATTGAAAGACTTCTTGCTGTCTTCTCTTGATTGTTTGTTTATAGAATGCCATTCACAAACATGGGTATCCATTGAACTCTCAGGGCAGATTTGCAGGCAAATGAATGACCATTGTGTGCACAGAGCAGGGGATGCAAGTGTAGCCACTGCCCTGTGAAAGCAGACTCACATCAACAACAAATGGCATGAGCTGAGCCAAGGAGCTCCGTGTACTTTGTAAAGTACAACAGTGTAAGCTGTTGCCATCACAGCTGTTCCTCTTGGTGGCAGTCTGAGTACAGAGGTCAAGGACAGAACGGAATAGAAAAGATTGCCCTTTGCTCCATGCCAGCCAGTGTACTACCTGTTTTTGTAATTTAATGACGTGACATTTTGTTTAGGGAGTAAATTTACACTGAACTCTTTACAAACAGTATTAACAAAACTAATTTTAAATGGTACCTCTATTTTCTTTAGCAAGTCTTTCAGAGGACTGTGATTCTGAATTGAAATTCTTTCTGGACATATTACGAAAATGGAAACAATTGGAAACAAAGATCTAAACAGGCTGGCCAGTCAGGTGAGAAAAGCTCTAAATTATAACTGATGGGAGACAGGGACATGATGAAGTCTAGCAATGAACCACAAAGATCACAAAGCAATAGGAGAATCTGACAAAAATAGAGGCTGAGAGAGCTGGGACTTTTCAGCCCAAAAAGGTTTGAGGGGATCTTAACAACATACATACCTGACAGGAGAGGATGAAGAAGACAGTCAGACCTTTCTCAGCAGTACTGAATAACATTCTCAATAGTAAAAACTTGTCAAGTAACCTAAGATCACCAGGGACTATCTGTGAGAATGGCTGAGAGAAAAGAGTGCTGCCTTTTCCTTAGTTTGTATACTAAAATTCATGTCGAGCTATGAAGAAATCCATGCTTTTGGTCAAAGCTACAGTGCATCTAGTAACTCAGGTTAACCCCTTCATGCTGGACGAGCCATTTACTTCAGGAAATCTCCCCCTCAGTCTATAATCTCTGTTGATTATAATTTCATGATACCCCAGAGCTAATAATTGGTTGCTTTAAACATTTCCAGCTCTATGGAAAAAACAGCTAACTTACTATCTTCAGTGTTTATGTTTTTAAGATTATTTTTGTAAGAAAACGAATAGAGAATTCTTGTAAAAGAAGCATGAAATTAAGGATGTTTATAAGGGTTCCTAGAAGCTACCAAGCCAGTGACACCAAAACATTTCAGTGCCAAAACCTGGCTATGTTAGGGTCACACAGTACCTCTTGTAAAAACCTAAAGAATCTATTCTCACAACCTATCCATTTAGAAAAAAAACCCAAAAAACTCTGACTATTAATTTCTTGGATTATAAATATGGATCTCCAACACCCAGACAGTGACCATGATATTAACCACATCAAAAGTCATGCAATTGAAATAAGCACATTTTATCTTTGTACTTTCAGAAAATCTTAACTGAATAAACCACATCAACTGCTATCAGGATGGGCAGAGAGGTTCAGATACAAACACTGAGCTGAACTGGGAAACCTTATAAATACCTTTGACATTTAAGTGCTGCTTGAATCTATTTAAATAACCATGTCTGTCAGTTATCCTTCTTAGGAGTTTCCATGTATCACAAGGGCTCAGGAACAGTCTACTACTAAGAACTACTCCATAAATAGTTTGGTTTCTGTAGGTACTATGAACGTCAAAGGCAAATGACATCATATGTATTAAAATCACAAAGCACACATACTTCTGAGAGTCTCTGAAATTAAATTAAGTTTAAATACAATGAATTAGCTTTAACGAAGATAAAATGTTCAATACTGTGGAAAAAAGGAGATTAAAGCGGATAAAGTCATAATCCAGCAGAGAAACTTTAATTGCAACTTTTCAAAAATAATTTCTATGGGTTTCTGTTATTTCTTTCCATGTCATTTCAGATTTGACAGCGCAAGAGTGAAATTTTAAGAGTGCATCTAAATTAAGGAAAATACAGTAAGAATTGTTTTATGATATAAGAATGATTGTGGGACAGACCAGCTACATCTGAAATATTTTATTACAAAGAAAATTTATCACCTTACAGTAGTATCAAATTAAAAAATTACCTTTATTTGTTATCTCATAGTACAAAGAGTGTAGTTTATCCTTTGTAAAAGCAGATAAGCATCAGGGAGATTTGATGAAAGCATGATAAGCATTTTAGGTGATCTTGCACATAGAAAAAAAAGATAATAAAATGATAGTAAATTTGTTAATTTACAAAAATGGAAACCCCCAACCTCCCTGTCCCCAAAGAAAATGCTATCATTTGGTAAGGTTGCCTGTATTCACTTATTCTTCCTCCAGAGAGTGACATGCCACTCTATTTCACTGAATTAATGTGATCACAATATAAAGAATTGATGTTTAAACTGATTAATCATGTGTGATAAAGATGAATGTGTAAGTCTTACATAGAAGTTAATTTTTTAGAATGTTTTAGCTGGGCATGAGACAGATCCTCTATAGGCGCCTTCTACTTCAAAGAAGCTACTTTGCAGTATGCTCCAAAGTCAGTGAAAAATATGACTGAACACATAATGCAAAAAAAAATGTTACAATTCCTTCTCATTATTTCATTGAGACTCTTCAACATCCTCTTCTTTTAAAGCACAGCATGAAAAGTAATGATCTAGAAATTAGGAAGATGACAAGAAACAATTTAACTCTATATAGTTACATATAAAAGTCTTTTCAAGTCTCTACTCTTTTATATTGATCAAATATTGAAACTGCTGATATTGAAATTGAGTAAGAATAAATGTGCCTTTCCTCTGCTGTTTTCTTGTAAACTGTGTGTGTGTACAATGGTGACAACACTTTGCTGTGCTGCCACAAGTTCCTATCACCGAGTCACCTGTCAAGAAGATGCTGCGAACTCACACACCCACCAGGGAGGGGCCTGTCCCCCAGGTTGCTGGGGGCAGCAACCCAGTCAGAGAAGAGGAGCCAGACCAAAATGTGTTTGTAATGTGCTGACTTTCATACACACTTTAAAATCTGTAGAGCATCTGCAGTCTGGCAAAAATTAGTGCCATCATAGTGTTTCATATCATGGTCAAAGGGAAAAGTAATGTTAGGTGTCATTGAGCATCTATCAGTGACCTGTTCTTCATGCTTGAGCGTATCTGTGTCAGTTGCTCATGTTGATTCTTTGAGATCTATTGATAAAAACAAATGTCAACACACTGTGTCTTCTGGCAGACAGATGATGTTGTGCTCTGGCAATACTCTTTTCAAATTAAGAATGGCCAAAGGGTGTATGTGTTATTTCCTTACACCAAGAGTTTCTCATTACTTCTGATCTATGTGGATGCCGTAAATAGAAGTAACTTTAATTGTACTGCAGTCCTCCTACTGTGGTGGAATTCAGATCTGTTTCAATGAGCACATATAACTTACTGTCATAAATTCAGCCTTCTCACTCATGTAGCTTTGGAATGTTTGCTCCTCAAATTCAACACATTTTCCACCATTCCTTTTCTATTAATGTGTGTAACGTTGAACTTCTAATGGCAGGAAACTTTAAACATATATAACCATATATCTGTATCTATATAGATACATGGTTATCTATGGTGTATCTATGAAAAGATTCAAGATTCCCTCTATGCCTAATATTTGTCAAATATCCTTTTTATGCTATTTAATAGAACAGATATCTCCAACTTTTCTGAAAAAAGTGTAGACCCTGACTGAATATTTATGCTTATAAAATAAAAATTTTACAGCTTCCTCAACTCAGTCTGAATTTAATTAGTTTTCCGATTTTATTCTTTCATTTGGTTTTCTCTTTTTGAGGAAAAAAATAGATAAGCCATATCTGGCTGTGCTAAGCCAAATTCTTATTTTTTTATTCCATCTTCAACTAGGTAAATCATTCGAGCACTTGAGCAAGCTCTGTAAGGTCTTAAGGATTTCACCCATTTTATTCACGTATAGCTTCACAATTATTTACTTTTAGAAGTCCAATTTTTATCATCTCTTGACTATTTCAAGGAAAACAAAGTTCTACCATTTAAAAGATTTCTCTGTAATATTCTGTTCTCCTGCCCTTAAGTGCCTCTCACAAATACACGTGTGCACATCTGTGCACGTGTATAGTGTGGGGTAAGTATCTGGGTGGAATTTTTCAGGTGAAGTTTTAATAGGAACTTCTGTGTGCACAGTACAGTATATATACTGTGAATGAAGGAGATAACATACAGGTATAGGTATCAGACAATTTTATAAGAACTAATTGGTTAGTTTAAAATGTTAAAATGATTCCCTGAGGATTTATGGGCTAAGAATGCTCAGGGGTTTAGTGTCCTGACATCTCTTTAATTAGCGGTCTCCAAGATCTCACACTAAGAAGATGCTAAGCCAGTGCCTTCTGTCATATCTCAGGAGTATCAGAAGGCTGGGAAGCCACAGAGGAAGATGAATGTATTATGTCTGTGAGCTATATAATATGTACAAAGTACATTTTTCTTACTAGTAACAGGTTAGAACTTCTTGCAACAATTCCTGCTTAGATGGTGATGCAGTTCTAAAAGAAGTTCTAAGAAAAATCCAGCAAAAATGGGTGAGGTAAATAAAGATGCCGTCGAAAAATACTTGGAGAACAACCCCCAGTTTGCCAAGGAGTATTTCGACCGAAAAATGAGACCAGAAGTGGTGGGAAGTATCTTTAACGTGAACCCTGGAGATGTGAAGGAAGGAGTCAGCTTCAAAGACATGTCCCGTCTGGAGGAGTGTAACATAATTTTTGAGTTGATAACAGAAATTCAGGACGAGGCATGTGTTATGGAAAAGATAGTGCACAAGACCCTGCAGAGGCTGGCACAGCTGCTGGCAGCTGACCGCTGTAGTCTCTTCGTTTATCGTTCCCGGAATGGTATTCCAGAGGTAGCCTCCAGGATTCTTGATATCACTCCAACTTCCCAATATGAGCAGAATTTGGTGAAACCAGAAAATGAGACTGTTTTTCCTCTGGATATCGGGATAGTGGGATGGGTTGCTCATACCAAGAAATTTTTTAATATACCTGATGTGACAAAGGTAAGTGACTTCTCTTGAGGAATGGTGTTCTGTGCATTTGCTTACTCAGTCTCCTGCCCAGGGCTTGAGATAAAAAGTTGTTCTTCAGAAAAATCTCAGAGACAGAAATCCAGACCAATAGCATGAGAAAAACATCAGCAGAGATGGCTTAAAATCCAATAGAAGCACATCATGTAGCCTAGTTAGGTGTTTTCAGTGTCCTTGTAGTAGTTGTAATGTCAATGACTATAACAATGGAGGAATATATTAGATTAAGAGAGACCATTAAATTCATGAGTTTCTGCTGAACATGGCAGGCTTGTATTCTGTTTTCCAGTATGGGCATGCAAGGGTTCTGCCATGTATGCTGCCATACATGCATCTCTGAATCCTTTAATTTGCAGCTTTTGTAATGAAGATATATCCTTATTAGTAAGTGAATGAGGACAGAGGAGGATGATGTCAACATACATATTCAGCTTCATGTCAGTGTTTGATTTAAAATGGGTTTGATTTTGAGTATATCTGGATCCAGGTCTTTGTCCAAAACCATCTATAGAAGAAAATTATTGAGTCAGAGCTGTTCTAATATTTTTGAAGTCCCTGTTGAATCTATGCTAAATCACCTTCTTTCTTTAAGATGCTGATAAGAGTTTATTTATTATATTACTTATTCATTTTATTTAAATATTTATTATTTATTACAAATGGTAATTAAAATGATGAGTGATTTAACAAAAGTGAAGCATGGGTATATGAGGTCTTCTTTAGAAACAGCTCTGAAATACATGGGGAAATGTAAACATGCTATGAATTTTAAGATTTCTTTAAAAATAACTAATCTTGCATCTTCAAATGCTGGCATCTTAATTTCTTTTTAGTCCTATGTTGAAAATCTGAACATAATCAAATGGTTCTAAGATATTTATCAAAATGACTGTATGGATTCTCAGTATTTCCTATACAGTCAATTTAAAATTCCAGAATATTTTAGAGATAGAAACCACTATAGTGTCCTAAGCTCCAGCTAAATAATCAAAATATTTTTACACTGCAATTAACTATGTTTTGAATGAGGTAAACAAAAAATAATATGTTTTATAATGCTAAAAGTTATAAAGGACTACTTTTAAAGATCAGAAACAAATGAATATTTATATATATGAAAAGAACATTCCAGTATACTGTAAACTGCCCCAGATGTAAGTAGGAAGCACAGTGGCAAACAGAAGACTCACTGATTTGAGAAAACAATCAGTTCATTTTCAACTGACCACAAATATCCTTTCTTCAATGGCTGCTGTTCTGACAAGTAAGTGTCTGATTTACTGCCTCTTACCACCACATGGGAAGATTGGAGGATAATCCCTCCAAGTTCATAAGACTGATTACATGAGAAAAGATCAGGAGGATCAAGAAAGATGTGCCTCCTATCAGACACTGCTCTGCTTCTTAATATCATTATGTGAGAGGCACCTGGAGCAGAGCTAACAAAATATTTCTGTGTTTGCAGTGGGATTTGTTCAAAATTTTGTGACAAATGTTGTTTATATATGCTTAAGTGAGAAAACTTTTCTGTCCATTTGATCCTGCTAGGTGTTTTGCACTCACAAATTAATTTATGTCAGCTGAGTATCTGTTACTATTCAATCATTTTAAGGTAATCTTTACTTAGGCAACCATTTACTCTCTTACGATTACTGAGGTCTATGCCATTAGGCACACATCTAAAAATGCAATTCAACTATGGTCACATTAATCTAAATTTGGTAACTAAATATCATCAGAATATTGACATTTTATTAGATAATTGAACAACTCCCAGAGACTTCATTGGGACTAAGGTCTGATATTCATAAACAACCCTAAAGATCTCAAAAATGTCAGCATTTTCATTATTTGTATTCAAAAAGTCAATGTGCAAGTGCACACTCCTCACACAAGCAGAGCTCCCAATTATGTCACCAGAATCTTTATCTCCATAGCAAACCCAGAACTGCAGCTTGAGTCATTAATGTTTAAAGAGTATAATTACTCCATGGCAGCAGAAATAGTCAGCCACTGAAGTCTTTACCACATTTTAGAAAGGATAATTATTTTTCAGTTCACTACATACACACTTCAATCAAACGCGATTGTCTGCTACCCAAATTCTGAAGAAAAAATGACAGGAAGAGTTAAGCCACAGAAGAATTTTGCCCCTACTGCCTTGTCAGAATACAAAATGCACAATGATTACTTCTAGTTGGCTATAGTACTTTAAAAATGTTATGTCTAGCCACTTTTTACTGTTGACACAGTCCATATGCAAACAGCATAGTGTTTTTTAAGTCTTAAGTACATGACAACATTGACAAACGCATGGTGCGACATTTTCACGCTCCAATCATTACCCCTTCATAACAAAAGTAAATGCAATAAAAGATCACAACAGTAATAAATCATTGAAAAGATGAAAGACTCCACTTTTAGTGCCTGGTAACCAGTTCTTTAGGGATTATCTCCTTCTTCTAACTGGAAAGGTACCAATAAACGTGAGGAAGCTCCTCATCCTGACTAATGCTCTAGAAAAGAAAAGCAGAGGAAAAGATACAGACCTTCAATAATTAACTTAGTAGTCAGTCTCCTCCCCACAAGATTATGGACCTGTTGACTGTGAGAGCTAATAGAGTTTAATCCAGGATTTAATTGTTGTGAGAAACAGGAGGCCAGGCAGGACCATTACCCTAATAATTTGTCTCACATTATTCACAGGTTTAGCAGAGTGCCTCAAATATTACAAAGTACAGGCTACAAAAAATTGGGTATTTCCATTAATATTCTTTTAACAGTAACTGATAACACAGACAAGAATGAAGGAGAGTAGAATTACCTTATGTTTTTCTCCCAGGCATATTTCCAAATAAAACTAAGAACTAAAAAGCAGTGTGCGTTTTTTGGGGAATCAAAATTGAACATTCTCGGCTTGTAAGAAACAATAATGAACACTTCATATATTTTCTTTAATCCATAACCTATTCAAATTATTGCACTGCTCCTTTCAATTCAAAAGTATTTGAAGACAAGGATTTAATTAAGGACTGGAAACTCAAGAAATAATATTCTTTGTTTTATTTGAGTATAAAATTATAAAAAGGGTGAAAAATGCTTCAAAAGAAGTGATGACTTTTGGATTAGATCTATAAAGGGGCTGAAATATTTTGATGCTGAAGTTACCAGCCCTCATTTTTAGAGGTCTTGCACTAGAGTTCACAAACCCCAGTGAAGCGAAGAAACAAGAGACCATGGGAGATTCCAACTCAGATTAAGCATCCAGAACAGTGATTCTTGTGGCACCTAATTTAACCACTGGAAACCTATGATACAAATCAACTTAAACACATCTTCAACTTGCAAGCATTGGTATCATCCCTTTGTAAGCTGATCCAGCTTCAGAGCAGCAGCTCCACACTTCAAGAGTGGGAGAGATTTAATACCAGGCCTGTCTAAACTGACAGGAGTTTCAGATTACTGTGGATGTTCTGGTCCCTAGATTCCAGTCTGTGTGAGGTAGCTTTTTGCATGGGAAAAATATGCACTGTAAATGTTAATGTCTACTCCTCCATTTTATGTCCTCTTGATAATAAACACTAGATTATCAGAAACTCATACTCAACAAATATTAACTGGAAAAATGGAAACACGTTCCAATCTTCTGTAAAGGCAAGATTTAGTCAATTTACCAGAAAACATTTCAGCACAGGAACAAATTTCTATTAATTATGCCTACCAGAAGAAAACTCCAACCAATTTTTTCCTTTATTTAATATTCTAAGAGGAAGGTTTCCAAAACTGAAAAAAAAGTACATTAAAAATTAAATATAAAGCTCTCTTTTATCTAATTTTCTTGTTTCACCTGAAAAAAAACAATATAATACAAATCCATTTTCAAGAAATTGCAAAATAGTCAATACATATGGCAAATAACAAGCAGGCATTTCATTGACATAATTGAAAAGTTTAACACCCAAGTGTTATTAAATATATATTAATTTCTCTTTGATTCAGTTTCAGAACTCTAGTCAGGTTGACAAAAACAAAGTCAATTTGTTCTGTAATGGTAGTAAGTTACATCTTAAAATTAAATTTACATCTCTGGAAATATGTAATTTTTGGAGTGTGGCCCAAGAAAGGGCCAGGTAGATGATAGTATGTGCTTTTTATTTTCTATTCATACAGAATTATATCATTATGAAATAAAAACACTTGTGAGTTGAAATTAGGCTAAGTAGAAGTAAGAGATGAAGCATTGCAGCACATTGATACCACCTATCAAGGGGTTAAAATTTTGAGAAAGTTGAGCCAACGCAACACAATCAGTGGAAGAACAAAATAGGAAGAGAAGAAAATACTGTAGAACTACCAGAAAGAAAACGAGAAACATGTGGAGATAACACAAAGAAATATGCACAGTTTGAGCACATTTATCCAACATAGAACCTTCTATCCAATAGGAGCAATATAGTCATAAGTGCAAGGGGTCACAGTAACCCCTTCTTCCTCTGTTCCCTTTACTAGGGGAAAGATATGGAGGAAAACAGGCATCTGCTGTCTTGGCCCTATCACCTTACCTGCAGGATTAAGTCTTATCCCTTGTGTTGGGTGACTTCACCTGCAGGCAGCATTGCAGAGATGAGTGGCTGAAAAGCTGCCTGACAGAGAAGGACCTGGATGTGCTGATCAACAGCAGCTGAACGTGAGCCAGCAGTGCCCAGGTGGGCAGGAAGGCCAGGGGCATCCTGGCTTGGATCAGAAACTGTGTGGCCAGAAGGAACAGGGCAGAGATTGCTGCCTTGTACCAAGCACTAGTGAGACTACACATCAAATCCTGGGTCCAGCTATGGGCCCCTCACTACAAGAAACATACTGAGGTGCTGGAGCATCTCCAGATCAGGGTGACAAAGCTAAAGGAGGATCTGGAACACAAGTCCTATGAGGAGTGGCTGAAATAGCTGAGAGTATTAAGCCTGGAGAAAAGAAGGCTCAGAGGGGCCTTATCAGTTTCTACAAATCCCTTAAAGGTGGGGGTCAGCCACTTCTCCCAACTAACAAATAATAGGATAACTGGAAGTGGCCTCAGGCTGTGACAGGAGAGGTTCAGACTGGATATCAGGAAACATTCCTCCATCAAAAGGGTTGTGCTAGTTGCTCCTGCTAACTAGATGCTGGTGCTGGCTTTCTGCAAATCCAGCATATGGTGCACATCTTCAGCCTATTTAAAGAACTGATCATTGTAGAGTAAATGGCTTGGTATCTCAGCATTAAATGGAGCTAGTAGGAAACATCTGCAAATGTACTGTACTTAGGTAGTTAGTAGCAGATTTCTTTTCCATAATTTCTCTTTTAAAGCCTATTTTGTGATTTAACTGAGAGCTGAAAGTTCAAGACAGTGCTCTAAAAGATAGTTTGATTCATAAGATCAGGCTTAAGTAGACTAAGTGTCCATATTCATGTAGTCATGGAAGCACCAAGGTGTTCTTCTGGATCTGGTACTGCAGATTTCGTAGATGTTGTGAAAGGTGATTTTCTTGGGTAAAAAGAAAGAGATTATATTCCCAAGAGAAAATATTTTTAAAACTGTCAAAAATATAGGCTTCAAAACTCCTAGAAATAATGTACAAAATATTCAATAATGAAAAGCCTAAATCTAAGTACAATGTTTTGCTTGTATATGCAAATCATGTGAGACAGAAGTCTTTGTATGTGCTGAGGGAATGCTGCCAATGCATTAACATTTTTATCTTCCTACTTCATACTGTCTAGGCACAGGAAGGCTTGTGATTACTGAACTTGCTGTTTATTAACAGAGAGTTGTATTAAAATGTTTATATCCTTTGCAAAAATTATATGACCAAAGTGCTTCTTCCGAACACTTTTGATCACCACTGCTTGCATCTTCATTCTGGAGTTATTAAACAAAATCAGACACAGCAGCTGAATCCTGCTGATTCAGCTCATCTGGTGTCTACATATCCTTTTCAAGTGTTCAGAAATGCAGAAGTCTCTGAAATGCTTATTTGTTCCTTCACAGCAGAATACAGTACCCTAAACCCAGGAACCTGGGCCTCTCCAGGAATGCTAGATGTTCTTAGTGACAGAGGGACTACAAAACAGGGTCGTTACCTGTCTAATTTACTGTTTTCAATGGTTAAAACAGTCAGAAGCACAAAACCTGAAGCTCAAAACCACACCCAAGTCCAGAATGGTTGTGTCAGTAGATAATACATCCCACAGAAAACCAAGTATTTCCATGTAATAATGTATTTGTTTAGCAGGCTGCAGGACAGTATTTGATTCTTACACAGAAGAGACAGATTGCCTGGCATTTTCTCTGGTTGTCTGTTAGATAATCCTATACCTTTCTCTGAGCAAAATAGAAAATAACAACTAAGGGAGTTTGTTGGCAACAGAGAGAGTCCCCTTTTCTCTTGAACAATATATTCAAAAGTGGCTACACTTTCCAGGGACCTAATAGAGCCTGATACAATGAATGAGATTTATGGGGATGACACAGGCTGTCCTTAAGGGAATCAATTCTTTGTAAGAGAACCCAGGCCATAAATACAATATTTAAGAGTTACTTCCAGACTTTTAATTTGTTTAACTGAAATACAGACCTAGAAGGAAATATAAAATGGAAGCATTTAAGAAGGAAAAAGCCCAAACTCTAATACTTTAATGACATAATAAAATTATGTCTTTCTTGTTAAGAGTTGTATATGCTATAAATTCAACATATATTAGAAACAACAGCTAGAGGGAAGAGGGACAAAAGGAAATGAAGAGGAAAAATCTAATTAATAGACAAATAGTTTTAATTCTGGCATTTCTAAGCATTGTCATGCTTAATTTTATAGCCTAGAAAAAACTTATTAGTTTGGGGTTTTGTTTAAGTAGCTTTATGTATAATCTATGAAAGCTGAAGTTCCATTATGTGTTGTCCTACAACATTCTCCAGCCTGTCACCAAGGAAGCCACTTTGGGATGCACCACGCAGATCTCAGCTGCCTAAGCTAATGCAGTAATGAATAGCAGCAATGTTTGCAGCTCTGGGGATAGGCATGCAGTATAAGTGGGTTGAGTGCTCATCTTTGAAGAAGTGTGAGCACTGACATGTTATCAGTGAAATGTGAGGGGGTGGAGAAGGCTCCAAGAAGACAGTCTGGCTATTTTAGCTGCTTAGTAGAACCTGGCATTTCTCAGTATACACACATTAACAGATTTCAAACCTCCAACTCATGACTCACCTCATTCAGATGTATTTTCCTAATAACATAGCAAAACATAACAACCCTTGACAAACAGACTTCCCTGAAAAAATTTAAATACCATTTTTATTAAATTAAAGAGAACACTAAAGCCTTTGAAGAAAACACTGAGAACTTCTTGGATATGAGGAAATAAAACAGTTCTCCATGAAGCATGAACTAGCTTATCTGTATTTTTACATAAAAAATTTAAAATAATAGCTTTTGCTAAACCCTCCTCAGCATTTGGTTTTAAGGATGAAAATGTAAATATGGAGTAGTAGTTGTGGCTCATTCATTAGTCACAATGCCTTATTCCCACAGGTTCATACACTCAACAAAAGTTGCTCTGATCCTATATCCTATATCCTCTACCTATATCCTTTCACCAAAAGAGACTGTAGAGCTGGGAGCAATAGAGATGGGAGTGTGTCAGTCAGGAAACAATAAGAAAAAGGTCAGCCAGATGAATGCTTGCTGGGGATGCTTCTCTGCCATAAGTATTTTTATACAGGACAGGAGGTACTTTTAAATATTGTATGAGGGAAATGTATAATGAATTTTATTTACTGAAATAATTAATTAATAATAAATATTAACATAGCTATGAAGTAATTCTCTAAAATGCAAGCCATATATATTAGGTTCACAGGTAGTCACAAGATCATATTATTATTTCACTTATACTAAATTTCCCATATTTTCAATTCCTCAGCAGTATAATAAAGACATGCACAGAACTTGGTTTCAGAAGCTATCTTCATAACCAATGCCTTAGTTAAGCTTCTATATAATTCTAAAAGATTGTGTTAAGTAATGATAGTGGGTTTTTTTTCAAGTATAAACCTACTGCACTGTGAAGCAGTGCTCACAGCATTGCAAATATCAGTTATCAAATGAAGTGATTTACTCTTGGTGTGGTAATTGTTGCGCATTTAACTTGTGATTTTTTTCCCCTTTTCTTTCAGAACAACCATTTTTCTGACTTTATGGACAAAAGAACTGGTTATAAAACAGTCAATATGATGGCAACTGCAATTACACAGGGTAAAGAGGTGCTTGCTGTTGTGATGGCACTCAACAAATTAAATGCCCCTGAGTTCTCCAAAGAGGATGAAGAGGTAAAATGTCATACAATAACAGAGCTATTAGTTCAACAAGTAGTTTGAGTGACTCTATATCCTAATTTAATACTTTTGTCTTATTTTTGACCTTTTTCATTTTAGGTGTTTAAAAAATACCTCAACTTTATATCTTTGGTGGTAAGAAATCAGCATACATCATATCTCCACAATATTGAATCACGAAGAAGCCAGGTATAAAAACATTTTTTAATAAAAATTCTTCATTTTTCTCTGAAACAATTCTCATTACCGTTATTTTATATTCTTGCAATCTTACTGAACTAATGATACAATCTATTTATTCCTTTTTAATTTGTTAACAGTGATGCACCTCATAATTTAATTCTGAAATGCCTAGGATTCATATGTTTATGTTTTTCTACTGTTCTGAACATTATCCTTTTTCTTTTTTGTTGTAAATAGATGCTTCTGTGGTCTGCCAACAAAGTGTTTGAAGAGCTAACAGACATAGAACGACAGTTTCATAAAGCACTCTATACTATTCGAATGTATTTGAATTGTGAAAGATACTCTGTCGGTCTGCTGGACATGACTAAAGAGAAGGTAACAACTATTTTTCCTACTTGCTAGAAACTCCTATGGTGAGGTCTAATTAAATCGTAATACCCAGATGTGATATTACCTATGAATACAGACTGATTTGTTTCTTCCTTTTTCCCTTTGTATCATTTTCTCAGGAGTTCTATGATGAGTGGCCAATCCGGCTGGGGGAGGCAGAGCCTTACAAAGGCCCCAAGACACCTGATGGACGAGTGAGGATATTATTTTTTCTTTTTATGAAAGTTTGACATTGAAGTTGTGTACAAGTCACCTAGATGGTTTTATATTTTTATTTAGGAAGTCAACTTTTATAAGATTATTGACTATTTGTTACATGGACAAGAAGAAATCAAAGTCATTCCGTGAGTATTCATTGGCAGCTTGTGAATGTGTGGTAATTAGTTATTGCTGGGATAGAACAGCATGTCTACAGTGTAGAAATAAATTAATTTCATTGTCTCTCAAAAGGTCACCTCCAGCAGATCACTGGTGTCTTGTCAGTGGATTGCCAACATACGTTGCTGAAAATGGTCTTGTAAGTTCATAGCAAAACTAAAAACTAGCATTTTAAATCATGCAGTTGATTTGATTGAATTAAAAAAACCCCAAAGCTCCCCATGGCCTAAATCCTTTACAAAAATGATGTTTCCAGTGCCTTTGGTCCCAGAGAAATCATTTGAATCAGTATTTTGGGTGGAGACAAGGCCTCAGCACAAATAGTGAAAACAGCAGGATAATTTCCCTCAGATTGTGGTGATATCAGAGGAATAATGTGTGTGTCTGATGTCACTTTCCAGGTGTGCTAAATGTCACCAAAAATGTCAAAGTAAGAAAATCATCACATGCAAGGCTTTAAATTTTTCTTAATTTCCTCTATCTTCTTGCATAGACATATGTAATTCAAAGTCAGGATGCATGACAGCTGTGAGTAACCCTGAGCCATTTTTAATAGAGCCCTTAGTACTCATTTATTTCTAGAAACCCCCATGCCATTTTAAACTGGAAGTGATTTTCTGAATCATTATGCTTTTGCACTATGATATACTGAAGGACTTTGCTACAAACATTCCAAAATTATGTCTGTTAGAATAACCACATCTAATTTAAGAGGAATGGTTTTAGTTTCTGTAGCTAGCTAGGATGCTCACTGTTGTTAGCTTAGATAATAAATATTTCTTTAAAAAATATTAGACCGAGTTTTGATGTACATTATATCCCATTTAAACAATGTGTCATTTTCTTTATGCTGCAGATTTGTAACATGATGAATGTACCAGCAGATGAATACTTCACATTTCAGGTAAATTCAGTAATGTTAATAATTATAAATATTGTAAAAAAATATTCTAGTGCTTGCCACTAATTTGTTATACAGTTGATCATATAAATAATTTCTCATTTGATTGTGATGTACAAACAAAATATTTTTATTACATTGTTTATGTCCATAGCTGTATAATTACTTTCAAAGAAATACACATTTCCTGGTTTTTGGTTTTCTTACAGAAAGGACCAGTGGATGAATCTGGATGGGTTATCAAAAATGTCTTGTCATTGCCTATTGTCAACAAAAAAGAAGAAATTGTGGGAGTTGCAACATTTTTCAATAGGAAAGATGGAAAACCTTTTGACGAGTATGATGAACAGATCATTGAAGTAAGCTTAATAGGATTAGAGGGTTTGAGAACTCTGTGATGTTAAAAAAATATTACAGTAAAAAGTCATTTTTATACAGCTAAAATTTTTCAAATAGGCCATATTAGCATTTAGCCAAATGTCTATCCTCTTCACAATGAGGTTTCTTAAAAATCTGAGATTTAAACTCCCTTTATAAAACCGAAAATTTCTGAGTGATCATTTACATTCCAGTGATGAACAAAAGTTGCTTACAATTTTACTTTTAATCCTTTGTCTTTTTAATGATGGTCAGCATCTCCTAAGTAGCAGTGGGTAAGCAGGTATGGTGTGCTGCTTGCCAGTGGATGCCAAGCCTGTGATCGTGGGAGTTCACAGAGCATTCATAATCACATGCACTCAGGCAAGATAAGATGCTACACAGTGTACCCAAGTCCACCTACCCGACTTAAGCTTCATAAGCCTCAAAGTCCTGTATATAAAGTGGGAATATTAATTACTTAGCTACTAAGCTGAGCCAAACGTCATTAGAAGCTGTGAGTGCTAACAGAAATGGCAGAAGGAAGATAAAGGCCTCTAAAAAGTAGAGTAGCACCTTGCTTTTCAAATGACACTAACAGAAATGAGACTTTAAGAAAACTAAGTGCAAATTGTCAGGTTCATTCTGTTGACATGGCATCATCTCTGCTTTACTTGACTTTGTTGCAGACTCTCACACAGTTCCTGGGGTGGTCTGTTTTAAATACTGACACTTATGACAAAATGAACAAACTTGAAAACAGGAAAGACATTGCTCAGGAAATGCTTATGTACCAGACAAAGGCCACCCCTGCTGAAGTTGAATCTATCCTGGTAAGTTTCAGTCCACAGCCACAAAATTATAAAATGGGAAACTTACTACACAAAACCTGAATTTTCTTACTCTTTTTTGGTTTTAGAAATACAAAGAGAAATTAAATGTGAAGAGTTTAGAAGAATGTGAGCAAAAGGATCTCATCAGGATTTTGGTAAGTCATTAAACTGAAAAGTCTGGTGGCATATTTATATCAGACAGCAATGTGTCCTCACCATAGAAATCGCTGTGTATGGTGAAATTGTGACTAATACAATCTATGTTAGCAGTTCCACAGGCTAGACAGAGTTGATTTAATAACACATCCTCAGCCTCTTCTCTCCTTCTTTGTGCAGACGTCACTGCTACCTACAGGGAACCATTCTGTCCCAAATGTACATCAAGACACTTGGACAGTCAGAGTTACATAGACATTTTTATATTAATGAACATTTGAAGTATTAAATTTCTTAAAATATTCATAGGGAAAACGCCATAACTGAATATAATTTATTTATTTCTGAAAATAAAATAAGGGATATTGTGGTGAGGCCACTTTCATTCTTGGTAAGAGAACATAGGTAGGATTGTCCAGTGGAACAAACTTACTTTCAGATTATTTTTCCAGCATTTCCATAGGCAAAGAAGTCTAAAGAAATTGACTTGTGACTCCACAGTGACAAAAGAGATTTGACCTAATGAGTTCTCTGCTCTACTACTCTGTACTACTAAAATAAAAATGAGTTTGTAGTGCAGTCCTCTGGCTGCCTTAGTATTTCAATCTAGATAGGCAGTGTCTTTAGAAGAAAGCTCCTATTTTTGCCCATTTAGTGCACTTCTGTCCTGAAGCACATGAATTAGGCTACTTTATCTGAAAAAAACCCCAAAATCAGAGTAAAGATATGCTCTGAATGAAAACACTGAATGGACTTCCAATGTTAATGGATCAAAACAGAGCTAGGTTGAAGAAAAAAAGGTCAAAATATACACATATCTATTGACTTCCAGTACCAACCACTTCACATATTTCCTCTTGTTACACCACATTTGCTGTACACATAGCCATAGGGAAAAGATCTCATGAAACTCGTTTTAGTTATGCATATGTGCATGCTGGAATGCATTGGTGTTAATGTTTTGCTGGCTTCCACACAACAGATGCTAACACAGCTTGTAAGTGGTGAAATAAAAAACATCAACAGACAGTGTGTAGCTTCACATGCCTTTTAAAGGAAATTTGATTTAGCAGCATGAAAATCTTCAAAAAATAACAGACATTATAAAATTTCTCCACGGGTAGAACAAAATCTGAGTATTCTGATACAGGCTCCAAATTTAAAAATATAATACTGGTATGAATTTTTAAATCTACAAAAAGCAATTTATTCTTTGAAAATTTTGGAGTCAAAATTTCAAAAGTCTAATATCTTCTACAGTCCCAAGTTCCAATGCAAGTGCTTTATCCTATTATGAGACCTGGAATCCCAGATAACTAATAGGATAAAGCAGGTGTTTCTAGATCTGGTGATTCACTAAGTAACGAGTCTTAAAACATCACTGGTCTAGGTTTCTCTGTCCTTGATCTCAGACCTGCGTAGATATAAAGGAAAAGCCCAGGGAGAAGGAAAGGGAGGATCAGCCTTATTTGTTGAAATATGTGCCTACATTCAGTTGTCTTTTTCTTTCTCCATAAAGTGAAGATCATTTATAGACTACTGAGGAGGAAGGGAGTCATTGTGATAATATAAGCTATTTTTTGTGTTGCATCAGAATTCCTTGAAGAATTCCTGTTTGGATTGGAACACATTCTTTATAATATGATACTACTCTCCCTAGGCTTTGAAAGACAGGAAGAATGTTAGAGAACAGTTCACTAATAGCATTATTACCAGTTAGGTTATTCAATGTGCATCTATATCATATATACAAAATAAGTAATTTATTTTGGTGGAGAAAAAGATGAATGTAGCCTTGACATCAGGTTAAAAGTGGGAGAATCATGGGATTTTATACCAGGGAAGAGAATTTCCAAGCACCACAATTTCTAAACTAAGGAAATGTTGAGATGGTGTTGCCTAACACATTGTGTTGGAATTGAGAGTAGGAATTGCCCAAGGCTTTTATCAATTAATTTTGAGAAGAAAGCCAGCATAATTTAATACACATTAGTTCATACTGACACCTGAGACCTTTGAAGACATAGTAAGCATACTGTCCTTGAGTAGTATTTCTATTGAAGAAAATGAAAAAAGCTTTTCCAACTTTGTTCTTGACAGAAAACCCCTTGTTTTTGATATTTCCTGACAGAAAGAAGAATTACCTGATCCAAAAGATTTAGAACTGTACGAATTCCGCTTCAGTGACTTCCCTGTTACAGAGCATGGCCTGATAACTTGTGGAATACGACTGTTCTTTGAGATAAACGTTGTTGAAAAATTCAAAGTCCCAGCTGAGGTCTGGTTAATTTTTCTTGTTTATTTTTATTTTTAAATAGAAGAAAAATGGCTGGTTTTACATACTTTAATCTAGAAGGCAATACTAAAATATTACTGGTATGCTTCTCCAACAGTTAACAATCTTCCATTCTCAATGAAACAACTTACATATTTGTCATAAAAACATAAGATTAATCCTGAATTGCATAAGCTAGCTAAGGACTTAAATGCATCTTACATCTTACATGAATCTATGTAAGAAAAATTTGCTGTTTCCATGTTTAATTCAATGAAAAACATTTGTTTTCACAGAATTTGCAGAATTAAGTAATTTCATAGTATATTTGAGTTATTTAATGGAAATTCCTTTGTTCTGTTTCAATTAACAGCAGTCTGACTCACTTTTGTTCCCAATAGGTCCTTACAAGATGGATGTACACAGTCAGGAAGGGTTATCGGGATATCACTTACCATAACTGGAGACATGGATTCAATGTGGGACAAACAATGTTTACGCTGCTGATGGTAATGTTGCTAATACTAACCCCAAATTCATTAATTACCATTCTTTCTACTCAAGATGGAAAATTCAGGAAAACACATGCTCAGAGTGATCTGTTTTCTTTTTACAGACAGGCAAAATAAAGAAATACTATACTGATTTAGAAGCCTTTGCCATGGTTGCTGCTGCTTTCTGCCATGACATTGATCACAGAGGGACCAATAACTTGTATCAAATGAAGTAAGTATAAGTGATCAAATTTATGGAAATATACTACTTTTAATGGAAAACAAACAAATAAAAGTTAAAACTTGCAGAAATATAAGGTACATATATTCCATACTCATCTGTCATGAACAAATAATTATGCTACAGAAGATTTATGCCCCAGAGCACTTCAGGCATCTGAAATACAAAGACAAAAGGCAAAGGCAGAATCTTAGATCTTCTGAAACTGCAATCCATTTTTAAGACTCTAGCTTTTTAAAACTCTAGCAATGCTTGGATTGTAGCAGACAGAGCCTCATGCGCATGAGGACACAAAGAAATTAGCAAAGTAAATTAAAATCCACAATTGGATTACTTTTCAAGACAGGGCACTTTTCTGGCGATGGATTCAAGATGTGACATAGACAAGGGCCAGTTTAGAGGGAGAAAGAATTTTTTTCTTTGTTTTCCACTGTCTAATTTGACTAGTTCAGTTGTTCCTTGCCACACTGAGTTTCCTGATATAGGTCCTTTCCTGAGGTGTAATCTCCTCACATTATACAAAAGTCTGAGTCAACAAGCTTGAGTTCTATTGCTGGGTCCACAGGCCCAGAAGTTACACATCATGAGGTCAAAGCTTTGCAATTCATGATGTAATATGTTCTGAGAAAATATTCTAAAGGATTTGTAATTTTTAACTTGTTTATTATGAAACAATATTAATTCATTTAGATTTTCCTTTGTATTAAAACATTACATATGGTGAGACACACTCTTCTCCTGAGGAGCAAACACTCTACCATCTAGTCTTTTATGTGATCTGTGAGGGCTTGTTTCCATGTGCTAGAGAACACATTTCTCAGAATGGCATGTGTACTAGAAGATTATAATTTTCTGGCTAGTTTCCACCAACTGTATCTCCAGAATGGTTGATCCTACCCATCCTACCCCTTTGACCCTGAATCCACTCCTCACATTTCAGCCTTTTCAGACAGCATGCTAGAGCAGTGACGCAAAGGGATTTTCTGATTATTCCCAGGGATTCTCCAGGTGACGTAGGAAAGAGAATGACAGATGCTGGTTCTTATTCAATGGACTGCCTCTCATCCAAACAAGATAAAGGGGGGGTTGTAGTGGGTGGAGTTTAAATCTTCCCATTGTGGTCTTCTCTAGATGAAAGCCCTCTCCATGAGGTCATACGCAGAAAAGCTATTTATAGAACTCATCAAACTTTACCACGACAGTCCTAATCACAACAGAAAATATGGGTGCCATGTAGCAATCCACCTTGGGTTATCTGGGAAACAGAGCTATAAACCAAGGGGAAAAGGAGTAAAGTACACTTTCAAACATGTAGAACTACCTGCACCCCTGTAGGTAGGATGCTTCTCCCTTCATCTCACAACAATAATCTGATGCAGAATTTCCTCTTCTTGAAGCTTAGTCCAATGTCAGGGGAACGCTTTAAGACCTATGGTAAAACTGAACAAACCTGAGCTATCAGGATTTTGTTGTCCACAAAATGGCAATTTTGGGGGAGTGAAGTAGCCCAAGGGCATTAGAGGAATTAAATTCCATTATACTATTACTTTAGATTTAAGTTACAGTTAGCTAGAATCCCAAGGCACACAGCCCAGTCATTACAGATTTACAAGAGTTCAAAAGCCATGCCACAGAATACACTAAAAGATGGATAAAGGCTACTTTTAAGGTACATAAAAGGAGCATAAACTGAACATGCAAGACAAAATGAAGGTATATTTTAAATACCAAAGTTTTTGAGTTTTGAGGCATCTAATCATGACTTTGACTTTACTGGGCACTGAACAGCCAGTGATCTCCAAGTTCCATCATGACTCAGTCACAAAAATGAAGGGAAGCAAATTGGGTTTTTCTTTCTGCATCATACCCATAGCTAATGTATACAGATTACACTATCATACCAGTAATATGAAACCTGAATAAAAACTGTTGCCTTCAAATTATATATATATATGTAAAGAATTGCTTCTTTTTCCACAGGTCAGCTGCTCCCCTGGCAAAACTTCATGGCTCTTCCATTCTAGAAAGGCATCACCTAGAGTACAGTAAAACCCTGCTGCAAGACGAGGTGCGTCATGGACCTTCTGCTCACACCAATCAACACTGATGATCCAATTAAGTTACAATGTTCCAAATTTCATTGGGTCTCATACATTTCCCTTGGTCCACATAAGAAATGCTAAAATTCAGAAATTTTAGACAAACTCTTATGCATTTTCCACTTTTAGAGAAACACCAGTGATTCTATCGGAATAGATTCACATCAGATAGAAAAGCTTCTCCTCTGGGCCTCGCTCACACTCCTCAGGTTTTGTTTACACAAAACAGCTGATGTTGAAACCAAAGCAGAAAATACTATATACACATATACATATATATATATTTACATACATACATATGTGTATATATATATATATATATATATATATATATATATATATATATATATATATATATATATATATATATATATATATCTTGTCATGTAAGGGCCATGCCTGGTTTATGAGGTCTGAGTTCAGCTGCAGGCTCTGGCAGCTGAGGGATAAAAGGAGATGTTCATGGAGGGCTCCCTTACCCTCAGGCCAGACCTGCACCACACCCTACCTTGTTAGCAAGGCCGGGTATGGCGGGCTCTGCTGCAGCTCTGGTATTGATGCTCCTGTATTGGGCAGCCATACCCAGCTGCCCTTCCCTTGCCCTTCCAGCTGCCCTTCCCAGCAGCTCCGGCTGCATCCCCGGGCTCAGCCGCCCTTCAGGGCCCCGCTCCTCCACTGCTCCTCAGGGCCCCGCTCCTCCACTGCCCCTCAGGGCCCCGCTCCTCCACTGCTCCTCAGGGCCCCACTCCTCCATTGCCCCTCAGGGCCCCGCTCCTCCACTGCCCCTCAGGGCCCCGCTCCTCCACTGCTCCTCAGGGCCCCACTCCTCCATTGCCCCTCAGGGCCCCGCTCCTCCATTGCCCCTCAGGGCCCCGCTCCTCCACTGCTCCTCAGGGCCCCGCTCCTCCATTGCCCCTCAGGGCCCCGCTCCTCCACTGCTCCTCAGGGCCCCGCTCCTCCACTGCTCCTCAGGGCCCCACTCCTCCACTGCTCCTCCACTGGGCACCGGCCCCTTTGCCCTACAGCAAAGGACACTACTTAAACTCTCTACCATGTATTTTGCAGGGTGATTTAACAGCAGGGTGCGCACATATGCACCCCTTCCATCCTTTGTTTGCAGCAACAGGCCACACTCATTTTCCATTTCTAATCCCTGTGGTGATGCTGTTGCCCAACCTCACGAGGCCACAGGATAAATCCTTACACTAAGCAGTAGTACTGTGTTAATAAAAAAACTCAGATGATTTATGATATGAAAACAAACAAACACTTTCCCCTTTATTGATGGCGATGTACTTTTTCAAATGTGAGATGGCAGGGACTGACTGCTGCTCTTGGGCAGAGCAGCTGGCAGGGCCTCTGGAGGCTCTCACCAGCAGCATCGCTGTGCCCTGGCTCCCACGGGCCTTGTATCTCCGTTAAAGAAGGAAATAAAACCTAGACACTTAGAAAAATACTGTATGATGGTAACATTTCCTTCACCTGAGGAAAAGGACAATGCACGTAGCATGGTAGGTCCCATACTCTGCTGCAGGCAATTGGGCCAACCCAGTTTAACAGGAAGAAAAGGGGAACTGGGAAGCTTTAAAAAGTCAGGAAAATTAGGTTAATTGAATGTGAACTCTTAATTTTTATCATTATTTTAATTTAAGGACTGTAATTGACCAATTTTTTTACCCTATTCTGTGAGACAATCTGTATAGTACAAACCAAAGACAGTGTTATAAAAGGAATTGAAATCCTAAACTTTCCACCTTGCAGAGTTTAAACATCTTCCAGAACCTAAATAAGCGCCAGTATGAAACCGTTCTACACTTATTTGAAGTTGCAATAATAGCAACTGACTTGGCTTTATATTTCAAGTAAGTACTAAATTCTGTATAACTTCCTACTGAAAATAATTCAATCCTGTTGAATGTATAACTGTAATTTTTAGTTGTTTATATGCAGAATACAAAAATGTTTATTGCAGAGAACAGAGCTGTATTTAACATTGTTGTTGAGTCTAATTCTTGCAAAAACCAAGACATTCTTAATTTGATTATAAGCTTTCAAATTAGAGAATTCATGAATGTATATAATACTTAGTAGGTAATACATTTAGTAGGTCATTCCAATATACTTCCAGTTACAGCAAGCACTATATTCCAGAAGTGTGGATTCAGTAGCCTAATCATAAGTTTGTGTGCCTTGTGATATTTAACATACCATACAACAGATACTCAGAGTAAACAGGAGCATGCTGAAAATTAAAAAAACCCAGCAGACATCCACTGATCCCAGGGCTAAATATGGCAAAGACTCCAAAAACCAAACTATAAATTTTTTCCTAAGTTAATGCAGTAATGTGCTTTAATAATGGGTATCTTCCTTAAAGATATGTGGAGGCTTTTGTTTTATGACTGGGACAATTTAAAATCAGAAGACGGGTAAAAATTCAGGAAATTGTTTAATAGCAGTTATTAAGATTTAGAGAACAGTAATTTCATTATTTCATTCATTCTAAGCACAAACTAGAGTATTTATGAAGCAATTGCAAGACAGGCTTATGTTTTTGAAAGTTATTTTCAGTAAGATCTTAGCAATTCTTGTGATTTTGGATGGGAGGGAGTGGTAAAGTATCTATTAGTATTTGTTTCACTTTTCCCAATTCAGTATGTTACAGGAAGTAATGAACATTTAATGATAAAAAATGAGAATGTCACCCCAAAGAATTTAATCTGAAGAGGTAGGAAATTGGTTATTTGTTCCTTTGTCAAGAACTCTGACATATTACTTCACATGTCAGTGGTATGTAGCAAAAAGAAGTGTATGAGCCACCTAAAACGTTTGCATTCAACAGTGGGAAAGTATTACCTTGATACTACTATGACTAGGATGGTACTTGAGAAAAGCACAAATATCATAAATATGATTTAATATTTCATTTTTAATGCAGGAACTCACATTCAGTAATATATGCTTTATTGGTTTGTTTTAACAGGAAAAGAACTATGTTTCAAAAGATTGTGGATGCAATTGAAAAAATGGAAACAGAAGAGCAGGCAATTAAGTATATATCCATTGACCCAACGAAAAAAGAAGTCATCATGTAGGTGGTCAATATTTTACTCTTTATTCAATCGATTATTTAGGACTAGATTTTAAAACAATTTGAGCATCTAAAAATGCAATGATGAGCATAACCATGATTTTAATTTAGAAACAGATGCTTATAATCTTCTTAAAATGGGCAAAATATTAATTAATTTGTCATCTTAAATTCCTTAAAATCTAGACTTTTTATTTTTTTATAATCACTCTAGCACTGGATAGTTAGGGTTGGTAGGGACCTCTGGAGATCATCCTGTCCAATCCTTCTCCCAAGGCAGGGTGACCTAGAGCAGGTTACACAGGACCTGGTCCAGGCAGTTTTTAAATGTCTCCAGACAGACTCCACAACACCCCTGGTAGCCTGTTCCAGTGCTCTCCTACCCTTAATAGGTATTTGTTCTTCCCCATGTGGAGGTGGAAGTTCTTGTGGTTTAGTTTACTGCCATTGCTCCTCACCCTGTTGTTGGGCAGCACTGAAAAGAGTCTGATACCATCCTCCTGACACCCAAAACTATACTCGTTTTGGTTTTTGTTTTCAAAGGGCTATGATGATGACTGGATGTGACCTATCTGCAATAACCAAGCCCTGGGAAGTGCAGAGTAAGGTAGGTACTTTTGGAATAGAATACTGCATTTACTCTCTTGTTGTATTGCCCATTTGGTGCATGATCAATTAAAAAAACAAAAACAAACTTTTTATTACTTAATACATATTTAAGTACCTGTTGCTTCCAGAAAAGAATTTTTACCTTTCTGTCACTGTAAGTGTAGGTAGTCAGTGATGTCTCAATCACTGTACAGTTGTCAACCCTTCTCTACTTGTCCTTCCACTAAAACAGCTGATTCTGGCAGTGGTTCTAGCTACACTTAAATATCACTGAATTATTTTTTTGCTAGACAACTTTTGCTACTTTCCAGCTATTTTTAAGGCACAGATTTAACAACAGTATGGTTTGAATTGTGTTTATTCTGTAGAGCTTGGCACAATGGTAAAGCAGCTTAAACACACTAAAATTCCGTGCATAAGTACTTCCAAGTACTCCAGTATTTACTGACCATCCTGCTGAAGCTCATCACTTAGCCTAACAGGAATATGCTTTAACAAAGCATAATCAAAATATAACTGCAAATACTTCTTTTTCAAAGTTATACATATTACAGGTATTACAAGACTTATGTTGCTAAAATTGCCTTGTTTTTGTTGGCAATAATATGTTATTTACTCAGGATGCATCAAAATATTGCTGGTGATAATTTCCTGGGAAAAGCCTTAAGTACTGCAAACAGTGTCTTTAAGATTTTTCATGTTTTCTGGAAAGCCTTATTTTATTTTTTTATTTATGTAAATGTACTACTTTCTACTGACAATCCAACTGAATTCCACCCATTTAGGTTGCCCTTATGGTTGCAAATGAATTCTGGGAGCAAGGCGACCTGGAACGAACTGTGCTACAGCAACAACCTATTGTAAGTACTAAATAATTTAACTGTGCTAAGCAATATTAACTGTTATTAAAACATTTAATAAATAATGAACTATGATGCTTATGAGATCACTATACCAAAAAGCTACATATTCCAAATTGTTGCTCTTCTGTTCTAGCCTATGATGGACAGAAACAAAGGAGATGAACTACCTAAGCTCCAAGTTGGTTTCATTGACTTTGTGTGTACATTCGTGTACAAGGTAAGAATAACTAGTTTTGTTTTCCTGTTCCAGCAGTTCTGACAGCACAATTAGTGACAAGATGTAGTAAAAAAGTTCTGCACAGCAGCAGTATTCTTGGTCACAGGGTGAACAACTATCACAACCACCACAATTTTTCAGTATTTTATTACATCAAAGAATTGTTCCCATAGAATAAATTCGAGATGTGAAGTAAATTCATAAAAGAGGAAGATCCCAAAGAAACTTCAGGATGCAGAAATTTTGTTATTGATTTGAAAGACTGAATTACAAAATCCAGCTTGATTCTTCCCAGACCCATTTAATATAAGCAAGCAGTGGGGATGATTACAGAAGGCCATTAATAGCACAGCCAAGGGAATAGGAATATGCAATATTTGGGGCATGTAGATATGCTGTTTCTTCTATATGGCACTCAAATGTCCACATTCTTAATATTATCCAAAAACGTCAGGCAAAAATGTGATGCGATTTTTTAACATCTTCAGAAATATCCTCATCTACTTGGAATATATTACAGGATAACAGAACTTTTAATTATATTCTGATAATCATATGATAAAATATCATGTATCATAGTTGCATTATATGAGTCAAACTATCATATGTGGGATTAGGGAAGATATTAAAATGTGTATCATATAAATTCCAGTATTTTCCTAACAGATTATGTCCACAATAGGGCATTATTACCCCAACACAGTATTTCCAACAATATGCCTTGGAATTAGATGTAATAGAAAAATGAAATGTTTTCTTAGCAGTATTTCCACAATTTCAGACTTAAAAATTCATCAGTGCTTACAAATTTCTAATTTGCTAATTTCAATTGCTTGTACAGGAATTCTCGAGGTTTCACAAGGAAATTACACCTATGTTTGATGGTCTTCAAAACAACAGGGTTGAATGGAAAACACGAGCTGATGAATATGAAGAGAAGATGAAAGCTATTGAGGAACAAAAGAAAAAGGAAGAAGAAGCAGCTGCTCAAAAAGGTTAAGTAACTTCTTAGGTTTTCATTTACATATATTTTTACAGTAGTCAACATATTCTCTCTCTCTTTCAAATTCACACATACAGTGCAGTTGTGCAGTATTAAACTTTATACTAATGGTATGCAAGTTCTGAATTAGCCAAATTAGTTGTATCTTTACTTGAAAGAGAAGTAACCTTTAAAGATTATACAAATACAGTATACTGGCCTCATTTTCTGAACTGCAGAATTATATAATATGACCACCAGAAAATGAAGGGAATATAACATTTCTTCTATCTAAAGACTTAAAATTGAATGTAATTTAACATTTGCTTATCTGAAATACAAGAGATGTATCAAAATTCTGTGTGGCATCAGCCCCAAATGTATTCAGGTGCTTTGTTTTCAGCTGAAAATGAAAAACATCAGGGAACAGAGAGTATGCATTCAGAACATAAAAGAACAGTACCAATCTCCACTTCTCTTGCAAGTTTAGGATAAAGCTTTTGGCTCTAGTTCCCTACCACCAGTTTCTTGGCTAAAATACACTCTCATATAACAAATTCAACATTAATCTTCCAAAGACAGACCAAGTCCTAAAACTGGAAGCATGGTTCTGCATAGAATAACCTAGAAGAGAATATGATTTTATAGAAACTTGAAACATGTCACTCAAGTATAAGAGTGAAATAATAAATATTTTTATTCTTTGTATTGCATGTGGAGCAGCAGGTCTACAGCTCTACCAATTGATTGAGATGACTGAAAAGGTTCAAAGATTAAAAAAACCCATGTGTGATTGAAACAGTGATATATGGTCAGCTAGTTTGAAGAAGAAAAATTAGTTTATTATGAGTTTCACACATCTTTAAAATATAAAACAGTACCAAATAATTAATTTGTTAATCAGTATCTGTGGGAAATAGGTGAGTATTCTTCATATTTCACACTAAAGAAGCTATTCAAAGACACCCATCAAGTTACTGTCAGTGTGTGAGCTAGTTATTGGCTCCTACAAAATTGATACTAAGTTATAATAAAAATAAATGTAAAAAAAAAAAGTTGTTGTCAAGTGGTTTAAGAAGTACTGTAAGTTACATGATTTAATCAAAGCAGATTTTTGAAAGAGTTTAATAGAATGAGTCAAACATTTTGGTCTGCTCAGACTGTAACACTACTTACAGACATTTTCACAGAAATTCCACCCTCCTACTTGCTCCCAAATTTATTTTCAATGACACTTTTACTTTTTGAAAATCATAATTTTATTTAAGATTCATTTCTTGCTGAGAACTAGCTGATTGTCAGTATGAAAAAAGTACTATTTCCTTACACTGGAACATAACCATCTGAACTTTACAGGAATACCAGCAAAACAAAACAAAAGCAAACCTGGGACCTCCTTACACAACTTTGCTTTCTCAGCAAAGAACATTACCAAAAAAGGTTACTGAACTCAGATCCAATGCTCCTAAGCATAAGCTTCTTAAATAGAAATTAAATAATCAGTTTGGGAATAGTCAGGTATTTCCACTCTCATTTGGAAGTCAGGACCATCCTACATCACTGGTATTTTTGAATCACTTAAGTCATTGAATTAAGAAATATTTTCCTTATAGGAAATCTTACACAGGCAAGCATGGGCAGACCGATTTGCAGAAACTAAGGATCTGGCCTTTGCATATTATAATTGGCAACACAAAACAAAAGGAAATTATTTTTCATCCTTTAAAAACATACACTGGAATGAAGCCCTGGAAATTTATGAAGAACAGATCTGACTCTGTCAAATCAAGGTCATGCAAATATATGAGTTAGTTAAGTCAGTTCATACAAACAAAGATTTGATACATGCTGAACCATGGTGGTTTTTTTAGAACACACTGACCTGGCTATTCTTAGCCATTCAGTAGACAAAAAAAAAACTTGTTTGCTGAACCACTACAGTGGAAAGTTCAGAATTGAAATAAAGCAAAATACAGTATTAAACTGAGAAAAATCAAATACATATTTAGTAACATAGTGTTGATTATATCCACAAATTACAGAGGGTAGGACACTGATTATGTGACATGTTTCAATGCAGGTGGGAAGGGTCGAAAATGACCTAGTAACATGGTGATCCACAGCTTTCAAATGTAAGTTTTAATTCTAATATTGGTATCTTACCTTAAGTGAATCTGGAAATGGAATTTATTACATTTAAAGAATCTTAATGACTATGAAAACATCTGTGGCATCATTTGAGAGAGAGTAAAAGAATCAGTAGCTATAATTAAAAACATGAAAAGTTTCTCTCTCTCTTAATTAGTAATTACAAAGGGATTCATGCAGGGTTGGAAAAAGGTTTATGCAATTAGGTCAAATTAAAAGTTTTTGTATAATCTGCTTCAAAAAAGATTCACAGATTATATTGATTCAAGAATTTCCTTCTTTTGCATGGCTTGCATACCTCAGTTTTGTATGTGTGGGACAGAGTCATATATTTAAATACTGAAACTTTCCAGTAAGAGTGGTTCAGTGTGTGTTTGGTCCCTTTAGAAATGTTGGTATCAACTCCTACACTATATACACATATGTATATATAACATGTCATTGTTTCTTATTCCAATATCCCAGACAAGTAGTGAAATTTCAGACAGCCTAACACACATAATATGCATAAAATAAAAGCAGCACTCCATAATAAAGAATTAGAACATTTAAAATTAACAGAAAATACTCATATTACTTTCCTTCCTTGTTTTTCAACAGAAGCTGGTGCTGGAGGTGGTGGAGGTGGTGGAGGTGGTGGAGATGGAAAATCCAAAACTTGTGTAGTTTTGTAATTCTTTGTCTCAGACACCGTCCCTGCTACAAGAAAAGACATCTAGAAAGAACTTCATTGAGCCCCAGTGGATTTCTGCTTTGCATAGAATAGTATAGAGCCATCTCTTAATCTTCTTAAACACTTCCCATTTGTTGGAAATAATTTTTAATGGATTAAAAAAACTGTTACAATTAAAAACTGGAAAAAATAATGGTGCAAAATGAGTTAACTGTGTGCTGTAGGTATTTTTTCATGTTGCTCAATTTACATACAGTACTTTTATTAAAATATGTAACTTCTACATACTGTCCAGAAAAAATATAATTTTGACAGATGTTATATGAAATTACTGAATGAAATCTAAGATGTAAATTTAAACCAAAAATTGCAATATTTGTAACTTGGATATTTAGATTTTTATACTATGTGTATTTCCTTAATCTGTAATTCTGTCATTTTCCTTTATTCTCAACACTATATAAAGTCCTAGAGTAAAAAATTTCTTTCACTTTAGGAATGCACAACACAGTTACCTAGCTCTTATCTATAAAAAGCAAGCCCATGGTACACTGTATTTTTTTCCAAAATTAGCAATGATAAATGGGCAAATTATAGCCATTGTAGCCTTTTGATTGCATGCAAATGGCTCTCCTACAGTTCCTAAACTGACCAGCTTTTATTATAAAAATAGCAGACCACAAAAATTGTACTTTACACACAAGTAAAAGATACACCAGCATATCTACAGTGGGATCAGCATTCAAGGGCATTTTAAAAGGCTCACGTACTCCCAGTGCATCTCTTTCAAAATGCAATAAATTGAAGTATTTGAAAACCAATTAATTGGCACTGATTTAATCTTCTGAGGGAGAGCAAAGCAGAAGTAAAGAGCATCAAAATTCCCATTACCTGTCTTTCTACAACCAAGTAGACAGACTGCACACAAATTAGCTCTCCATGAACACTGATCTTTCTCCCCAAACCTTTGGAACAAGTGCACTGCATACTTTCCGCTCAGGAAACTCCTGCGGATGTTGGAAGGCAAATGGCCACTATGTTAGGCACAGACCTGAGTATTCACTGGAACCAGTTTCAAATCTAAGGAGATAGATGTCAAATGCAACTCCTGCAATAAAGAAATTCAACATTCAGACTCAATCCTGCTACTTTTCCTGCTTCTTTAAACAAAGCAGTCTCACACTTTTTTTTTCCTCTGAAGGACGTTCCATATCCACATGGAAGGGAGAATGAGCAATTTGCTCTTTCTAAACTTTCTAAGAATGCTCTATGAAGAGAGATACCGTGCACATTTATCACTCAAAATTACAGGAATCCACAAAAAAGCTCCAAAAACAACATTCTGACTTCTAAATGGGCCAAATATTTTATGCAAACAGTTATGATATAAAAATGGATATCATGTTATTTTCTGTATTAAATGCCAGTACTAAAGAAAACCATTTCAAGGTTGTTTGATAATGTAATTTTACTCAAACTGTATTAAATTATGTATTTAATATGTATAGTGTAACTTTTTATAACTGTATTTTAAAGATCCAAAGAGAAGCTAGTTATTCAGACCACTTACTTAATATACAATACTTGAAGCAACAAATATAGCAACATAGTTGACAAAAGCCCCTTTGGGCAAGTTGCACATGTTTAAGCAGATTGCTGCAGATTGGATTTGACTCTCAGCCAAGCTGGCAAGACGCAAGATGACAGAGAATTAACCTTTAAATCCACCTTCTTACCTAAAGAAGCCTTCATGCAAGGATACGTTAATTTCTTACTCAAGGACACCCTAAATATGTCCTTGTACTGTCATCTATTATGTAAGTACAAAATATTAAAATGTAATTATGTTAAGTAATACTTGTAAATAGAGTTCTCAATTTATTCATATGAGTGCATGTCAAATGTTCATAAATACATTACAACCATCTCTGCTCTGTTAGATTGTCCACATCAAATACTTACTAGAAATATTTTCTATACCTACAGTGAGAAGTATTTATCAAATATATATTTTATACATTAACTTCCATAGATTAACATAAAAACTGAATTTTAAAAAGATTGACTTTTGTATCCAAAGTAATTTTCACCAGAGAGAAAAAATACAGGCATGGTACCTATTCATGTGCAGACTGTTTCTTCAGAAACATGACTGAATGACTGTTTAAAGATGTGTTGCAACTCAAAGAAGATGAATCCAGTAAGTTTCTCAAGCAACATACGTGCTTTATTTGTATATTTGGGATTACACGTGAAATAAGGATTAACGTTCAATCAACAGAAAGGAGATCAGAAGGCACAGATAACATAAAAGTCACGTACATCTCCAGTAGAAAGCCACATGTTATTTTTTACACCAAAAATTTCACCAACCAACCAAATTTTTATAGGTGGAATTGTAAGACACATCACTTTACAACTAAAATTTACAAGAAAGTCACAATCAACTTTTTAAAGGAGTAGGAGAGATTTCAGATATGGTTTACTTAATTCAAGTAGAACAAATATTTGACAAAATTTGAACTTCTCCAATAGCATTTGAGATATTTGCAAGAGACTAATATCTAAATATTGAAGTCTAAGTAACCAATAAATTTAAGGCTATTACTTCTTGTTTAATAAATTAAAAATATAAATACATTAAAGTGTATGGCTTAAACTACTCACAGAATCTTACAAAATGCTCCTTTACGAAAATCCAGCAATAAACGAAGTTTGGGATAAAATAAAAGCAGTGAACTTCCTTGTTGTAATGTTAATAAACTATATTCTTGTTTGTTTAAGTTTGGGTGCCACATATATTTTGCACTGAAGGGAAAAAATTATTTCTCTTGTTTCAAGAGTATGCAGACTACTACAAGAAACAGAAAGTTTTGAGATTTGAAGCCTTCTACAAGGACAATTCACCCAAATGGTCCATAGAGTGACTGTAGAAAAGGTATGCTGGCAGATGGAGGTCTCTGGAAAATTATGACTGGATTTCCAGACTTACATCTTGACAACTCATGAAGAAAATCAGCCTACATCAATTGCAAATTTTAGAGAAATAAGTCTTGAAAATACTCCTCAAACTCCTCTTCCCTGTAACAACAACAAAAAATAAAAGTCAGAAAGTTTTGCTTTGGATTTGTACCTTGAAGATAATCTTTGTATGAAAAAGTTTTAGTAAACTTCTGATTAGAATTGTAGAAGGTATAGATAATTTTGACTTACTCACTGCATTCCAATACCCTCCATATTTTCCTGTGTGACTTGACTCTTAGGACCTACTGCTAAGATACTAATGGTATAGTAGGGGGTAAGGCAGCAGTGGTATGGTAGTGGCTTAACAAAGGTTTTCCTCAAGAGCTGCATATGTCTCCTCTTTAGAAACACATTTTTGGTTCTCTGGAAAGAGATTTGACACAACCTTTTACATGTGAATACTCATTGAAACACTCAGGACAACTCTGTCTTCGCAATTCTGAATGGATCCTGTAAGTTTCAGTAGCTGCAAGTACACTACATCAAACTAACCGTGATTTTTCATCTGCTTCTCGGAGAGGACCTTCCCAAAAGTCAGCTTTTGAAGGACCATCTTCTGCACTGCTGTTATCTGAATCTGGTGAAAAATGTAAAATGCTCATGAAATAAATTTTAAAGTAATTTATCTTTTTTTAAAATTAGATGATATATTGCTAGAAGCAATGTTTAATTGCAATCATGAGAATAAACAGAATACTTTACTTAGCATAAAGTGAAAATGAAGATGTTTTGCAATGTTAATTAGTATAGCATCAAGAAGATTCTTAGGTACCACAAACCAATGTTTTGGTCAAACATAACAATCATGTCAAAACAATGATCTTGACACAACAGCAACATAGCATTCTTTTCCCCAAAACTAAATAATTACACATCCAGAATTACAATGCAGTTTCAATTTATGTTATTAGATTAATCAATTACCTTACTTAAATATAGTTCTTATCAATTGTGACTTATCAGTGAAAGAAACCATGTATTACCGCATAACTATTTCATATTAGTACATAGGAATTTCATACTAGAAGCTCCTCCCCGCACCCTTCAAATATTCCAATAAGTTTTCTGACAAAACAAATACTTTGGGCACGGTCCAAATCATAAGAAAACTGCTTCAGGTCTTCCTGAATCTAACTGGGAAAAATTAGGGGGTGAGGATATTCAAAAATGTACAGCAGAGCAGAGAAATCAGTGAAAACAATCAATCACTTCTAGACAGTCTGCAACAAGAATTGACATGACCAGGAGATGGGGCCTGTTTCACTGGAGACTGGAATCACTGAGATACAAGCAGTGACTAAGGAGTCACTGAATGCATCACCTGCAACAAGCAGGACTCTGAGGTACTACAGGTGGTAGTTGGAAAAGACATTAATTAAAGCCTAGGATTTATTTTATTTTTTTTAATTTTTTTTTTAGCAGAATGCATATCAGTATAACTCCCTGAAGGAAAATGTAGAAGTTACTATATCAGAAAAGTACTATCTTTACACAGTACAGTCTACACAGCATGAAATTACTAACAACATATCTGGTTTTGCATCCTCTACTCTTTTTTGGAACAACCTGATCTCTCATTTTTCTAGTTTTCCATTCTGTTATCTGTTTTATTTTTTGATTAAACAATTTCCTCCTTAAAATTCCCTACACTTTTTCTCCAAGATATGTAAGTCATTCATTCAAACCTTCGTATTTCTGTTTAAGAGAGCATTCTTATCATATAAAATGTTAAAACAGACAGCTAAAACTATGATATTATACAACTTATTACAAAAACATAAAGGATATTAAAATACCTTTATCAGAATTATCTGAATCGTCTGAAGAAACCTGATCTGTAAAGAAATACCAAAATAGAAAAATAACCAGTAAGCTTCTTCTGGTTTTATCTGTTATCTTAAATTGTTTACAAAGATATTTCTATCACAATTTATTACACTAATCATGCGTGCATGCATGCACACACCACATTCAAAGAAAGCGAGTAAACACTGAAATAAAAGGATATTTCTCATGAGTGCAAAGGTCATCAGTTTGAGTCTAATTATGTCAGCCAAATATCTCTGGTGTAAAAAGGTTATCTAACATTTCCAAAAGGCTTTCAACCCCAAAGCCTCATGGAATTAAATACTTCCCAACCCTTTCCAGTATGCAACATCCAATCCTTGCACAAATTTCCCTTGCAGTGCATACTTGTCAAAAGGCTGTCCCTTCTGTTAAATATAAAAAATTTATCTTTTTTTCTGCATCTAGGAAATTTTACCTAAGAAACTTACCTTTTCGACTACCTGTGTTACAGTCAAGAAAGTTACATATCTGTACATAATTGTATGTCCCTATCTATGCAGCTGAAGCAAAACTAAGGTTCAACTAATCTGAGTATTTTAACAGCTAAAGCATCAAAGTTTAAATTTACCTTTATGGGTCTTTTTTTTGGACTTCTTTTTTGCTGAACGAGATAATTTTTTCTTCTTTTTTTTTGGCTCTTTAGAATTCTGTGCAGCAGCAGGTCTTTTGACTTCTTTCCTCCTTTAAAAAAGATGAATGTACACCTCCTCTATTATATGTACTTCTTATGCAACAATAAATCTGAAGTATTTAATTCAGTCAAACAGGTGTCATTTTTTTCAGACACCTATCAGTAGTTAAACTGAAAAAAACCTGATTCAATTAAAAAGAAAAGTACTATTAGAAACAGAAGAAAAATAATCACTAGGCTGGAATTAAGCAAATGAAACTTCTGTGGTGGTAGGGATGGAATTCTTCCAGTCTGAGGGGTTCTGTGCTGTCATTAGCACACTATTATAACCCTTAACAGTGACAAGTCAGTGGTTTTATAAAAACTCCAGATAATTTATGCCATTTCAGGACAAATGAAGTTCCTTATCATCTCACTAAAGTTTTGTCCCTGTGTGCTGCTCTTCATAATTGTAACTTATCAATAATTCAGTCCCCATTATTTTTAAAATATTTCATACCGGTGATGGAAGTTTAGTTTGTGGGAACATTCTGGACATAGTCCTGAAAAAGACAAAATGAAAACATTACAGCCAATAATCTGATAAGCATAATCAACAAAACTACAAAAGTAGCTAGAACTAGATCTTTCAGTAGCAGTAGCTTTTCCTTCAAAATACTAGTTACAATGTAATTGCAGTCAGGACTGAAAAATACACGATGAAAGTCTCCAGTACAAACTCAGATTTTAAAAAATGAGAAGGACGATCACAAGATTAGCACTGGCAGCTCTTCATTAAAGAAGTATAAGCAATCCTCATGTACAGACATCCCATTCATGGATCCTTGTGGACAGAGCAAATTCTTCTGAAGATGTGCAAATCTCTTAGTGCTTTGTCAGAGACCAAGTACTCCCACATAGATTGTCTTGTGCACAAAAGGAAAAAAAACCCACCACTCACTCATTTACACAAAGTAACTGTATAACCTGTACTAAGTTTCATTATCTGATTAACATATCATCATAAACACAATATCGAATTAGAAAATCTCAGTCAAGATGTAAGAATGAAAAATGGTTTAAAGATAGAACTTCTGTAAGAAAACACTAATATTTGAAATAAAATCAGTAGAGCTGAAGATGTGCTAGAAGTTGTCTGGTCCAAAGTCCTAAGGACTTCTAAGACAGGTAACTGAATGAGCAATGATAATGCTGAAATTCTCCTTACAATGCAGTATTGTCCATTAAAACTAGAAATGCTTCTACAAGAAACAGCTTACAGCCAATTATTCTAATTTTATGACATGCTAACTACACAGACTAAAGTTCTTAATCTGTAGCAACTTTGTCATATATTCCAACAGCTGTTCTCTCTAAATCAAGAGCACCATGCTACCACCTATGATTAATTCAACAAAATGATCCCCTACTCCACATTTGTCATGAACTCATTAAGTCTCAATACCATTCAAAGTGCAAGATACTTGTCTTCTTTTAAGTGTACATATCCTAGAAGGGCTGACTTACTCAATTTCACAAGTGCATTCCTCTTTTCGCCATATTCAACATAACCAAAATTCACCTCCCAGCTCTTCAGGCCTTCATTCTCATCACAGTGTTTATTTCCACAGGAAAACTGCCCTGTAAAGAGTCAAAACCAGCAAACCATGGTTCAATGACTAACATTAATAGATAGGGGGTTATTTCCAGTTCTGCTCAGTTTTTGCTCTTCATTTTCCATTTCTTTCAAATAAAAAAACCCCACAAATCTAAAAATAACATCTAGTTTAAGGAAATAATAACAAGGAACAACAAAGCAATCAACCACACTTGTACAATATTGCCAGTTTGCAAAGGAAAACACATAGCTGTCTTTTGAAACATATGGATGAAGGTGTACATTGTGAAATAATAAGCCTAATATGAACTCTGAAAAAGTGAATGTCACTAGGATACATCCTATACCCTAAATGATTACTTACTTAGCAGAGGATGATGGATCAGAAGCTGTGATTCAGGCATGCATCTTTAATGACATCAAACTATTCAAAGTATCACAAATATGTGATATCACAAATATGAAGAAGCCCACATGCTTTTTACATAACTAGTGTACCTGATATACTAGATACACAATTTGTATTCTAGTGACTGTCCATAAATACCTTTCTTTTAAGAAAAGAAAATTCAACTTTGTGAGAAAGGGTACATCAGCTTTTAAAGCTTCCTTTGGCTCATTACGTGAAAGCAACACTGATTTTAAAACAGATCTGCACATAATCAATTTTGTTTACACCGCTGAAGTCCCAATATTGGAGTAATTAAGATACATGCATTCCCTTTGAGAAGACTGATTTGTATGCAGAGCAGCAGAAAGGATGTGTATTAATAGGCTCACAAGCAGGACTGTTGGTGAACGATTAACCTCAGAAAATTCTGCTTAAGCGGCTAACTAATGGATTGGCAGTGTCCTCACATACTTCAGGTTCTGTAATGAAACATCACTTGCAATACAAAGTAAAAAAAACCCCCAGAATTCTCATAAAAAAGCAGGTTCCAAATTAATATACATTAAGTATGTTTAACCATATGTAAGGTATGGCCATCAGTACTCCAGCAATCTCTAATATGACATCCTTTCAAAACACAGCAGAGTGGAAAGAACCCAAAGAAATAATCTGGCATTTACAATTAGTAATAGAAGTGACACCTCTTCCTTCATTTATCCTAGCCCTTCTTTTTTGTGACCATGCAGAGACAGCCTCCAAATGCAGAGCAAACGTGAGTACTCCACTCCTGCATTCCCTCGTTACCACCCCCAATGCTCAGCACAGCGCCCTGGCAGGGCTCTCATCACCACTGTACTGACACAGCCTCAACTGCGCACACAACAAGCACACACAGTGCTCATGCTAATTATCACACAGGTATGCATCGATGTGTTACTACACTTAATTAAAGCCATTTTTTATGGCTGATTTGTATTTTAAAACAGCATAAAAGACCCACGGCTTTTTTAAAAGGATTGTTTGGCACGACACTCGGACAGCGGCCAATGCCCGCCGGAGGGTTGGGTTCTCGCGCCCCCCGGTGGTGAAAGAGAGGATTCATCCACTCATATTCCTATTGCTCGCTTCTCATTAGGATTCCATTCAAAAACTTGAAATACTTAATTCTCCACTTTCTCCCACATCTTAAAATATGGAGTACCACATATTAAACGTACAAAGCTATAATTTCCTCCCCCGACGAAGACATAAAAATAATTTACTTCTCATTTATTTTAATTATCTTGTTAAAGTATTCAATAAAGAATGTAATTTTATCAAATGTAACTATCTGTTAATATAATGTGTGGTGCTGGATGCAAAATATAACTACAATTACCTTTAGAGGCTTTAATATTTACAGTTTTAAAATCCCCACCAATAGTGTTCATGCTTTCTACTCTGAAATATTCCTTTTTCAAAAAAATCATAAATGCATTTCTAACTTTTTGAAATATATTACAATACAGGTATTTACAGAATACAGCTGTTTAAAGAACTGTAACTGAGTGAAACTGATCAGCAGCACAACTTCAAGCAGTTTACTGGCATGTGCATCCATGACTTCTAAAAACCACGTGTATGAGAATCCACCCCAGGAACAGCAATGCCTCATTCACCTCATTTTCCTGCTTGTGCAGCATGTTGAAAAAGCCCAAGCACCTCAGCCACCAAATGAGGACCACTGTGCAAAGTCCTAGTAAAACACTGGTAAGACTTCACACCCAGAATTAAGGTACTGATTCAGAGACAGGATTGGGAGACATGATAATCACTCCCACTGAAGCTTTCAAAACCAATTTAGGCTAAAATAGTTATCACACAAGAAACTTTAATTAAAAAGTTAACATTTTGCAGAATAGCACTGGAGAAATTGTTAATCAATAAATTATTTCCTGAGAAAAAACTACTGAGTGACTTCAATTACAGGTATCAGAGGCTAATGAAGTAGCAGAACTACTGGAGAAAAGCTAAGAAGTCCATCCGCGAAATTCTACATTATCAATCTCATTATGGTGGTGTTCATTACAAAACTGACCTTGTGAAAATAAACTGTATGCTCTTTTAATTGTAATATGTGCAAATCAGTGCGCAATCTAAACCTATGTGGCATAAAACAGCAAAGCTGGAAGACAAGTAAATTTATTGTACACTATTATCTGATAAACTTACCAGTATCATCAAATATTATCTAACAAAATTATGTCAAAAAGCAGCAAAAAGAGCATCAAGAAGAAATGTAACATAAAATGAAAGACAACATTACCTTTTCCTGAAATTACTTCTTTCTCATGTCGCCATCTAAATCCAAACTGTTAAGGTAAGAACCAAAACTGAGTTGTGAACAGTCAACATATTAAGCACTGTAAAGACTAATTTCACTTGATTGATGTCCTGCATGCGGCTCATCCACTTAGTTCTGGTCATGAAATTTTTTTTTCTCTTTTAATTAAAAATATGTCTCTGCCTCTGTTCATCAGAACAGTATTTTTTCATAAAAATACATTAAATATTCTTATTTTTATTTTTACAGAAAGTCCTCCATGCTGAAAAAAAATTACAAAAGCAAACATTTTAACATTTCCAAGTAGAAGACAAGTTGGCCTAGAAATCTAGAAATAAAAACAAAATAATAAAATGTATTTTATTTAATGACCAGGTGTCAAACACATTTCATTTCTTAGCAAATAGGAGACACTTCCAATCTGTTAAGTTACAAAACAAAGTACAGAGACAGCAAGTAAGAAATTCTCTAGGAAAATAAGACAACAGAGGGAACATTTCCAGTCCAGTGCATATCAAAGTAAAACTTAAATGCAGAACACCCTCCTATGCTGCACTGCAAAGCTGACAATAGAACTGAACTATCTGACAATACAGACGGTCATTTATCAGCCTCAAAGTTTGCAGACAAGATGCACTGAAGGTTCAAAGACAACCTTGACCTAGAAAATTCTTATCTAGGGAAAATGTCAGGAGTAAGAGACCCAGCACAAGCAAGAGCTGTCAGAACACCCTTCTACTGTCTCTACGTACCCTCACAGCAGAGATTACCATTGGCATTTCTGATTAAAAGGAAACAGCAGTGAAGACCAAGCCAGACTGGTCAGCAGCAGGCGAAGTGGCCTGGGAGCAAGAAGGGTGAGTGTGCCTCCAGTTCTGGCTGTGACAGCACCTGTGAATATCTAGGGATAAGAGCAGAGGAGTCCCAGCCATGTGTGTGTCTGTCTGTGTGTGTGTGTATGTGTGAGTAAAACAGTCTGGACCAGCAACTGGAACGTGCCTGTGGCCTCAGGGGTTTGTATGTCTTGGGGCTTCTTAATGTTTTCTGCTGAGTTTAAGTATTTGAGAAGGTGGTTCTGCTTATTTTTTGGATTCTCAAAGGAGATGCTTCCATGAAACTGGTCCTTACCATTATCCAGTCCTTTGTAAAACAGCGGTTTACTTCAGAAGAAAAGTTCCTAAAGAGATCTGAGCTACAATCTCTATGCAGAAATCTCTAGAAAAATTATCTGACTAGAAGATTTTGGCCAAGAGCAGAACAATTACAGCTGTGAAAAGACCAATGAGCACCTGTGCAAATCTCAATCTATATGTAATAATATGTATTTAAAACATCACAGAAAACTGACCTCCAACTTTTGCTTTGACACAAATAGCACAATATAGAACCATAGAACCAAAGAACAGCTCAGGTTGGAAGGCACCTCAACAAACATGTTCAACCTTCCATGGGGAAGGGAGTCCAGATAAGATTATTTATCACCCTGGGCAGCTGCATTTGAAAAACCTCCAGCAATGGGGACTCCACTGTGACACTGGGGAGGTTGTTCCAGCGACTGAGTGTTCTCACTATAAAAGAATTTCTTTCTTATATCAAGATGAAGCATCAACATGCAAAGCATCAACAACTGTCATGCAAAAGGCTGACCAGCTGAGAAGTTTTTATCTACCCTGAACCTCTCATAGCACCAGCACTGCAAATCAGAAGGCACAGGGGGTAAAGACATCCAGCTTCCAGTTTCTGGAAATGCAGAAAAAAAGTTAAGGCAGGATAAATCTGAAAGCATAGACTGTATTCCATTGGTGCAAATGGGAGGAGCAGCTTATTTAAGACTTCCAAAAAAAAACCTGCTTTGAATATCCTTCTGTACCAAACATGAGCATGGATAAATTAGTCTCTGAGAAAAATCTCATATTTTTTTCTATTTTTTGAAGGATTTCTAAGAAAGGACTTTCATATGATCAGAACGTATTTGAGAAAACGAAGCATATATATTTTACAAATTGCATGACACAGCAGTTATGCTGCCATGGCAATTCCAAAAATACAGGTAATGACTTAGGAGCATAAATGGAACAGAGAGCGACCTCAAAGTTAAGATAGACACACTTGAAGTCTGACAGGGAAATAATGTTCACACAACACAACAAAATACACACACACACACACACACACAAACACAAAAATCTGGGGCAGAACAGTTTCCCACAAAAGACAGCAAACATATGGAAACTTGGCACAGCAGTGAGAGAAACAAAATCTGTAAGCATGCTCAAGGGAAATCAGCTGGGGGCATGGGGGGATGGAGAGGACATTGAGGGATATGAAATAGCTACAGGAAAATCAAATTTACTCAAAAAAAAAGGAGGGAAGGCATCTTCAGCATTTTAGTTTTTGTTGATTTTAATTAAATGTTTGCATTTTACTGTCCCAGTTGTCTTTAGATGACTGTCATCTTTTCTTCCTAATACAGCTAAGCCCAGTCTTTGCAAATAGGTACCAGTGAATGTCATTTTCTACACTGTAAATAGTCAAAAAGAATTATATAGGCTGGGTTACTGTGTGCTAGAAACACCAAGACACATCTGAGTTCAGCCTCGGTCTTTGGAAAATCACAATAGAAAATTCATGTATACTCTTTGACTAAGTAGTTAGCCAGCCAAAAACTTTGAAAAAACAAAGGCTGTTCCAGTTAAGAAGAAAACCTGGTACTGAAATTGGGCTGTTTCTCTTAGGAAATTCTATTTATTTACAAAGCACATACAAATCCTGTTTCCACAAACAGAAAAGAACAACCAGCAAAAGATGCTGCTTTAGAATAGATTTTTCCAAAATTGTTTTTGCCAGCATTCAAGTACAAAACTCTTTTTAGACTTTTTTTTTGTTTGTTTTTTAAAGAGTAACATTCCATGGGTTTTTAGGCTTCATCTACTGCTCCTCTCCAAGCAACCTCTCCAGCCTTCTTTCTTTAATCCCTTTGCATTTTCTGCCTTTTAGACACAATGTACCTCTTCATAAAACATCATCTGACAGAAATGTTCCTATTCCCACAGAAGCACATTTTTGAGGCAGTGACAATGCTTGGATTCAAACTGCTGCTTACTAAGTAACTTGACAAATTCTCACAACTTCCTTTCTATGGAAGGGGTACTAACATTCTGGCTTTATAACATATCCACAACCACAAGGCAATTTTAAAAAAGACTATACTACAAAATCCAAAATGATTTACACTAAGCAAAGATACCTTATTCTCTTTGTATCTGCTGAGATCTGCTATGCAATATTCTTTGAACAACTTGTCATAATACTTCTTTGCAAGCCTCTTCTCCCTAAAACAAAAAGTATTATTTTTTATTAAATATAGAAGACAACATAATTCACTTTGCATTGTAATGACGTTAGAAAGATAAAGACATATTGTTTCATTGAAAGAACACAAGTTGTAGACTTAGAAATGCAACAGATACACAGTCAATAAACTAAGAAGGAATTTCCATAAAACTGGAAAAATAAATATAAAATAAATCCACAGCACATACTAAACTGCATTTTTTCAAACTCTGCTTTCTTCAGAGTTTTTGAACAATCATTTGGATCTCAGAGAATCCATTATTATTATTTATTAGTTCTATAAACTATTATTTATTAGTTCTTTCTGTCATCAATTCATGTTGGCATTTGAGCAGTATTACAATATGAAAGACCTCCTAAGGGTCTTTTATTTTCAAATGTATCAAAGAATTATCACCAAGTATGCACAGTAATTCCTAATTACTAGGGGAAACAACAAATTTAGTACAAGTGATCTAAAAATAACATATCCTGTAATAGTTTCAAGTACCAATTCATGTCTGCTTCATCTTCTTCATTCCACAGGAATCTATGGTTTTCTCTAATAACATCAAGATCCGTCTTGTCATTTGCTCTATAAAAGGACACACCTGTTTTTTAGTATAATGTAACATTAAAATGAAAATCCATCAAATAAAAATTTGGTAAGCATCAATATTTTACAGTTCTGATCTCAACCTCACAGCACAAAGGAATACATTTTTATGAACTAGAACTATCAAAAATGTATTCCCTGGAATACCTGCCCTCAAATAAAAAAACTCATGGCGGAAAATGGCCCCTGAAATTGTGGATGATTTGATCCTGTCTGAAAACACTTTTTATACTCTTTATCAAAAACAGTGATGTTAAAAGGCAGTTACAGATAGCTCTAAATAAGTTATTATTCTGGACAATGGATAGCAATTCTGCACATTCAGAAATATTTCAGACTGTTATTTCGAAGATACTGACAGATATTTCTCAATGTACCCTCCATTAATGATCACCTGTCATCCTTCCTTTTACATAACAAAACAAGAATAATTCAGCTCATGGCGAGTTCTTACCTAAAAATATGAAAACAAAATGAAAGAAGGAAGTTTTGTGTTTGGGTATTTCCAATTACTGTAGTTACCATTTGTGACCAAATTAATTAGTGATTTGATACACAACTACATCCATCTCTGCCCCCAAAGCTATAATATATATTTAACAGCTTTACATAACAGGGGAGGTTTGAGGCCAGGAGGGGAAAGAATGCTAACAGTTCTCACCCAGATCTTCGGAAATCCTCTATTTTGCCACCGTAGTATAAAATGTAGTCATGCACAAACTTTTTATGTCTTTCATACTGAATAAAGCAATTAAGGATTGTTTCAGAACATAGTCCCATTTACCACAGATTAAAACCAAAAAAGAATCGCAACCAAAATATTTTAATATATTTAAGAGAAAGACCTGTCTTCTCACAAACAGTTCAGTAATTTCCAAACAAAACAAAACAAATAAAAAGGAATTAATTAGGAACTTTTACTTAATAACCTCTCATAGAAGCTAATTTCCAAATACAGGAATTCAAGGCAATTTCATCTTTAAAACCTCATTCATCATTTATAAAACTCTCTTCCTTAATCAAAGATGCTCTGTATGCATATACACAGAAACTTGGTTCATTTTTTCAGCTGTGATTTAGACAACAGCTTCTTTGTACTTCAATTTTGGTTTAAAACAGGTTTTTACTTTTCTATTATAAAAACAGTCTGGCTACTAAAATGGAATAATTTGTTACATTTTTGCCACAACATACAAATAAAAGTCACATGCTTTAGTTTGGAAACGAAAATCATGGGAAAATGTGTAATGCTTCTTAGAACACTTTGGCCTCAGTGTGACGCCAAAACAGAAACATAATTTGAAACACATTTTGTACCATAATTTGAGCAAAATATGTAATTACTTATTCAGAAAATAAGTGTCTTCATGAATAAAAACTTTATATATGGCTTCATAAAAAGATTCTCAATTAACTTTTATCTCAACAGCAAAAAGATGCTCCTCTGAACAATGACTCAGTATCTGGTGCTGCACTGTCATCTAATGTGATAACTGAGAAATCCCAGTATTCTACCATAATGGATAACCTGTGTCCCATCCTCAAATTTGAAAAATTAAACAGAAGGATACAGCATCCATCGATATCAAGTGAAATCTTCTTTTTCTTGCTTCTTCCCTGTTAATAACAAACATGTTCCAGTGAGAACTATCTTTCCATTAAAAGGAAAATGTCTCACAAAAGCAATATATAAAAGATACCTATCACATTCTTCAGCTGCAAATTGTCTGTGAACCACACTGCCTTGTTTTGCTTTTTGGAATGGCTTTATCAGAAGGGCATCATCCTGTATTCTAAACATGGGAAAAAGGAAGACAAGTTAGTCAAAAACTTTTCATATGCAATAAAATTTTCATATGCTAAACCTTGCACTAACTTGAGTAACAAAAACTCTTATATTGCTATTTTCAACAAGAATGAAATGAAACTTCAGACCCAATATCACCTTGGACTTTACCTCATTTGCAGAGCAAAATCAGAATGGCATTTGCTTCCAGTTGGCATTTAAATGCAATTGCTTAAACCAGCAATTTGTAATATTTGTTTTCATTAATATTATCCATTATATGATAAAACCTGGAAGATTCCTCAGTTTCACTCTGACATTTAAAGACCTTTGCAAATCTCAGCTACACAGCAAAGCAGGAACAGGAAGGACAGTGCATTCACTGAAACAGAGTGACTGGCAGTAACCCTATTCTACCCTTTCATGCCAATGTCTCAACACCTCATTAAACAGCTCTGCCTCCTGTAGTGCAATCACAAGAATCACAAATTTAAAAGTCAATTAGCATGTAATGAACCGTACTTGTCAGCAAGCAGCTAAAATTACTTTTAGAGTTCAACAAAGTAATAAAAACTTAAAGATAGACATTTTAGCTAGTAAAAGGTATATTTAGTTAATTTCATTCATAAACTGAAGAGAAGAAAATATTTTTTTCCATAATTATCAGTGGGCAGAAAGCATGGAAATCAGAAACCTGAAGAAAGCAAGCCAGGGAATTTGTTTCTAGCAATGGAATACAGGACTCTAGAAACTTCAGGTATCATTTACTCAAAAAGATCTGTAAGCACAAAATTCCCATAAGAAAGGTTTATAAAACAGCAATTTGGAGAGAATTTAAAACTACTATTTTCTTTAAAGTGAAAATAAATACCGTGATAGAGCAAGAGAAGGAGCCCACATAAGAGCCCTACTGGGAATCAGCAGTGGTGTGCCAGAACAAGGATAATGATGGTCTTTTTGAAAGGCTCCTGATGCTTAGTTAATATTCCACCTAGAAAGTGGAATGGTAGCATGTGCAATGGCATTGAAAGAAAACGAAATCTGAACAAAACAACTATTTTAATGGAGAACAGCTATATTTATAAAATAAATTAAACGGCACAATGCCTCCTATTATTCCAAAGATTAAAACACGATTTTTTTTTTCCCAGAATTCAATCAGACACTACAAAATCCATTCTTTTAATTCTTCTATAAAGCAAAAATATGCAAGAGTCCTTGGAAAGTTTCCAGAAAGTTTTCTTAAATAAAGTCCAATAAAAGAGCAAGGGAGAGACAGGAAAAAGTAGGAAAAGTATATCCAAACTGTAAGCCAAATGTTTAGTATGGTGCTGAAAGTATCAAGGAACTACAGTACAAAAGCAAAATAAATACATAAATAAATAAAAATCTTTACAATACAGTTGGATCGGACTACAAAATTTGAGGTCACTAACTGCAAACCACTGAAATTATTGGCCAAGGTCATCTCAAACAAGAGACATGCAACTACATTTCACAGTTTATGAATTCCCAGATCTCTTCACAAATTTAATAACAAAGAAGTAGCATCAGTTCTGCACTTCATATATCTATGCTTTTTATATCTACAAAGCCTGCTACCACTTGCCCTTTTTTGCCTTGCTCTCCTAGCGGTTCCATTTGTCCTGATGGATCGTAGTGCTGTGAACAGCAGTGCCAACACCCAGCAGTGGATACTAATGCTTGGAAAAACAAAACACTCTGCTCCAAGAACTGAGGGGCAAATATACACCAGATGGAGATGGCAGAACAGATCTTAATCAGCTGCCCCTAGGAGATGACAAGCTTTGGCAAGCTTGAGATGAGGAGATGCAGAAATCAAAGAGATTGATTTTTTCAAAAATCAGTTCAACACCAGACTTTATATGCAACAGCATCATCTTCTGTGCACACTAAGAGGCCATTTGTACAAAATACACAATGCAAAGTGTTAATTCATTACCTTTTAGTCTTTTGCAGAGACTTCTCTCCACTCTCCTCATCACTAAAATCAGAATCATAGCCTCCATGGCCACGTGCCTGAAAATAATAGACCAGTCAATATATTAGCTAATGTAATATGGATATGGCATAATTACAAATCCATACTGTCCATCATGCATAAATAAAAGGCAGAAAGACAGATAGCAAGTAAGCAAGTGCAAATTCTCATATGTCTAAGCCAAACAAAATTCCACAGACAACGCAGAGTATATTCCAGATCATAAAAGGCAAAGAAAAATCACTTTGTAAAATAGATCACTTTATAAATAATTTATATGCAGATGTCCTCATATTTAATTTTCACATAGATGCAGCAAACTAAAAGTATGATAAATAGCTTGGGTTTTTATTTTCTAAACAACGTTCCTTATGCAAGACTAAGGTGACCATCTTCCCCAGGAGCTAGTCTTTCAGGGGGCTGGAGGACAACTAGTGATATGCCCACATTATAAACGAAAGAAAATAGGAATAAAAGTTTCTTGGGCTGTGATGCAGCATTTTAGACCATTAGATCTTACACTGGTAGCTGGAAATCCAATCAAAACAATAACTAAAATACAAAACAACAATATGTCTGCAAAAATGTATTGCCTCATCAGCACAATATTCCCACCAGAAAATGAAACCTCTTCCACCCACTTTGGAACTACAATGTCACACGAATGCATATAAGGAAAGCAAAATATCCATACTGCAATGCCTTCAAATGACCAAGCACTGACTGATGCCCAGACCTATCACCTCCATTTTGAAAGGCACAGTTCCACATTCAATTCCTTCAGGAGATGCAAAGACTTAAATAGATCCCATCTCCTCTCCCTCACTCTGGTACTTTCCTTCCAGGTGCTCAGTTACAGTTGTGAAATTACACATGAGCCAGATCAAACAACTCACCCAAGTTACAAAGAAACCTATGCAAAAAAAGATTATTTTAACCCAGGTAAGTTTCCTTACAGTTCATCCTGAGCCCCCACAACCTATACCAGCCAGCTGAAGGAGCAGCACAGGCAGAGAGCAGCCAGAGCTGGCCATCACATAAACCAGCACAGACTCCAAACAAGCCTTTACACAACTGAGGTAAAAACAAGAGGGATGGTCATTAATATGGCTGCATGTGGAAAAGGTTCAATACACTCCACCAAAGTATCTTGGTAAGTGAGACTGTGGATAAGGAAAGACAATGGGTTAGAAAACAAGCACGTTTGACTCAGCTGGTTCTTGCATTACCTACAGTTATATTCCTCCTCAGCCAAAAAGCTGAGAAAAACAAAATCAGAAAAAAAAGATTCAACTCCTCAGGATGATTTTGATGAGGTGCCTTCTCTTGATGCAAATGCCTCACAGAAATGCCATGCTGAAGAGTTGGCTGTATCCTCCACTGACTGGTTTATATCGTGCACAGTATGTAAAACACTATCTTCTCAAACTGACAGTGAAGGACTCTCTGTAAAGATTTTTTTTAAATCCTTTACTACTACTACAACTATTATTATTATTATTATTAACAATAATAATAATAATAACTAAATTCTGTAATGTTCCACTCTTCTAGATGCTTCTGAAGAACAAGTAACTCTCCTACACATATATATTTTAATAAAAGCAAATCAGAACTTTTTCTATTTCCCACAAGACATAAAAATGGTCCATTACCAAACAAAACAGAAACAAACCAAAAAGAAAACAACCCTTTCAAACAAAACAAACAAAACACCAAACCAAATAAACATGTGCAGCAGATGTCTGCTGTAAACCACCCTCATGCACTGGCAAAAAAGTAGCAACAATGTAGTCTATAGCTAGGTGGTTCTAGGAGTCAGCCAATCACTACTTTTGTTAATGAAGCTTATATGGTCTTCAGAAAAGTCTAAACACTCTATGAGTATGCAGCAAATATATTTATACTTGGACTCTAAATTAAAAAAATATCATGCTAATCTGGGAATGTATTAAATGGCATTAGTAATGCCTTCCAAATGAACATCGAGAGCTTCCTTCACACTCAGAAGGGAAGTCCCAGCCAACACCATAAGCATGAAAGCCCTAGACAGATGAAGTACTGAAACAGGCAAGAATAGAAAAGCTCAAATGAAAGATTTTCACAAAGCAGTTGCCCTTGGATGATGTACCCCCAGAAAGAAATACACATCCTCACTAATCAGCTCTCAAGTGATTCCAGGAAAGAAAAAAGATGCAAGAAAAGCTGATCCAACAGAGTCATACTGTAGGGCTCTCAGAAGTTGATGACTGCCTTTTGTAAAGCTGACTGTGAATGTAAGGGCAGGTATGCTAAGGACAGGCTGCTCTTCCAACAGGAAAGCTCTTCACAGATTCAGACATTGCTCTGAATCACTACAATACCTCACAGATAAATTCAGAATGAAAAAGAACACAGCCCATGACTGATGTCCTGACACTTCTGGATCACTCCTCTGTCGAAGGCAGCAGCAGGATGGGCAGGTACTGCCTTGGTGCTGGGTTTGACAGCAGCAGGTCCAGCAGCGCTGGACCACACTAGCAGAGACTGGGACTGAACCATTTCTCACCTGACACCACAGGATGATTACAAGATGCCCTGACTTATGGTAAAACTTACCTAGCTCATTTCATGGACTCCATCAAAGAACCTCATCCATAAATGAATCTTTATATTTTGGAAGGACAATGTAAACAGACACCTAATTAATACTATAAAATTTCATGACAGATCGTGACAGATTTCTCCCCTTCTGCACCTCAAAAAAAAAGGGGGAAAAAAAACCCACACAACAAGCCCAGATAAGGGAAATATGTTTAATATTTAACTGTAGAAACAGAGAAGCAGATACCAAAGCTTTGTGCCCGGCCCAGCAGATACAGACATGGACATGCATAATCATCAACAAAATTTAAAATAACTACTTTTACTATTTAATAAACCTTTAAATATAAACTTTGCTTTGATGGAATTTGTCAGACTCAGAATGCTTCTAGTAAATTACCAATACAAATACCAAATGTTTTATCAAAACAAGAACCTGAAATCAATGTAACTTAAATGGCACAGTGTATTTTGCTATTGCACCAACTTTGAATTTTTTATTCCCAAACAACAAAACAAACTGAAACCACAAAATTAAAACAAGCACAAATATGCTTTGGGGTACATTTTAGCACACATTTAAGTAATCCAAACATCTTGGATTATTTAATAATGAAACCACTGGGGACAGAACAGAGTCCACTAAACTCTTAGCTTCTAAAACCCACACAAAACACAGTAAATGCATGAATGTTGTATACACAACTGATGTCACACTGAGATACCAACTCTTGATGTCAATACAGGACACTACAAACTGCCCAGCACTGCATTTACAGCAGGTATTTGCATCTAGAGAAGGCACATCCTTTAAGCCTCTCCAATGGAGCAAACACACACTGGTGAAATGGTCACATCACATTTGGTGTTGACTCCTGACCACAACATGTGGCTGAACACAAAACAAGAGTGAAAAAGAAGAAAAAACAGCAAAACAATCCCATAAAATATTCACAACTCATGGCTCCTGACTCGGGCCCAGTCTTGCCAGTGCCCTCATCAGCATTGCTCCCATCCTTCCCTTCACCTGCCCAGCCCGCAGGTCTGTGGCAGTGTCTGCTCACAGCCCAGATGTGGCCCACAACAGGCCCGAGTGCTCCTTTTAGTACAAACTATTTGGGGAGGGTCTGAAGGACTATATATCTATAAGACGACTGAGGAGCCATCCTTGACGGATAAAGGATGCTTTGTGGAAGGTCAGAATGCTTCACTGCAACGTGCTCTTCCCACCTTGATGTCGCCTATGAAGCTTTGCCACCCCCACTTGGGGAAAAAACCGTGAGAAAAAGTACAAATCGCTTCAAACTTAATCCTCCTTGTAAAACCTGTTACAAGGGGTGCCTGCATATACTGTACAGTGAACGGCCCTAACAAAGAGAAAAGGCACTCGCAAGATACTGCCCCTTTATTACAGCTATAAAAGAAAATCTAGGGGTAAAAGGCAGGTAACAGCATCGAGGATTAGAGCTTTTAGGAGCCAGTGCGGGTCGGACGCAGCTCCCGAAGCCGCTCTTTCTCGTTTGCTTTCCCGCAAGTGGCCCAGTGCTGTCCCGGCCCGGAGTGGGGACAGCACTACCCCGAGTGCCCGGGGAGGGCGGCTCGGCCCTTCCCTCCTCCGCCCGCCCCGGCCCCGCCGCCATGGAGGCCGCGGCCTCCGCCGGGCCTGTCCCCGCCCGCCTCTGCCGGGCCCCTCCATCCCTCCCTGCCGGCCCCACTCACGGCCGCGGAAAGGCGCAGCTGGTTGGGCTCCATGGCCGCGGCGCGGCGAGGGCCGCCTCCGCCACCCGGCCCCGCTCCCGGCCCCGGCGCTGCTGTGCGGGCCGCTCCCGGAAAGCGGGGCAGAGGCGGAGCAGGGCCGCACCGGGAGCTCCCTTCCTCCCTCCGTCCCTCCCTCCGCCGCGGGCGGGCGGCGCGGGGCAGCGGGGCGCGGGGGAGGGCGAGCCGGCACGGGAGGGGAGGGGAGGGGAAAGCCGCTCATCATGTTTAGGGGCGAGGGGAGTCTCCCTGCCCGGGAACCCGGTCAGCGGCCCCGGCTGCCGCGGTCTCCGCCGCTGGGAAGGTAGGACTCCGCCGCAGGGGCTCAGAGAGGCCTTAGTGCGCCCCTCTCTCTCCCCGGCCCCGGTCGCCCCCGCACCATCCCCGGCGCTTTCGGGCAGGGCAGTCCCTGTCGTGGGGGTACAGGCGTAGACCCCGCTGCGGTTATCGGGGCTCGGCGGAAAGGGTCCCTGGGGAGGGATCGGGCGGCGGGGGTCGTTGTTGGGGGAAGGGGACCCTCCGGGAGGGAGGCCCCGAGGGCGCTCTGCGGCGGGCAGCAGCTGCCAGGCGCGCCCGGGAGGTGCGCGCTGCCCTCGGCGCGGCACAGACCGTGATCGCGGCCTCGGCACGGCGATCTGTAACACCGATTTCTGCCTGTGCCAGCGGCTTCTCCTCTCTGCAGTCGCATCTCGCAGTTAGAAGAACGAAAGGCAGTATGTGACTCAGTTTCCCTGTGCGGATCGACGGCAACTGGGCGATAAGAGTTTGGGAGCCTGTGGGTTGCATCATAAAAAGGAGCTTTATAAGCCAAAAATATTTGCTGGTAAAGTAGCTGGGAAGCACCAATCTTCAGCATTAAGTCATCAGATACAGCAATTAGCTGTCAATGAATTTATAGTTTCCTACCCAACACAGCCTGAACTGCTGAGGTCTGAAATGCTGTAGTGCATCGCCGATACTTTCTGGATACTTTTTGGACTGTGTTAGAGTTTTCCAGTTGTGTTATTGATTCTTGTATAGTTAAACCACAGACACACTCAATTCAGGGAAATATTAAAAATTTAAATACTGCTGCTGCCCTTGTAATATGCAAGTTGTGAAATCTAAGTTGTAGGTAGTTGCTTTTCTGCTGTAAAGCAATCACACACCGTAGTTGACAGTGTATCTCCTTACCTTGGCTACTAAATCTCTATTTTCAGATTCTTTTTTCTCCTGACCTAGCGTTAGTGTTACTTGTTGTGTCATTACTGCTGTGAAGGGATGCAAAGATGATGCTAAAGTGTCCCATGGAAAGGAACTGAGTGGCACTGTATTTGAGTGCATGCAGTATTTTGCTGAAGCCCTACTGAATGCAGCCTGTTCCCTCTAAAGGGCAGAGACTCTGTTGCAAAAATGGAATTATCCTAATTAATAATTTAAATATAACAAAATAAATAATGTATATCCTCAAAGCTGTAATAGCAGGCATCTTTTTGTTGTTCCTGTCTTATGGAAATGGCAGAGTGCTTTAGTGTGAATGAATCCTGACATGATTCTGGAAACTGGGCCAACATATCATTGATTATGCACTTTGAAGAAGAGTGGGAAAGGTAGAGGGAAGATTTACAATTCTTGAATCTCTTGGCATTGTGTTGTGGCCACAAAAGCCTGCATATAGAAAAAATACAGTTTCTGGGACAGGAAAATGCTGCAGTAAGTCCAACTATAGCAGCTTCTGTAGATGCTGAATTTATGTATAAACAGCTTTTCTTGAAATAGCAGCTAGATAATTTCATCTTGCTATACTATGCTTTTCTGATGTCTACCTATGTTGCTTTAGAACATCACTTCATTTTATATGTGAGCTATAGCTGGGGAATGGGTTCAGAAATGGCCTCCTAAATAAATTGGAAGTTGAAACTGAATGTGTCTTTAGCCCTTGGTATATATACTTTGCTCCAATGGGAGTATCTCCATAGTTTAATTCTAGTAACAGTATGTTTTGACACCAAAAGGCACTTCTCTCATATGAGTCCCACAGGACTGGAAGATACAGGAAAAAGAACAGAGGAGATGGGCACTACTCTTTACAAGGCAGGAGGTGCTACATTTTAAGTTGAATTTTAATGACTGTACAGCCAAACCTCAGCACAGCTTTCCTTTATAAGTATATCAGTCTATGCCAATCTTTACAAGTAAGTCAGGCTGCCACTGAAGAAAGCATTCTTCTTGACCTGGCCCTAGTGCTCATCGGACCACTTCTGCTGAACTGCAGAATTAAATTTTCTGCCACCCTAGCTCCTGTGACTGTCCAGATGTGGTGCCTGGATGAGTAACCCTGGTGGGGCAAATAAAGGTTTGGGATGGAAGGGTGGGACAGGAGGGAAGCAGGAGGTGAGAAACAGGGGCTGCCCTTTCAGCAGCAGCTCTCTTTTAGATCAGGTCAGCAGTAATGTGAAACAATAGTCTTAAATTACAGTAGCCCTGAACTTTGTGGCACATAAAGGAGAAAACATCACTGTAGCATAAAATTCAGTTCTAACCTAAGCCTAGAATGGGCTAAAGTATGAGACCCGGTGTATCTGAAAAGTTTTAAGTAAGATGTGGTACATACATCATAGAGATGCAGAATTCAAATAGGAGATTTCCCAGCTTGTACCTTAATCTAGTAACCTCTTAGGTATAAAGGGGTTTTCCCTACTATCTAAGAGAAATCTTCTTTGTTGCTACTTAGTTAATTTCTTAATGTCCTGCACTAGTTTGTACAGAAAGCAAGAAGTGAACATCATTTGAACATAATAACATCTTTCAATACTGGAAGACATATCCCCACAGTTTTCCCTTTTTGCAGCCTGAGAAAGTATTTTAACCTTTCTACATAGGTTACATATTGGAGAACTCTTACATTTTATTGCTCTTTTTCAGACTCACTTTTTCAGATTTCTTTCTCTATGTACTTTTAAGAAATATGAAGCATAGATGTTTACTCCTTAACAGTATTTAGCCAGGAAGCAGCACATCAACCTTCCTGCAGAAGATGATTGCATCCTAAGATCTTCTGGTATAGTTGTTTAAACTCACCAGCTTCTGATCTGTTGAATCAAAATTAGTTTGGTTAGCCAATTAAAAAATTGTTCCAGTTTTTAATGAAGCAAATCAGAAGGCTTTGCCAGCAGGCCTGAAGAGGCAGCTACCACTGATGGAGAGAGTAAGGGCAGGGCAGCCACTAACAACTACATCCATTGTGGGCTGTTGCTGGAGACTACATTTGAGTTTGATTATGAGACAGTAATGTGGAACCATCCAAAATGCTAGTAAGACTGAGTTCTGTCCTGTTTAATCTTTCTTCTTTCTCCATTAAGTCAGTTCTTTTGTTGACAAATGAGGAAATTACTTTCTAATGCTGTTTGATATTGGCACCTTCCTAACTCCTACATGTCTATGAAGTAAGTTGCCAAATCGTTTATTTTTTGTCTCTTCATTGTACAAACAGTACTTTGGCATCTGTCATGTTCCTGATTTTTATCTCCTCCTATTTGAAGCCCCCTAGTAATTTGTAGAAAAAGCAAGTAAAGATGGTAGTAACATCACATTCAGTAACTGCAGCTCTTTTTCATTTAGCTGTACCCGTGTACAATTTCAGGGATGCACTGTGTCTCCCAACAAGCCCTGAGAAAGGTATACACTACAATCAGGCAGCTGATTCCCAAGCTTAAGTCTTCTTCACAGTCAGGAAAAACCAGTGGGACTGTACATGAGGGGCAGTGGCTTATGCTCACCAGTTCCCATCACAGGTACTGGCCAATCCAGACCAGAGTTTCAAGACTAGTGATATTCTGTAATCATCTAGAGGCTATGTGGAGATAGCAGGCAGTGTATATCTTGTTTGTCAAATTCAATAAATGGTGTGTTCCATATTTTTGTGTCCTACAGGGAATATTAAACATGACTCTTCACTAGCCACTAGATGTCAATGTTGCTGTGCTAAAAGGCAAATGCAGTTTTATTTGTTTGGCTGATAAAGTAATTTCCTCAAGAGAAGAACTTCTGTATTTATTCTGTATTATTCCAGTATAGAGTCGGTTACACAAAATAATCATAGACAAGCCCATGCTATGTCCATTATTTCGAGAGCAGCTGTGCAGTTTTATGATATTTTGGAGTTGCAGTTACCATTTCAGTGCATAATCATTGTTTAAAAAGTCCCTTTGAAAAAATAGTATCTGATTGATCGTTTCCTTCCTGGTTCTAAAATCCCAGACCTTTGTATAAGTAGTCACAATCATTGTATTGCATTTCACTTGTTAATAAGATAAAAATGGAGCTAATATATATCCTATTACAAGAGTATATATCCTATATATATAAGAGTATATATCCTATTATAAGAGTATTGAATTTCCTAAATTCCAGTTATCTATGGACATTTTCCTCTTAACTATTCCTGTTTAACACCATTGGATATCAACGGCAGATACATTGTGTGGAGACAGAATTTCTAGAACATGCAGACTTACAATATGATAGGCAATTTGGAAAACAGCTCTTTTGAAAATTAGTATATCTAAAGGCAGATCCAACAGATTATGGCATTTTAGAAGGACATATGAGGTAGAATTTGACCCATTTGTTTTTTCTGGCTCCTCTGCCTCTAGGGTGACCAAGTCACTGTCAGTCTCCACAATTACTTACTGCCTAGTGCACTGAAGGTGCTGTTTCCATTGTCTGTCCACAGAGCATTTATTTTGAGACCAGAGTTTGGAAATTGGTTTACTAAACAGTCATGCAAAGCTGAAGAAGACAACAGTGAACACCTTTAATTTAGATTAAGCTTGTTCTGCTGTTAGGATAAAACAAATATCAAAGGCTCTTATTAAAAATAAAGTTGAAACTTTCTATGATCTGAAAATCTCCCAAGAAGTTAAAGATGTGGAAATTGCACCCTTATTCTCAGCTGATCAATTTGGTAAACAGAATCCTAGTTTAGGCCACAGTGTTAGAAAATACAGCCTAAATAACCTGATTTATTCCCTTAGCTCCACTTCCTATGATGCATGTAAGGCCTCTCAACTTCATACACAATTCACAAGTTTTTTTTATTACTATTGACAGAAAAGTAGCCTTATTCCTCATTATCAGAGACTGAAGTAGTTGAAGTCCTGCTCCACAATTTAATTGATGGTAGCATTACTTCCACTCTTACCATGCTAAAGAATTACAGAGACATTATAGAAGAACTATAACTGTTTTAATTCCTAAAATCTCTTTTAGTTCTCTTGCCTATGACTACAGAGTTATGTAAGAATCTTATAATAATATCTTGAAAACCATATTGCTTGCTTCATTCATTCATTCATTCATTCATTCATTCATTCATTCATTCATTCATTTTGTTGCAATTAAGGGAACACTCTAAGCATCAGCCTTGATCCTAAAACTTCTGTATGCTTCAAAAAATTTCATTAAAATGAAGTTTTCTGCAAGTAAACATCTTGTTAAGATGTATAGTGTAAATAATAGCAGTATGATCCTGTAAAGACTGACTGATTCAGTTATGGAAATAATAAATCAGACTTTGATAAAAAAATAATACTTAGAATTAACTCCCTGTATTATCTCTAAAGTTATAGCTTATTTTTGCAAAATATACAGAATTTTACTAAATAAATCCCCTAGAGATATATTATGTAGACTCCTGTCTAGTGTCCTTTAATTGACATTTGTTTTGTGGCAGGTGATTTTGGTCTCCAGATCTTAGTCTGGCAACTCTAATCAGAACAAAGCTCACTACAAGATTACACATGAATGTAGGCATGCATAAACTTGAGTAGTGATTTCAGCCTATCAGGAATTTAATTTAAAAGTAATTACCAGTATATACAAAATACTTCTTAGTTTTATCAACCTGCATCTAAGTAAGTGGAATATGGAAATTAACTCCTCTGCCATGTTCCAGTTTTCATTTGAGGAGATTTTAGAAGTTCATTATGCTTAAATTCCCTGAAGTATGAACTATTTCCTAAGAGAGCAAAGAATGCCTAATCTTACTTTTATGGCTAGATCTGCTTTGGTGGAAAGTGACTGATGGCATCCAATTACATAAATGCAAGAGTATGGCAAAATTGTTTTTCTGTTTTGATATCAGAGTGATTATATAAGATGAAAAAATCTTAAAAATAATAAGCAAGAGAAGGAAAATCTAGTTATGTGGAAATAAATAAAAGAAAACAACTGACAAGCAATGTACTTATTTTCTTTGAATTACATTGTTTCCCACTGGATTTTTTGGAAGGAGAAGAAAGAATATATGAGCAAAGTTACAGTCCATTGCATTTTTAAACCATAGTGGAAAAGACATGCATTCCCTCTTTTCCTGACAAGCATGTTTGTGCATAATGTCTACCATGTATATATTCACAATATTCATTTATGAGAATTGAGGAAAGGTACAAATCATTGACAGAGAATGTTGGAATCGGAAGTCTTCTGTATAAAAAGGTGACAGACAAGTCACTGTCATCTGAATCATGCAAGCAGTTAAGCACTTATTTGTGTACCTGACATTCTACATAACCTAGAAAAGAAAGGTGTCTCAAAGTTGGAGTCTAAGGTGTAATGTTAGTAGAGAAGTATGGTCTCATTCCTGCAAAGATATTCCACAAAGCACCTGTTTTTTAGAGATGTGTTTCAACTTAACTTCAAAGTTGAGCTCTTACCTCAGGAATCCAGAAGGCCAGTCATGAAAACTCTACTGTGGACCTGGTAAGAATTTTCCATTGGATGTCCTTAAGCAACGAAAATAAATCAGAGATTGTTTGCAATATACAGTGCTACAGTCAGTTGTTTGAAATCTCACAGTCAGATTGTAAAAAACTAAGGTATAAGAGCATAATATAATGTAATGATGACAAAATCGACCCTCACTTTATCTTACTATTTCAGTGGGATTACATAGTAAAGTAGTACAGTAGCTGCATGTAGGGGCTGTTAGTATCCAGGTTGAGGTGATCAATAACTGATCTTTCAGTGAAAACTGAAGGATACAGGGATATAAAAAAGTTGTTCTGAGCACTGAGGTAGGATGAATCAGTTAAAAATTCCTATTTCACAGTTTTTAATGAACATGTTTATAGATTACTGCTGTGAGACCTCAATTAATTAATAATGCCATGCTAGAACTGACCTTTTATTAGTAAAAGTGTACTGCTGATCGCCAGGGTTTGGAAATAATAGCGATTATATTTCAAATTAAATACAATTTTATGTTATCTGATCACCAATATCATTAAGACACGAAGTACTGAAATACTATCAACCTTTCAATTGAAAGTATTTCCAGGACACTATTCATTCCATGGCATATAAGTGGAATGGGAAAGATAAGTATCCTAAATGGCAACCATTAGTCTAACTTAGTTACAAATATCAAGTTATGATATTTATAGCCAGCAACACTGAGCTGTGCAATATCCACAACTCTAGAAGTAAAAATGGCAGACTCAAAAAAACACCAAGGAAAGTTATCTACTGCAAGTAAAAAGAAATATTGCAGTTTGTACCCTGGGGGAGATCCTGCTACTTGCTGAAACCACATTCAATTTGCAAGTGGTAAGTCAAAATGTTTACAGTTACATTTCTAGATGACTGCCTTTCTTGAATGGAAACAAAACATAACCACATGGAAGATAAAGGTCAGGATGTGAAGTGAGATTTGAGTGAAAAAATGTTTCCTTTAGTGTTTGATAAAATATTCTCTCAAGTTTGCATTACACTGGCCTTAAATATACTGCTCATAAAAGATGGATTGTGTTATTTGCATTTATATTAGGATCTGGTTTAATATTTTTCATCAATCTTGGTTTAGTAAATCCATGCCACTCCCTGTAAAACTTTTATTTGAACCTCAGCCTTAATAGAGTCAGTGTTTGGCAGGTTTCTTTAATATGAGTCTGTTAATGAAAGGAAAATACTATTCTGACTACCTCATTTATCTTAGATGTGGTCATAATCCAGCCACTAATGTTAAGAACCAGAAAAAATAAGAAGACTAGTGAAGCATTTTGATATTTTCTTACTTGAAGGCATCAATACCCGCAGAAAAATAAGCCCATACAACAGAATTGTTCTCCCAGTTAAAAAGAAGCTAATATGTGAATATTAGCTTCATTAATATGTGATCTAACACTGCAGCATGAAAAACAAAGCCTTAAACTTACAATGACATCCATGATTTGTATTGATTTTTGCAGTTCAGCGCATCCTTAAGAACAAAACAAATGCCCTGTCCTTGGAGCCTAAGAGTCTTTATGAAAGGGCATCACAGCCCTGGTCACAGATGCCCATCACATGCATCCACACAGATCCTCAGCAAGGAGGGATTTAGCTGTCTTTGGAACATCACCCATTCTGAATCTATAGCAACCCTCCTCTAACATGCGTAGCTATTTTTAGCATCAGGGCAGCCTTGAAAACAGCAGGTAAAGCATGAAGAGAATGAATAAGTGGTTGTAGTGCTTGCCTGTGAATAGAAGCTATTATATAGCTCTGGAGAGAGATATTAATATATATGTAAGAATATAATGTGCATATGAAGGGATATCTGCCTCCCTGAGGGGGAAGCAGGGGTGTCAGAAACAGTAGAGCATTATTACTATTTGTGACCTGAGCAGTTATCTAAAAAGTCATTATTTCCAATTGTTCTGTTTAAGAAAATAAATTGTTAATGGAATTGGGTATCTTTGATCCAGTCTTTATTTGCAATAAATGTACAGCCTTCATTTCCCTGAGTGAAGAGAAAATTCAACAGCAGGAGACTATTTGCAGTTCCAAGCTCTTTTCAGCCATTACTTGCTCCAAGAAATTCTCTAGTGAATTTCTCAGGTCCCCCCTTCCATGCCTAGGAGCCAACATTTCAGTTTCTGTAATGTTAACTGTTCTCTTGAGTTCCCAAACCTGTTGGGTTTTTTTTTTGTCCTTGTCTTTTATATACTCATCCATTTGCTCCTAAAAAAAAATCTTGGGAAAAAGGGCCACATGTGCCTTTGTTTAATCAGTACTGTGTGCCATTTATTTAGCTGGGGAGCTATACTGCTTCATGAAGGAGCTTATTACTTCTTACTATGTGTTATATTGAGGCTGGGAATTAGGCCCTCCAGTTTTAATGACTCTTTGCCTATATCACAAGGGCAGCAACAGTGGAAACTTACAGATGCCTACAAGTGATTGGTATCAAAAAGAAAGTCAGGTGTACAGTATTTGGATTATTATCTTACAAAAGTGATAATTAGGAATAATTTTGAACTTAAAATGTGAATGTTACCATGTTCAAGGTAGGGAAAATCCTTTCGTTTCTGAGCAGTCATAACTAAAATGTGTATTTCTTTGTTGCTATGAAAATTATGTTTAAAACTACAGTCCGTTCTTAGATAAAGATGCTGTGTTGGTTTTGTTCTCCCACTGCAGAGGGAAAGGGCCAGCAGCCAAAAGAGCAAATCTTTTCTTAAAGCTGTACTAAATACGTAACATATTGGCATATGAGCAAACAGATGTAATGAAATTTTTAGCCCTCCAAAATCTCCTCTGCAGGGTGAATGTGGTTTGTAAGAAAAAGGGACCTTGGAGTTCAGCTTGGTGCAGTACTTTCCTTGATGGAGAATCTGTGCTAGGCTTGTGCAGTGGCAGCATGCCTGCCATAACATAGGGTGGGATGTCAGGCAGATTTGGTATTTGCTTAAGGTAAAAAGGATTAACTCTTACTGAAATAAGGTATTTTTCAAAATTTCTTGAGTTGCTGAGAACAATAAAAACATCAGTAAAATACACTTGTGGAGCTATCACCAATAATCCCTTAAAATGTTTCAGTGCTGATCCAAATCTCTGCTTTGCAAAGCATGTTGATTAGCAATGATGAAACAGTAATATGTGTTTGATGAGGCTTATCCTTCCTATTGTGCAGTTCATTATGTCCATGGCACTCCAGCAAGGCTTCAACTTGAAGTATTTCAGTGACTTCAGTGGCACTAAAATTTTTTTCATTGTAAATTATTCAGGACATGGAAACCTGTTTTTAACAAGTAAAGACTTTCTCCTCAAAAGCTTGTTGTCTCTGCCATGTAACTAATAAATTTCCTATGTACGTTTAAATAAATAATATTTTGTTACTTCTTGTCTGCAAAATGACAAGGAAAATTAAAGACAAGTTTACAAAGATTAGAATAATTCTTCAGGGAGCCAATGCCATGAAAAAGTACAGAAGGGCATGTAAGATAGCACAGGTCAAGGAAAGGATTTTGTAACACGCCGTCTGTTTTTAATTAGCATCTTGGCACACTGGAAAAGCTCAGACATTTTTCCATGAAGAAATGTATTATAGACTTTTCTAGCTGCCAATTAAATGGCATTTAGCTACACTGACAGTGGTATGTTGTTTTGGGTCTGTAGAAAGCACTTGCTCATGCTAGAAAATCTGGGACATTTTGTTTTGTATACAGGGTTCTTACTGGACTGGATTTTCTATCCCTCCAATTTTGAATATAGGCTTGAAGGAATAAATTATTTGAATAAATACCAAATTAAGAGTGCAAGGAGCTGGCAGAGTGGAGATGATTATTATGAAATGTCAATTTGTGTACACTGGTTGAAAGTCTGTCCTCCAGTTAGATGATAATTTTTAAACAATGGTAGCTAAATACTGGGGTGTTTTATGAGGTCCATATTTTGTCTTGTCTGGTAGAGACTGAGGTACTTTGTCACCGGTTTTGTCCTATGGTTCATTTAAATATGAGCATTTGTAACATGAAACTGCCCCTCAGTTGTGCAGCTCCCTATGCATTTTCTCTAACAGTGAAACCACTGCTGTCTGCCCACTCCTGTCCTCAGCTGCTTCTTCTGGCTCTGGCAATTTTCAGGGTGGGGGGGTGAGTTTGAAAGATTTGGATTTGCTTAGGGTTTTATTTGTTTTCTGGTTCTTTTACCAGCTAATTTATTTAATGCAGTTTAGAGAATAGCATTACAACAGAAGCACCAGCGGTGATCTGTGGAAAAGAGCAGAATCAATAGTACTTGCAAGATTTGGGAAGAGAGAAACCATCCTATTAAAGAAATGTTGCACAGAAATACATTCTTAAAACCACCATGCCTGAAGAAGCTGGCAATTACAAATGAAGCATAGATTCTCTCACTAGTATAACGGTTTTAATATCTGATAGAGCTGTGTAGGGAAAAAAAGGCAAAAAGTAACTTGCATATTTGAACAAGACTTCTCCTTGCTGAGAGGTTCATATAGAGGGCACTTAATCTTACAATAGGATGTATGCTAGCTGGTAAGTGTGATGTCAGTTCCACTGAAATGGATGGGCATGTTGACTGTCTTAAAAGTGTCCCCGTTTCCAGCATGGATTGGAGTTGATCTTCCCTGAGTAAACTACAGGCAAATTTTCTTGAGAGTTGTCTTGAAAGACTGAAAAAAAAATCCAGATTTCTGCAGCAGATGGAAACCTCGTGTTCTTTTATATTGTTTCCTTTCTTATACTTCCTCTTGTATTAGGTGTGGTGTCAGTTCCTGCTGTGAACCATGAAGTAGCACAGCTTCATACATCTTTGAATTGGGTTTTGGTTTGCTCTTGAACTTGTATGTTTGCTCTTTCATTTCCCCCCAACTTTGAATATCCATTGTTAGCATTTTCAAGGCAAAACACAGACAACAGGAGCAAAGCAAGAACTGTTCATGTAGGTCTGGAGAAAAGTGGCTGGTTATCAGGAGAGCAGTTAACATGATGCTACTGGATTGGGTGCTGCAAAGCACACTGGTTTGCAACATAGCTTAGAACCAAACAAAGCATCAAGAATCATAAAGGTGTTGAAAGTTCTTAGTTGCAACAAAGTAAAACCTAGAAATAGATTAATTTTACCTGCTTTCCCTTTGAAAGAAATACACTGTGCATGTGTTTTTTCTTAGATCATTCAGATTTCAATACATCTCTCCTGACATATTTTTTGTCATTGGTCAAATTCTGGCGTACCTAAAGCAGCAAGCAGTTCCAGACACCTACACATTCACTAGGATATGCTCAATGGAACAGGTGCTCTACATCACTATGAAATTTTGGCCATGAGAGCTCACTTCAGAGGTGACCACTTCTAAGTCCACAGTGAACTGTGAACTGACTGCTTTACGTAAGGGAAAGGAGACCACCCTCCAAGTCTTTCTTTCCTCCAAAGCTGGCAGCAGTTAAGCAGCCATTTCCTCAGCTTTTTGACTCAGGGACTGGCCTGGTTATTCTGCTTTCAATGAAACTGGTATAATAAAGAAGGATACCCATAATACAAAATCTGTATAGAGAGGATGGGGCAAAGTCAGCAGAACTTCCCAAATAAAAAGTTTTGACCAGTCTTGTGATCATTCCCAAGCTTGTCTGTGCTATGAGCTGTTGTAAAGGCATCTCAAGTTTTATTATGCCTAACCTGCAGAAGGCCTCTTCCTGGCAATGGCTCTTGGTGCCAGATCCACCAGGAAGCATAGTCTTTTCAGAACTGTTTAGAATTCACAAGACTTAGTTTCGTTTACTGAAAGTACAGCCTCATTCTCAGCTGCTTTAAATTTGCCATTTGTGGCAGAATTTTTTAAAAGGGTGGAGCCAAGAGAGCAAAAACTTTGACTCATGAGATATTGTAGGAGTCTTTGATCTCAAAATCCTTTTGCTCCAAACAGAGTGGTACCATAGCAATGACAATGTTTTGTTCTTTAGGAGACCGTGAAAACTGGGTGTGATTCGGGCTATTGCCCATCTGTGTGGTGTAATATTATGGGCTTAACACCAAGCACAGGAAAGTCTCATCATCACCATCAGTGGATTTTTGATTAGGCTAGGTATGTGCAGGCAGCTCATCCTGAACAGAGAAAAGGCATTTTTCTAAATGAAATTAAGGGTAACTGTAACAGGATATGGATCTGCAAAGGGAAGTGTACTGACCATGAAATCACAGGAAGCTTATTCAAATTTTGTCATATGTTGGCAATGAAAACATTCTAGTCTAATGCAAATATACAAATACAGTCATTGGCATGGAGTTAATACCTTAAAAATATTAAACTTTTTTTTAATAATTTTTCTTCTATGTTCTGACCATTTGTGTTTGGTGTCCTCAAATATTTTAGCAAACAGGTTTACTTGTAGAAGTATTAATATTTTAACCAGATATTGGAGAATATGTGCTAAAAATGTATGCTTAGTTAATAATAATAATAATAATAATAATAATAATAATAATAATAATAATAATAATGATGGTGATGATGATGATGATGATAATGCATGCATATGTTTGCTCTAGAAACGAAGCCATAGAAGTTGTGCTAAGTCTGACCAAAGAACACAAGCAGTGGTGGGTGGTAAATACCTCTAGTGGCAGCAGGCAAAAGTAGTTTTAATTCTGACTGCCATATACTTGCACCAAGATTTTTACTAGATGGTTGATGATGATCAAAAATTGTTATTACCAAACAATTCGGATACGTTGGAAGAAGCAGCAATTTGTTTCTTACCACGCAGAGCGACTGCGTGGGAAACCATCGGTCCCTAAGGCGCACTTGGCTCTGGGCAGCACCGGAGAGGTGAAACATGCCGGCACATTGGTGCAGGGAGCACCTCAGCCGCTCGGCGTGGCCCGTAAGGGTCCTTCCACAGCGGGGGCTGGCACGGCAGGGCAGGGCACGCGGCCCCATGGAAGGCGAGCAGCGGCCCCGGCGCTCCCTCGGGCCCGGCCTCGCCCCGCTGGCCCAGGCCGCTGAGGGCGGGCGCCGCCCGCGGCCGCCGCGTTGCCGGGATACGGGGCCGCGACGAGGCGGCGGGCCCCGAACGGTGTCCTCAGCCAGTATCCGCCTGCAGCGTCACCCTGCAATGTCCCCCCGCAATGTTCCCCTGCAGTGTCCCCCCCGCCCCTGACCGCCGGCTCCCTCCGCGGCACGGCAAGGTGCGGGGTTTTCGGCTAGAACGTCAAGTGATGGGAAGCAGACCGAGGAACGCATCCACAACTCCCTCATCCCCCCTGCTGGAACCTTGCAGAAAGCAAAATAAATGGATTTTGAATCCCATTGTGCCGACTCAGTCCCTGAAACACCCGGGAAAACAAGCAGGGAGCGAGAGGCAGGCGCTGGGCCGTGGGCGCAGCGGGGCACTGCCCGCTCCGCTGGCCCGCAGACAAACAGCGCTGCCATCGGCGAAGGGTGAGCCAAGTGTCGCCGGCCTGGAGAGAGGCTGTGCCACTGAAAATCCAACAACCGCTTTGTCTTTAAACTGCTACATGGCAGGAAACGAGATGCTGAGCTTGGCAGAAAGGGACCCTGGAAAATGTGATTATGCCTCTCTTTTGGTGGGGCTGTTATGAATATTCATAATATTGCAATTTTGGAAAAAGCGATTGTTTTGGCATGTGGTTTGGAATCGAAAACTAACTTCCAGGCGGTTCTCTGCATGGACAGAACTGGAGTCAGGTTACTGCTCTGCTGCAGAATGTTTTGTTACGGAAGAAAACACTACACTGCAAAGTTTTCAGGAGGTTCACAATGTGGTTGGAGTATTAATTAAAGAGAAGTGCCTAGGTAATTGATGGTGGATTTCAGTGAATGAGTCAAAGGAAATGAAACACGGGGTTTCACCATCAATGGCAAAATATTGCCATGGCAATGGGTAGCTTTGCCAGGAATAAACAAACAAATAACAACAGGCCTCTTTCAGAAAAAAAAGAGAATTTTTTGTTCTTACCTCACCATGTCTGTGCCGTTGGTCATCTTGGAGGGGAGAAGATGGTGTAGCCTACTTATGCAAGTCCTACAAATCCAGCATCCTTCTCAGTAGGTACAATTAGATCATTTCCAGAGCAAGAAGTCACCTTTATACTGGGGGGTAGAAAGGCATTGACATTTGCTTAATAATTATTTCAGTGCCTTGGCTACTGCAATTCTGTTCCATTTTCTTACAGAAGGTGGATGGGCTAATAAGTAACCCTTTCTGGTTACTGGGGTTTCTGTCACTCTTAGCTGGTGCTGCTTCATGGATAGACTGCTGACAGAGAAGGTTTTCTTAAGAGCAAAAACATGGGCCACACTTAATAAAGACCTTTACAAAAACACAATGGAGAGAGCAAGGGAGCTAAGAAAACATGAGCTGCCCTTTCTTCCACAGGCTCAGATGGCTGGCGAGAAGTGTGCCCATGCACATGGCACCTTTGAAGGTGGCCATCTGCCTCTGAAAGCTTTCTGGACATTTCTGCACCCAGTCCCTCAGAGGATGCTGGAGTGAGCTCTGGGTGTCTCCCCTCATCCCAGGGAGATGGACCTCAGCCACCACCCAGTGAAGGATTCAGCAGTGCTGGAGTCCTGCCTTGTATCCATAGATTGAATTTCTTGCAGTTTTGCAGGCTGCTGTTCTGCCCGTAGCCTATCAAATCCCTGGTGGGCACCTGGAAATGCACTAAGGCCTTGCTGGGATTGATCCTGAGGAATACAGACATGGCCTAATGCTGATCTTGTGATTTTGTGGCTTGTAGAGCAGGAGCAATGGGCCAGAGCCAGGTGGCTGTGTGAAATCAAAGGAGGGGTAACCAGAAGTCAAAGGACATCTCCTCATCAGGAGACCAGGTGTCTCCTGGTGAGGAGACAGCATCCACAGAAGGAGCTAATGGTGAGCCTGACTGTATTAAATGTCTGCACCACTGGGTTTACCCCAGTAGTGTTTGTGAGCTGTCTAATGTAAACAGTCCAACAGGGAAGTGTTAATACCTGTTAACACCCGTTAAAGTTTGCAAAACTCGTCTAATATATACTATATTGAACAAAAAATCATCCTGTATGGCTTCCCAGCCATTTGGCATTTATTAGTTTTGTCTTACCATTCTTAATAAAGTAATGCTTAAAGTGCTGCTTAAGTTTCCTATAAAATATTTAATGTAGTTTACTGTAAAGTCTTCAGGCTGAGGACTGTATCTGACAGAGGACTCATACCACACCTAGCACTCATTTTGACTGCAGCCTCCAGGCAGTATTGTAAAGGTTCATTATTACCACCAAGATCTGGCCTTATCCTGTCACTTTTCAAAGAAAGTCCATTCTTACTATGGGTTTAACACAGCTGGTATTTAAATGACAGTTTTCTTTTTTTCATCTAAAATGATCAAACCAGTTCCAAGAAAATACATTTTTAACTTGAACTTTAAATTAATAGCGCTGTGCTTGAGCCACCTATGCCTTTATTTAACTAGCTCAGAAAACATGCAGCAAATAAGAAGCATTCTTTTTCTGAGAAAAAAAAAAATTAAGAAAAGAAAAAAAAAAAGCGGGGGGGAAAGAGCTTATTTGGGGTCTATTTTGCATGAGAAAATATTTTGTTTAGGAATGACAGTCAAAGGCATTCTCTCATACATTGTAATATTTTCCATGTGTGGCAGCTTGTTTTTCAGTGGTACAAATATGTGCAATAAAGGCCGAGGATAAAAATTAATCTAACAGTTTTTGCAGCAATGCTTTTGATGGTTTCATTCGATTTCATTTTCCTGTGGATACTGCCATTAGTTCTGCTGCTTGCAGTATGTGAAGCATAATTCTGAAAGGTTCATGAGGTTGTAGGGATCCAGTAAGAGATGACTGATTTCTCCCCCCACGCACATATACTCCACCCCACACCCACTCACCCACCCACCAGCAAAACATAATGCTGTACTATTTTTGGAAACAGGGAAAGGGCCTCCCTGTGAAAACAGAAAGCAGTGTATTTCTCAGTTACATCACTTTGCAATCTAATGCTGTGTTGTGCTCAGTGTTTTTGTGGTGATGCAAGTCTTTTTTTTTCTTTCCTTTTTTTTTTTTTTTTTTTTTTCCCTTCAGCCGGTTGGATTTTCCCCATCTTACAGCACCTCGCAGGTCTCTTCTCTGAGCAGTACGTTGCCTGAGTGAGTGGAAACATACAGATCAGCTGCAGGTTTCTATCTACAAAAACAGAGTGAAAGAGAAAGAAAAGGGTTGGGAAAGCAGAGACAAATATTGACCTGGACTTATAGAAAGACATCCAATGGCTGAATAAAGAACCCTGTTCATGTTTTGGGATATTCTTTCAACTGGCTGGAACGAGAGCGGATCAAAAGAATGGGAAATGCCAGCAGACCCTTTAGAAGAATTGCTTATTTCTTATGCCTTTTATCTGTGCTTTTGCTGACTGAAGGGAAGAAACCAGTGAAGCCAAAATGTCCTGCCTGGTGTACTTGTACCAAAGATAATGCTTTATGTGAAAATGCCAGATCTATTCCTCGCAGCGTTCCGCCTGATGTTATCTCACTGTAAGGGCTGTAAGCATTTGGTTATTTAATTTATGATTTAAAATGAACTAGGATGTGTGGTGTTTTCAGTGCATACAGAAGGATGCTTGCTGCAGGGAGTACCTCCAGCATTCAAAATCATCAGCTAATGTGTTAAAATTGTGCTGCATCCTTGAATCCTGATTTTTATATCTCTTTCATCTGTCTGTCTGTCTGTCTGTGTATGTGTACACATCTCATTTTATCCCTTCTTGTATAGTACATGAAACCTGTCACATTATATTCGGGAGGGGAAGGTAATTTTTTTTTACATATATAAATAAATTTCTCTGTGATGACCAGATCAGTATTATAACCATGGATATATGAGGCTACATTAATGTATGGTTGTTTTTTTTTTTTCTTTACAGATCCTTTGTGAGATCTGCTTTTACTAAAATCCCAGAAGGGAGTTTTTTGCTCACACCATCTCTGCAGCTTCTGTGAGAAATATTTATATGATACAATTTTTGTTATGAAATGTATATGTATTCATAAATATTTCAGAAAGGGTCTTAGTATTAATTGTATAAGAAACAGCAGCAGCAGATTTATTAGATCATAAAATACAAGACTTTTTAGCAATTTGAAAAATAGTGCATGTTTAATTTTTACTTAGTATCTTGCAAGGCTGTCTGTTGTCAGTACTCGTTTGAATGCTTACATGCTGAAGCTTTTGGTGACAGAATGCATGTTATCTTCATTATACTTTAATTAACATTACAGTAAGGACTTAAGTATGGCAACAACTATTCTTGTTTATTTTCTGATTCCTGGGACCTGATCCCAGTATAAAGTGGTCCATTTGCAGCTCCCATCGGCTGTGAGCTCAGAACCCCTCAGATCAGGCCCATCATTGCAGTGGGACAGGTCCTGAATCCCTTTTCCATGCAAAATTGCCATTGACTTCTGTGGAAGTTTAGTCGCTTCAGTGGGAGTTTTGCCTTCATAGTACCTGGATTTGACCCTGTTTGTTATTTCATGTTCTTAAAAGTAGTGACGATTTGACGGTTTTCTTCCAATTAAAGACTGAAGTAGTTATTTCAAAATCAAATACTGTGAAGAGGTATACACGGAAAGAGAATATTTTGGGATGTTTAACTCTTAGCTGCATTTCAACATAGGATTTTTACAGACTCACAGTCTTTCCTAGAAGTGTGGGCATACGATTATATAATTGTGAGCTATACAGAGGTAGAGGGGGTGTAACCTGAACTGTTTATAGTGGATGTGCTGCCAGCCTGACACACACCCAGATTTGTCTCAGGAAGCCGGCAAGGCAGACTCCCCAGTGTGATCAAAACCAAAATCGGATGTCTGTCCCAAACCGACTTCCCGTGCACTCTGGACGTGGTCAGAGGTGTAATGCTGATGTACTGGAGCTCTCTGGCTGTTAAATTAAACTGGTGGCATACCGATAGCTGAAGCCCTGACCCTGGCTGTACTCTGCTACCTCAAGTGGAGCTGATAAGGAGGTGCAGACATGCTGTACAATTTTGGATACAGGGTAAATAGGTAAATGCAGTTACTATGGAAACCCAAATGCTTTTCCCTGGTGTTTTATTCCAGAGAAGCTTTTTCCAGGTGGTCGTAGATCACAAAAGGGACACGTTTCACATAATTTCTGCAAAAGACCTTTCAAAAAAGAAGGAGAAAAAAAAAGGCAGCAGCACTGGTGGGGCTTGTATCTGAAGGGAGTGAGTAGGACATCATCTCTCTTGGCTACGATACACCACCTACACTTAGCAATCCCACTGCAAAGCAGGCAGAACTGGGCATGGTAGAGTAGGACAGACACAGTCATCTTATTTTGAGTTATTATAGTGCCTGGCACAGTGGGCTTGGGCAACATCTTATGGCATTTTGGTAATGATAATAATTTCCATTTCTACTGTGTGATGAAATGCACGTTCTACACTGCTGTTTTAAATGCTGCAACAAAAACTATGAGCCCAGAAAAGCAGGGTTTGTTCCACTGTGGGCTTTGATGAGTGATCTGTTTTCCAGATATATTTTTAACATGGTAGTTGAGCTGCTTGCCATTCTTGGAATGTCAGGCTGCTGATCTAAGGCAAATAACTCCTTAAACACAGACCATAGAAGCAAGATTGTGTCTGTGGGGACAACACTCCAGTTTGTACGTGGGAAAGAAAAATTTTCATCTTTGGCAGAAGATAGTAAGGGAAATAAGAATATGGAACACTTACGTTAATTAAACATTACAGGAAATTTTAGCTTTGCATGATTATAGCTGTATTGGTAGGTTTAATCTAGCCAACAGCAAGATTTAGCAGCTTATATATATTTCTATAATAATAGAAATACATATAGAAATACCCTCCAGCATTACATTTTTGAAGTCCAAATGTAATTGGATATCTCCAATACACCAGTTGCAGATTTCTGAATATGTTATAATTCTGCCGCTGTTATTATTTACTACTATTTTTAATATAGTAGCACCAGTGGTCTCTGGAAAAATCATGGTCTTGAGCTAAACACTACTCATAACTCCCAGTCCAGGAGAGCTTTTCTTATTGGGTAGTATGGATAGTATGCTCTATGCTCTTCATGTGACAACAAAAATACAAAGAACCTCCACAGCTACGGTGAAGTGCCAGCAGGAGTGTTCCCTAAATGTAGAGAAAACCTCCCAGCTCTCATCTTCAGCACTTTTATCTCTGTGTATCAGCAACATGCTGAGGGTGCCCTTATAAACTGATGACATGAAAGCCCACAGAAAGAAGGGAGGTAATCATGGCATCAGGACTGTTCCTGCCAAGTGATGCAGTCCCTAGCTACAGCACCATACCTTCAGCCTTTGTCCCCAGAAGCAGCAACTATGGTGTTTGAGGACAAATTGGGGGGAAAAGCACTTTGTGCATCAAATATATCTGATATAGGCATTGGGGAGAGGCACAAGTTGGAAGGCAAATGAACTCACCAAGTGCAAGACCTATGCTGCAAGCCTGGCAATCCCTAAAATAGCAATACTATTTAAAGAGAGACCACTCTGTTCTCTAAATTATAGAGTAGAGTGCAGAAAAGGAAAAATTATCCAGTAAAATCACATCAGAAAAGTAAAATTAGTTGCAGGATTTAATAAATTTGTCTTCTGATTCAAGAATTCTATAGAAATACTTGTTTTCCCTAAAATGGAAGTGTTTCTTGATTTTGACAAAAAGGAAGTATTTCCTGCTTATATTTTTTTCATACACTTCATATAAGAACATTCTGAAAGTGTAAAAAGCGCAATCTGCAACAGCAAACTGAGAAAATAAATTACCTGCAATTTATTCTGAATGTAAATGTCAAAATAAGAGATTAACTCATTAAGTGGATTAATTAGTACTTGGAAATCTTGCATTCCTGAATGTCTAAGGATGCCACAGTATCTAAGGATGCCATAGAATCTATTTATCCATCAGGTCAATTGATTAAAATATAGATGTGCATGTAGTATTCCACTGGGGTAAAGTTCATTGTACTTTATGATGTCTCACCACATTAAAAGTGTGGCAGTCCAGGGCTAGATTATAATGGACAAATGCAAACATGACTGATAAGCATAAATAAAGCTGGAAAAATCAATGCTAGTCCACTTTTAATGCTTGCAAAATTGCATAAAATGAAATGTGTTGCTGGTATTTTTACTGCTGGATGCATAAGCTAAGAGTATCTCCAAGAGGTATAATGAGGTCTTAAAATAATTCTGACTTGAACACTGACTGAATTAAAGAGATTTTTTTTTTCATTTTCCCAGTAATTTTCAGTACCCTTGGATTAAATACACTAAGAAGTTAAACTTAAAAGTTAAAGGCTTTTCCTTCCTGTCAGTGTTGCAAATTCAACCCGATGTCTGGCTAACCAGAGATTTAAACCAAGATATTTTAAACCTCTGTAGTAATTGAAGATTTCATTGTTGTCCTAGTATATCTCCAGAGGCACTTGTACAATCCCATTGTTTTACTGGCATGATAAACCTACGTTTACATCCCACAGAAGTCAAAGGAATTTTATCAGATGGCTCCAGTAGACGATTCTTGGATCCTTCCCTTTGGTCCACACTGTGGTGCAATATATCAGCCTCACACAGAAAAAACATGAAACCAGGCAGTGGAAATTTGGCCTACCATGACTTGCTGAACCGTTTTCTAAAGCTGCTGCTAACCTAATGCTCTTTTGTTTTGCATTTCTTTGTGCAGGTTGTTTACGTCCAACACTTTTGATGTTATTAGTGATGATGCTTTCATGGGCCTTCCTCATCTAGAATATTTGTGAGTGGACAAAAGTATATTTCCTGGCATTATTGAATAGAGTGGGTGGGCTTGCAAGTTCCAGGCATTGCTTTGACCAGAATCACTTTACAACCCATTACAGGTTCATAGAGAACAACAACATTAAGTCAATTTCAAGAAATACTTTCAGAGGACTGAAATCTTTAATTCACCTGTAAGTAAAGTGATTGACTATATTACTTGGTATATTTAATATAGTAATTGAATCACTGTGTTGTTTAATTTCTTGTTTTCGTATATAACTGCTCATAGTTATTTAAGTGGCATTTATAGTAATTTAATTAGAATATTAATCTTTGTGTTTACACTAAAGACTTTCAATCTGTGGTTTGTGCAGAAGACTAAGACACAAAGAGCTTCCAAGCAGTACATGTTTGGCAGTTGTTCCTTGACTTTCTCTGCTTGGAGCACAGGGGATTTCCAGCTGAGCATGTAGGAGCAGGGAGGAGTATGAATTGGGAATCTTGGCACTGATGAGGTGAGTCCCAGTTTGGGACTTGGAAAGGAAGAAGGTAGGAGCTGTGGTTAGGAATGTGAGAGGCTGAGGGATGGACTCACACCTCTTCCCAGGTACCCCAGTCTGACATGGATCCAGGAGAACATTACTGCCATTCTTGGGACAGGCCATCACTGTTAGTGCCCATGTCCACTTAAGACAGTAATAATATACAGAATAATTTGACTAAATAAAACTTAAAACTTCCCACCCAGAGCAAATTTAAATAGAAAACTTGCAACAAGATGTATTTGTTATGGCTGCCTGATTGACTTCTTCCATTCTTCACCTACCCTACTCTGCACCCTCTCCTGCATGCAAGCAGGAGCTTCCCACAGCCAGGATCTGTCACACACTGACACTGGGATCTGCTCCCCATTCCTTTAGTGCTGCTCAGCCCTTTGGCTATCTTGGAAACATGGCCAGCTCATGTCCTCTGACCTGCTGCAGTCCCTTGCTGCATTAGCTAGGAGGGGAAATTAGTCCAAGGCACTTGGGATGCCAATGTACTGTAGGAGCAAAACTCCCCATGGCCTCACCAGCAGGAGCATTTCTCACCCTGTGCTCAGCAGGTGAGACACACATTGGCAACAAACACCTGCAACATTTCACTGCAAACAAGAGTAGCTTCCTTGTCTCTGAGTTAGGGAGACAGTTTTTATGTAGACTTTTGTCTCTTATCTTACAGTAAGTTTATCTTTTAGCAATAATTTAATTTAATAAGGAATACTTTTTAAAAAACAAAATACATACTATAAGAAAGCAGAAAAAAAACATAAAAGAAGAAAATTAAAAAAAAGAGGCTAAAACATCTGTAGGGTGGCTGACATGGGTTTATATCCAGTTCTGAGCATCTGCATACTGAAGCATGTCACATGGTGGGTGTCATAGGCAGGGGAGAGGATCCTGACCCTTTGGCCTTAACATGGTAACCTCCAAGAGGGTCTTGAAACAGGGTCATTTAACTTTTTCTTTCATATATTTGGACAGAAGAGAGAAAGCAAAGGTTCCATTTTAAATCCTTAATGCATAAATATAATAGTCGAATTGCAGTTCACCACATCTTTCCTACCCAGTAAATGTACCATAAAACACTTTATGCTTTCCCTTTTGGTCAGGACAAGATTTACAGCTGGCTGAAAACAAGCCTACTGTGACTACTCGTGTAGATAAAGTTACTTATGGAATGGCTCTAGGTCTCAGGAAGAGGCAAGAGAGAGGAGAGGGAAAGAGGTACATAAAAAGGCTGTGCACATCCCATAACAATCCATATTAGAAGTACAGGCAGAATTATATTGTTGTTAGAGAAAAAAAAGATAGCTGGATAATAACTGGGACCCTATCTGCAAAATATTTACGCACATGAATAGCTTTATATTCACAAATGGGTCCAGTACATTATTTATCATATTCATTTACTTATTTAGTAGCTGCTGATGCCAGTGAACAAATTGCTTTTCTAAAACAGAGGAAGGCACAGTTTCTTCTCCCCAGAGTATATAGTCCAAGGCTAACATGTTGTCTTGCCTGTTACATTGGTTTCTGGGGATTCTTCAGGAGTTTCACAAAACATATGCAAAAGACAGAACCACATTTGAGGAGCAGCTGCCACTTGCATGCACATTTTTGGGACATAGATTTGTGCATCACGCTGCTATTGTCCACGGAGCACTATTCACAAAGACAATGAGAAATTTGTGGAAAATAACTGCAAAGGCACCAGTTTAATCTGCTTGAAGAACCACTCCCCATCTTTTGGGGAAAACTACACAGACACATTAAGAATGATCATTTGGCACCCTGAGGCACTTTTCATTTAAGAAACAAGAGAGTACTTGTGTACATAAAATATATTAAAAATAATCATAGCAAATGAGCATGCAAATAGGTTCCATGAAGTTAGATAAGACGAACTTTGTTCTATTTATTCTATTTACTTCCTTTTCGCAACATAAATTTTGGAATGCAGTAAGCTATCGAAATATTTTTACTTTTATAATGCAATTAACTGCAATAATTACAATGTGTCCTTATTGTAAAAGATAGCCATCTAGAATGTATTATTTTGCAACAGGATTTATTTTCTGGTCGGAGTACATTTAAGAACAGAAAAAGTTTTTAAAGGTTGCCCTTTTTTTAGTCATGTACTAATTTAACATGAAAATCTTACAGTTAGCATTGGATGGTAATTCCTATGCACAGTACATAATTTTGATTGCATTTCTCTCAGAACTGTCACCATTAGTTTAACTGAATGTTTGAGTCAACCTTTACTCTCTGATTGTAATCCAAATACCATGTACAGCACCATCCAGTCAAGACAGTGTTTTCTAATATATAAGTATGCTTTTTAACAGTGGACTATAAAATGCATAACTTTAATTCAAAAACTGGCAAATGCATAAACCTTGCTTAAAATTTTCTGTCATTCATGTACCCATGGCAGCGGTGAACCACTTCTACTTCCAAGTACATCCTCCCTTTTAGTTTGCTATATAATAACATATAAAAACAATGTAAGGCATTAAACTTGTCTCAGCTTGCAAGTCCACACAGCTTTCTCCATGTGAGTTACCTGACTTTTAAAGAATTGCTCTGGAGCATAAAATTGCACAAAAGTGAAGCACATGATACATTGACATACAGTGTTACAATCAGATGTACTTTGAAAGTGGTGAAGTCAAATGGACTAATGGAAGCATCTCGTAATTTTCTCTTACTGATCAGACAAACATTTTTAAATGAGGCAGCAGACCTAGTACATCTGGGCTTGTTCTTGTATTTAAATATGTGCCTAAGTGTCTTTGCTTGGCTAGAGAAATTGTGGTTAATAAATAACATTTATGTTTACAAGTTAAAACAGAAAAGGTTCTAAGTCTTACTAGCTACAGATTCTATCTAGGATCTTAATCTAGAATGATTTATTTCCATTTTTGTTTCTTCTCATAAGTAATAAATAATTCTGTTAATTGGAAGGGGCATAGACTATGCTCCTACAACATTATTCTTTTTCTGTCATGCCCTCCATGACATCTGAGACCTTTGGCAGACTCAGAGAGACAGTCTGACTGAAATGTAATATACTGTTTGTTCAAAGCCTGCTCACATTTCCTTGTCACTTTTACTGGCTGCAATACTCACTGAATTTAAACAAGTTTTCGCAATATTGAAAGCTGGGAAATAATAACATTTTTTTGTGGGTCTAATACAGATTTACACACACACATGCACATGCCAGGAAAGCAATTAATGTCAATCAGTAATTTATTGCCTATTACTATGTATTTTCAAAAACTATGAGGTAAATCTAAGCCCATTGTCCCATACTAGTAAGATTTTCCTCCCGGAAGAGGTACAAGAAAGTGGGGAAATTGCAGTGATATGAGCACCATTGGGATTGGAATCTCATAGGGAAAACATCAGTAGATCAAATGATGACTAATTGTTTTCAAATGTTAAATGGTGTTGGCAAAACACCAAAGGTGATAGCACTTTTTACTCTGCTAAGTGAAGTATTGTAAATGCTGCAAGGGTGCTGAAGAGTGAGAAAGCAGGAGGAGGCATGGCATTTTAGTGGAAGGAAAAGTCACAAAGTAAATGAACTATTCTTAAGAGCAAGCTTTTAGAACTAAGTGCTGGCGAATACCAGTGTTCTTTGCCGTGAGTAAAAATCCCCACACAGTATATCACAACTTGCAAAAATGTAGTTTCATGAACACCTGGCACTAATACTGAAGTGTTTTCTTTTACAGGAGTCTCGCAAATAATAATCTCCAGTCACTTCCAAAAGACATATTTAAAGGCTTGGATTCTTTAACAAATGTGTAAGAAAACAATTAATTAATCTTTTAATTATACTAGAAGTATAAAGAGATTATTTTAGACGACATTCTGAGTAGCCATTCAAACCAGTAGCCAGTAATGGATCTTATTACTGGGTAGAGACTACACAGTATGGGTAGGCATGGTTTTTTTGTCTTCTGTTGTTGAGAACTTGTGATATTTTTAAATATTCCACCAGTTATGAAGATAAGTAATATTGTTAGTAGTTATGTAATAAAGCTGCATGTTCATGTTCATTAAGATTCGTGAACAAGAAGGGAGGATCCTTAGGGATGCATGAGAGAGCAAGGCATGCAGGGAAGGTGGAAGATATTTAATGGAGTAATATTTTAATGTGCAAGCAATTCCTGGGAAAGCTATCTTTTATCAATAAAGCATGTGTCTAAGCAAGTATCCCATGTTAAATCTAATTGCAACCAGATCAAAACATCAGCTTGTTTAAATACATATATATATGTGTGTATATATATATATATATATATGTGTGTGTGTGTATATATATATATATATATATATATATATGTATATATGTGTATATATATGTATACATATAATACCAGTACAAATACAAAATAGAGATTTACAGATAAATCTAATAATTGCTTTAGTGAGATAGATCTGTTTACAGTATACCAAGTCCTGTTCCATCTGATCTGGGATAATAAGCTCAGACAATGCTTTGCCTGCCCCCAGTATGAACAAGGTAGGCTGAATCCCTAGAGCAGAGCTGCAGTAGTAAGATGTGGCCATGGCCAGTGTATCTGGAGCATTACTTGGCAGGACTGATGATGGCCAGGTGGTTGCACAGTCTGGTCCTGGCGCTTGCCTGTTCCTGTGCATACGATGGGAATGTGACTGAAGACAGCTGTAAAAGACTTGAACAGAAATCCTTTGCTTATGTCTCCTGAAGCCCTAAATGAGTATACCTGAAGGAGATAGTGAATACTGACTGGATGACCATCAGGTTACATTAATTCCAATTTTGTTATCTAGAATGATCTTACTGAGAAAGGCTAATCCAAAGGAAACAGGGGCCATTCGTTTGGGAGGCTTTTGCGTACCTGTAAACTTGGGGAAATCAATAACAATTTCTGACTTACCACCAAGTTAAGGTCTCCTTGCTAACCTTAATATAATGAAATCTCTGTGGGTTCTGGTATGTAGATTTAACTATGGGTCAGGACAAATCAAGCCAGGAAGGCCTCAAATGTGAATAAACAAGAGGGCACATATTTATCAAAAGCCTGTCTTGTTGTGCTTAAGGAGAAGTACATTCACTGACTACTTATTTTCAATGCATGATTTATTTGTTGTAGAGATCTTAGAGGCAATGCATTTAATTGTGACTGCAAACTGAAGTGGTTAGTGGAATGGCTGGGCACCACCAATGCAACTGTTGAAGACATTTACTGTGAAAGCCCACCAGAATATAAGAAGCGCAAAATCAATAGCCTCTCTTCAAAAGAGTTTGATTGCATTATTACAGGTAATGTGCCTCAAATTATTTAATCTTGTTAAATTCAAAGCTAGAGCTTTTCATTCTAGAGCCCATTTTTGCAGGAACGTTGCTTTCTGGATGGAATTTCTACTAAAATCAATATGAACTCTGCTGGTCTAAGTCTGACATGGCAATCATTGGGAGCAGGGTCCTATATTTCAGTAGCTACTCAAATTTGAATATGTTACATAATGATTTGTAAAACTGGGACATAAAAGAGTACCTCTTTTTATTGAGAAAGATTGAAAACCAAATCACAGTGTTCCTTTATCAACAGAAAATTTGGACTAGTGATGAAATACTGTAATTTGCAATAAACTGGTATTTGATAAGCAGATTTTTTTTTCCAGTATTGTATGTAAAGTGTCTCTGTAATTATCATCTGTTACATACACTTTTGCAGAATTTGAGGTTTATCAGTCCCTGCCATACCAATCTCTGTCAGTAGATACTTTCTCATATATGAATGATGAACACGTGGTTATTGCTCAGCCTTTTACTGGAAAATGCATCTTTCTTGAATGGGACCATGTGGAAGTGATGTTCAGGAATTATGACAACATTACAGGTATGAACACTGCTTGACAAATAACATCACAACAAATTATCCAAAAAGTGGTACTAACCCTGTCTTTTACTTTTCTTTTTATAGGTACTTCAACTGTTGTGTGTAAACCTATAGTTATTGAGAGTCAGCTGTATGTCATTGTCGCACAGCTGTTTGGAGGCTCCCACATATATAAAAGAGATATTTTTGCTAATAAGTTTATAAAAATTCAAGATATTGAAATCCTTAAAATCCGAAAACCCAATGACATTGAAACTTTCAGGATTGCTGAAGACTGGTATTTTGTTGTTGCAGACAGTTCAAAGGCTGGTTTCACTACGGTTTACAAGTGGAATGGGAATGGATTTTATTCCCATCAGTCTCTGCACGCCTGGTACAGAGATACTGATGTGGAGTATCTCGAAATATCTGGCAAACCACATTTAATTCTGTCAAGTAGTTCTCAAAGACCTGTAATATATCAATGGAACAAAGGAACAAATGAATTTGTTAAGCGGTTTGATATTCAAGATATGGAAGATGCATATGCAGTGAAGCATTTCAAAGTGAAAGAGGATGTATACATTTGCTTAACAAGATTTATTGGGGACTCTAAAGTAATGAAGTGGGGTGGTTCAGCATTTCTGGATTTACAAAGGATGCCATCCCGAGGGTCAATGGTATTCCAACCACTTCAGATAAATAATTATCAATATGCCATTCTTGGAAGTGATTATTCTTTCACTCAAGTCTATTATTGGGATGCAGAAAAGGCAAAATTTGTGAAGTTTCAAGAATTAAACGTACAGGCACCAAGATCTTTCATACATGTCTCCATCGATAAACAAAGAGATTTTCTCTTTGCTTCAAGTTTTAAGGGAACTACATTGATTTATAAACATGAGATAGTTGACTTAAGCGCATGACACTCATAATTCTGAGATTACATCAGACTTTCTACCGTAAGTGGACAAAATGAACTAAATGCATGATGACTCTCTTATCTTACTTCCAAATGAATGCCTTTAAAAGTTGAGATTGCTAGAACAAAGTATTACTAGTATCTTCATCTTTAATTGTCAAGTCTAGTGGTGTTGGAAGTTGCATTTTTTAACAAAAAGAAATTAAATTAACTGTTCTTTGCATCCACAGTATGTAAATACATGTGCAACTGCATCTGTTGCTATAAAGAATATTAAGATGTACTTTTCCATTTATTTATTCACCTGTTTGAAACAACTGCCAAATAAAATGTTTACATTTTGTGTCTTTCACATTCCAAATATTATTTGCAGGTGACACTTTTTGTTTGTGTATATATTATACACATATAAAATAAAGCCAAGAAAGCATATTGCCCAATGCAGTGCTGTACTGCATAGAAGATGCACAATATTGAAGATCAGGTGGGTTTTACTAACAACAAGAAGTTCTTGATAAAAATACTACATTGAAGCACAAGACTATAAATTATCACCTGAGCAATCCTTGCACTTATGTAAAGCTTCACTGACTTAAACAGAACTCTAACCAGAAAAAGAATTCAGTTAGCTAGATGTGCTTGTAGGATGAAGGGTTCAGTCATACACATCTAATTGTAGGATAGGCCTTTGTACTGTTTACAGTAGGATGTGATTTTTTAAAAATTTACAAAGAACTTGGCAGAATAAAAGACAAGGTAAAGGTCTGCCTTTCCTCACCTGATGCTGAAGCAGCACAAAACAAATCTCTTGTACAGCACTGGAGCTGTTGCTGTGCTGAAAGATAGAAGCAAACTTATTTTTCAACTAGCATTATTTCTGTAGCTGAACTGTCACACATCACTTCCATGAATTCTGTACCCTTGTCAAGTCTTTCCACTATAATTACAATTGTTTAATCTTCAATGAATTTATTCCTTATTCTGATTGAAGCTAGCAAATGGGAAGTAGTTTTTTTCCACTACCCTGCAATGAATATTAGTATCAGGTACTTCTGAAATTCAGGGAACTTTGAATATGGCAGGATAAAGTCAGTTTGTACAGTGTATGCAACTCCAGGGAAGCTAACTATATCTGTTAAATTGTGCCAAATCTGAATGTGGCATCAAAATCTATTACAAGCTCAAAGTTAAAATAGTCTTTTGTTTACATACATCTAGTGCACCACATGAGAGAAACCTACACTGATGCTGAAGATGACTTAGTGCAGCTCAGGAAGAAAGCTCAAGTTAATTTTAGACACCTTTTCATTCACTTAAGTTATCAAGCACTGTGCTTCAGTGCCATCTTTAAAATATAGACAGGAATACTGTGTTCATTTCTAGACATTTCTACCATTCATAGATGTTGATTGATGAATAAAAATTGGTGAATAATTGTATGGTGCATGTCATCTAATCATGAGCAGATTAATGTATATTTAGGAAGCCAGTCCTAAAGAGTATCCTATAATAAATGGAGGGTTTTTTTATATTTAATGTTATTTGAAAAGAAAAAAATCTCACCTTAACAATACTATTCTAGTAAGTTAATTTTTCTGATGCCTTTTTATCCATAGCTGCATCCGCTCTGCTAAGAATTTGGCTTAACAACTACCTATTCCATAAGTATTTACAACGTGAGTGGAAAGATTTTAAACTATGTTTCACAGCTGAAACATCCCAACTTTTTCTTAATAAATACATTTCCAAAAATCAGCTTAATAAATAATCTTGTTTGGTAGTTTCCTTTATATGTCAAACCATATTTCCTTTATATAGTTTTAGCTGTTACATAAGCATGATTTCAAACCCCAGATGAACCCAAATAATATTTTTTATTTTTCAACATTGGCTGCACATCTATGATTGCCAACTCAGTTTGTCCATTTCTTCTTCCGTGCCCTTTGAATGGGAAAGGAATTAAATATGAAGCCATGAACCCATCTCCAATCTACCAGCAAACCATTAAGTGTTTTCTATATCTTCTTGTCTTCTGTTTCAATCTTTTACTTAAGGTCCTATTGAATTATGTGCACTGGTTTTGATTTCATTTTTCCCATTATACTTACCTACATGCACTCTCTATCAAATTATAAATATAATGACTATGCATCCCTCTCATTATGAACATATTATAAACATTTGGCTGAATTTAAGTGGAGTTGCTAATCTGCTACCAGCATTTATTTACAAACAACATATTGTCTCACAGTGTACCTTTAAAAAGTTATGTTTCATGGAAATGTATTTCAGAGCCAGCCAGCTATACTGGCTAAGGTCTATGCTATCCTAGTACTATGATTATTCTCCTGAGTTTCCTCATTCTGAAATAATGTGACAGAATTACAGGAATTCCCTGTTACTCCTTGGTTTAAAGGAGGAATTGAAATGCCTACAAGGGTGTGAGTCACTAGAATTTGACATTCACAATACATATAAAACTAGCCATGGCACAGTGGAGGGTAGCAAGGGATCAATCTGTTGGAGAACACAACTGCAGTATCAGTTTGGTTATTCCTTCAGAAAAAATTTTCCTGTCGTCAAGCACTACTAATTTGGAAAGTTCTTTTTGCCTATGTCATTTTTGGAAGGTCAGCTAATTACTATAAAATGCTGAATCGAAACCTGTTCTCTTTTGAAAATCCCTTTCTCTGGTTGGCTTATGTGAGGTGGAGACCCAGAGGGACAACAGCCAGGTACTTATTGTGCGAGTATAGCATTTCTTTGTGCCACATAAGGAACTAGGGTATTTTTAGAACAGAACTCATAATCCTTAATGTAGAAGAGCGTAAGGGCTCATTAGGTGGCTCCCTGTGCTGTTTCTTCCTGATTGCAGTAACTGAGCATTTTAACAGCTCATCTAAGCATAAGACTAAGGCCATATTCTGTCCCAGTTCTCTGCTCAGCACTCCTTCTGTTATCAGTGGAAGAGTCAGAAAAAACTAGAATAGAACCTTTTATCATATATACATTAATACTTTTTTTTAAATGCTGTTTAAAAAACCCTGTTTTTTTAATCAAAGTCTATGTTATTTGTGGCTGACTGGTTGTCTTTTGTAGTTGTAATGGATTTTCTAAGCTCCCTAATTGTTTTGTTTATGACTGACAGAGTATGTAAGGTACTAAATGTATTATGGAAGACAGTATTGAAGGTTATTAATGCTGATCCTTGACGCTGCTTAGTCATGTTAATGTCTAAGACAGAAAAAAAAATCAATGGACTAATATTGTATTCCTACAACTACTTCATTATATTTTTAATAGAGCACAAATACAAAAGAAAATGCACCTCTCTACTTGGGAAGAGATATAGAAGATACATTCAGAATACCTGATACTATACTATGTGTAATGGTTTTAAATTTTGTCTATTGCAATGCGTAGGACTTGCAGGTTTTTTGTTTCTACTTATTTTCCATTGAAAAAATATTCCAAAATGCACTCTTCCTACTAAAAAGGAAATTCAGTAAGGAAATATCTTGATGTGTAAGGTGACAAAACAAACAGAAATGTATTATTGGTTTGTATTTCATTTCAATTATAACTTCTCCTAATTATTTTAATTTTTGAACTTTATTTGAAGGGGTTGTAACAGCCACTCGAAGTATGCTTGAGGATGGGAAACAATTATTAGCATAGTTAATAATATGTGATATGCTTTGATATGTTCTAGTGGGAAGCTCACTAACAGCTGTATTTATGTATATAAGCATTAAAATATATTGTGTTAGCATTCAATGGAAAATAAAGAATATTTAAACTATAGAAGTAACAAAAAGTCCTCAGACTGACAATAGCACCAAGAGAAAGCAGAGAAGTTAGTATGCCCAAAATGTTACAATTAGGAACAGAATATAAGCCCACTGCAAGTCTCAAGAGAGTGGAAGTTTTCCCTTTCAAGGAAGTGTTTTCCTTTCCATGAAACATATAATGTGTTTCTCCTCAGTGGGGACCCCTGAAAATCCAGATAATCACTCAGTTCTTGCGAAATACCACAAGAAGCTTACAAACTTAATGCACTACATCCATGATCCAAATATGTGGATTTTTTCCCTTTTGACACCTCTCTGCTCCATCAGTGTCAGTGTGGTGGCACAAAGGGAGTGGTGAGCATGCTACTGCCCACCAAAAGGGCCAGGGCCCTGCCAGGGCCAGACAGGAGTTAAGCCAGGTTCAGCAGATGGAAAATGCAAACCCAAACACTCAATTCACTCAGCTGTTAATGCCTCCCCCACTGCCTAGCAGGTTTTCTCTCTGATTTGTTATACATATTGCCAACAGTTCCCACTACCTTGCATATGCCTGCAAGCCTTCCCCTCTCATTCTTGCTGATCTGGAGACCTAAGTGTGGCAGTAAAGCTGTGATTTAGACTCCTATTGATTAGAATGGCTGAATGTGTTTTTGTGGCTGGGAAGTCACCGATAAATGTCGAGGTCTTGGGGAGTTCAATTCCTCCAGACCGATCTGCGGTACACTGCCTGACTTACTGCTAATGGCAACTTTTCTTCCTTACTGATGACTCTGAATTCTAATGGCTGGTGTTACAGGCATGTCTCTGTTTATAGTTCACTTAAACAAAGTGCTCAGAGGCAAACCTAACCCTATTTCTATTCAGGAATTTTCCTGAAATGAACTGTAACTACAAAGACCTCCAGTGTGCTATACAGAAGTGGTGTTGTACTTGTGCTTTGAGACTTTGAATCGCTCCAATTAGTTATGGTAGTGTAATACTTCTGTCTTCAAATTTGTTACAGTAGAAAGCAATTTGCCCCTAAATATGCATATTTATATTCATAGATAGAATTGTTTATTTATGCTCCAAATAAACTAAAGTGGATGATGGCAATAATTATGTTACTGTTCCAAATCTCCCATTCATCAAATCAATTTCTGAATTCTCAAAAGTTGTTTTCAACTCAGCCTTACTTTATTCTTCCTACTGAATTATTTCAATTGAAAAAGGACTTTCTGACCCATTCTCACTTCCTGTTCGAAGGCCTGGATAGCGACAGCAGTATGTTAGCAAGTTGTCAACCTGCCCAGATGGTGAGCATCCAAAAATGCTGAAAGAGCTTCAGAATAAAAAGGCTGATCTGCTAAGAATACATAGTCCTTCATTAAAAAACATTTATGGGCAAAAGAACTAGAAATAAAAAATATTATATCTATTTTTCTAAAAAGTTAATGGGATAACCAGTAGGATTTCAGACCAGTAAGATCTGCATTTATTTGAAATTATAAATGAAAATGGAAGTGTAAAATTTCAGGAGAAATTAGGTAACTAAGCAAGTGGGACAGGCTGACTAGTGAAGTTGACGGTCCAAAAATGAAAAATACTATACATAGGAAAGAAATGCTAGCAAAGTTTAAAATTAACAGTAAAGAAAGTCAACTTGACATTGTTGTGAACAACTCAGAAAGATACTGATCTCAATATACATCAACAGGAAAGAACAAATAATGCTACCACATGTGCAGGATAATAGGAAGAATACAACACGATGTGTCATGGCAAATCACTGCTGCTGCCTTATTTGAGATACTGCATGCAGTACTAATGTAGCCATCTCAAAAAACTCTGCAGGGTAATTAAGGACTCAAAGAGATGTGGAAAAATTCATTGAAGGTGTGGAACAAGATGGCACTTGGCATTAGCAAACCCCAAGCCATAAACCAAAATATCTTCTCCCACAAATTATATGGCATTCACTATCATAGGCAGTGACATAGGGGACAATAATACAGGATTCAGAAAGCCAAATGGATATGGATAAATTACATAAAAATGTAGTTCTAGTTCTTTAGTAATGAACAAAATTGCTCTTTACTAGGGAAGAGGAGAGTCTTTGCACTTGTGTCAGAAACATCTGGCTGTAACCATTTTGGATGAAAAGCCAAGCAGCTGGATAATGAATGTGCTCCAGTGTTGCATTTCCTATTTTCAGTTCTTGAGACACAGTGCTCAGAAATTAGCACAACTTTGTTGCTGAGGTCCACAAAACAAGATGCACACATATATAAGATGTACATGTGATACAGCCATTCAGAAGCATTTACAATACTGAGAATGTGGACGTTGAAAAAATCTGTAAAATACCAGCAACATAATTCCTTGAAATTATGTCAACAATTAAAAAATTTTGGCAAACAATTTGCAAGCACTTGAGAATGTAATTGCACAACTTAGGCTGGCTTCAGCTGTGTAAGTCATGACAGAAGTAGATTCCCATGGGAAGAACAGAACTCAGCTTTTTATAAGCTTATTATTAAGATTTGAATATTAGAGCTGTAGGAATATTAGTAACAAAGTACCTTATGATTAAGCAGGTAATAGTATTGTCCTGTGAGGAAGCAATTTCTAAACCACAGGAACAGATCAACCATTTTGGAAAAACGAACACACAAACAAACAATTCCCATTGTCACAATTTCCAAATAACTATGTAATTTGAAACCTTTATCCTGCTCCCTTTTGTCCCTCATATAAAATAACATAAAGATACTGCCCATTCAGGAAAAGCACCTTACATATGTTACTCCAAAAGTGTGAAACAAAAGAAATAAAAATCTGGAACAGAAAGTTTAATTGTACATGTGAATATCTAAACTTTCGGATATACAGATTACTACTGAAAAGAGAACATCCTTTTAATGTTTACACTTGAAGGCATTAGCTACTTGGATTATAGATTGCAAACACAAATAAAGATCCACTGCTTCTAAATAATTCATATGCACTGACATAAGTCCAGTCATAAATCTTGTCTTTAACTTTACCTTAGTATTTAAGATACTAAGAAACTAAACTCATTTCCAGGCTGAGACCAAGAAAAAATATCTGGTACAGCAGCTGCTAGAAAAGCTTTGACTTTTTTATAAAGGGTTCTGGAGTATATCAAACTGCAACAGCACTATGATAATCATATTTTATTAGCTTGAACCACATTGGAGATGAATGTTTGTTCCAAAATTACAACTCATTTCAGAATTTCTGTAAAATCACTTTAAGAGCAGTGACGCTATCAGGCAATCCAAGAGTAAGAAAAAAGGAAGCTAATTTCAACTGCTTATCAAAAAATCCTGTGGGTGTGGTTGTGATTTCATCTAAAAGTTGTATAAATGCAAATAAGTACAATTGCAAAATAATCACTTAAAGAAACTATACGAACTGCAAAGTGTACCTGGCAAGGCTATTACAGATAAATTATGCCATAGCAATATCACTCAATGCAGGCAGAGCTCCCTTGAATCAGTAAATTGCAAAGGCCCTTTCTTCTCTGAGAATACCTGATAGCCCTCCCTGTTCCTGCACATGGAGCTGCCCTTGGAAGAAGGGAATGAGCTCCAGTCATGCCTCAAGAGAAATAATTTCCTTGAAGTACAGCCACAGACCAGAGGCATTCCTCCCAGTGACAAGGGCAACTCAGCAAGGTCTTGAGGGCACCAGTTCGTGCATGTCAGAATATCCCCAGTTTTGTTGGTATTTCAGAGGCAGTAATCAGCTTGTGTGTGTCATCAAACCCGAGCTCACTCAGTGTCCACTTGCTGGGGAGCCAGGAACAGATTGCAGAGGTCAGCACACGCCACAAAAGCTTGGTCAGCCCATTCCTAGGGGGCTGCCACTCTGGCACTGTTCACAGGATCTGAGCTAGCTGAGGTTACAGGGACATAAAAATAACCATCTGGAGTTAGAGCTGGGTTCGTGTGCTCCAATGTCCTGCCTACTTGGCCAGGAGTGATACTTATTAGAAAACCCAACAGTATGGGAATTGCAGCAGTCTGATTTCCCAGTATACCCTCTCAGCCTCCAGCAAAAAAGGAAAAGAAACCCTGCTTCTTGCCTTTAGGAGGTGTCCTGTGGACAGCAAAATGCGTAGAATAGGTACATCCCTCATGCAAGGCAGCAGCAGGGTTTTTGCTCTAATGAGGAGTGCTCTTCTGCATTGCGGCTCCTGGAGGTAATGAAGGATCACTGACTCAATTAAAAAATAATGAAAAAAAAAAGACCCCACTTATGTCTGTGACTAACAAAAGGAAAGGGCTTTAAAATCTGTGTTGCAGGGTTTTCTTTCCTTTACAAAAGCTGGAGTTGCATTTCAGATCAGTCCCCTTTCAACATACTAGTACAAGCAAACTGAGAGGAGTGAGCATTGCACCAGCTTGTTGGAATAAGGTGAGAGGTGCACAGGCTGAATCATGTTAGTGTTTCATATGTTAATTGTGTTTCTATATATAAATATCAAAATAAATATGCTTTATATAATAATTTAACTATATAATAAATCATTCACATTTATAAAAATATATAAATGTATTATAGAGTCCCAATACACTAATACTGATTCATCACCTATGACAAGGTTATTTACATCTTATGTAATTTTTGGTTTGGGGAAAAGTGGAAGCTAATGAAGAATAATCTCCTTCAAGTAAGGCATATAAACAATTGCTTAATAATTCATAGGAGTTGCAAGTAAGGAAGCTTCCCTCCTCTTGCCCTGCAGAGCAGCCCCAGGCAGATAGCTTACAGAATAGGAAACATACTGTCTAAGTGCCAAGAAAGGCAGCTGATTGAAATAGTTCTTTCCCTTTCCACGAAGAGAAACTATACATTTGGCCATTTCTACTGCTGTACAATGTCAGTTAAAGTGACAGTGACAAAATATAATTGAACAAATTATCTTCTTTTCAAAGTCACAAAGGGCATTATAGAACAGAACAAAATAAGACAACCAAAAATGGCAGCTATGATCAATTTCCACTTTCCTCCACTCCTCCTTGGGAGCTCTGACCCTCAGTGGCACTCAAGCTGTACTTTTGTACTGTACTGCCTGAAAAAAAATCTCTGGAAAGTCATCACCACAAACTTTAAGGTTACATAATATTTTATTTCTCTTTTTTTCTCTCCATGGTGCTTTGTGCTATGATGAAGAAAGAAATACTCTCTCTTGTCTGCTACTAATTCTCTAACTGAGTAACTTGAAAGGAGTATGTATTTAATGATCATATCATTTCTATACAAGCAGGTTGCAGAATGGTAACTGATAACCTTCTACCTACTTCTGCTCTTTCTATCTGTTTCAAAGAATATCTGCCCTTCCCTCTTTCAAGCCCTTTGGCTTCAGTAGCTGTGTTGAACAAGCTTTTATAGTAATTTAAGTTGTAAACAGTAGCAATTAAATAACAGGAAAAATTATTTTCAAGATTTCCAAGAAGCTCTCCAAGGGAGAGGTGGAAAAAACCAAGAAAAGTTATCAAAATTCCCAAACATGGTTTTTTGAAAGATCCAGAAATGGGAATAAATTTGGGAAAGAATTTTAAATGAAAAATATATTTGGGACTTATATTGTTGAAACATCAAATTTAGATATTTAAAAATAAAGCATTTTATTTTGGAAAGATCTAAATTTAAGCAACTAACAAGAGGAGATGCTTACCATGAGAAGCACCTGCCCCGGGCAGTGCATACATAAATTCTAGCATGCTCATTTCTTCTTTTTCATAATTACATGCCATCAATTTTTGATTTTTTTTCTGGATTCCTTTTAAAATTTTATGTATTTTCCTTCTTTTTTTTTTTTTTCCCACTGTGAATCTCTGTATACGCTGACTGATCCTAATCTTTATGAGTAACAACTTATTCAAAAGGAACAGAGCTTTACTCAGTTTTATGGCTAATCTCATAACTCATAACTAAAAATAGTACTGACACGTCAGGAAATGCAGTGAGGGAAAGGGAACATGCTAAGGTTGCATTAACTGCATAAATTGCTCCAATAAACAACTGGAATTTTAAGAGTTTCTGTGCTACAGTGAACCCATATTTGTCTAGCATTAAAAAAAAAAAAAAAAAAAAAAAGGCACTTTCCTGGAAGTTTTTATGTATAGTGAGTACTCAGATACCTTCAACCCACTAAATGAGACAATATGCCTGAATAAAATCCCACCTACAATTCTTTTGCTAGAAAGGAGACTTTTCCAAATTCAGACTTCCACACAGGCTGCCTTGCCAAGTTTATAGTAAAAATACACATTCTCCTAAAGAAGTAGAAGTAATAGCCTTGCATAAGTTTTATCAAGCAATGCTAGTTTGAAACATTAGGAATTCTGTTCCTTACCTGCACTGCATCACAGCATAAACTAAGAAAATACACCAGACATGGAGTTACACCTGAGAGAGAGACACAGGGTGTGTAAATACATATTTACTGTTAAAAACTTCTTGCACTGAGATTATACTTGTTACAAACAATCTATAAAACTTCACTGCAGTACGACAGCAAGTGCTGCTGCTTCCTCAAGTACCAGGCCAAGACCTGAATGCCACCCACCACCAGTGTGCTTTACAAAACTTAAAATGTTTTGGCCTGTGGCAATACCAATGATCCACAAAACCAGTACTACTGTTCATTTTCTTTTCTAACAGTGAGTTACTAAAGTTCACTCTATTGGTTTGCTTAGATGTTTATGTTCTTTGGTGGAAATAAATGACAGAGAAAGAAAAAGGAGAAATCAGACAGATTTTTCATTAGGAGATCAAAAGAAAATGTTTTTTGTCCAAGATGTATTGGAATAACAGCCTTTTCCACATGCTTAAAGAGAATAAAAAAATCCCACAACTTTTTAAATTTAAGGATCACCATCTAAATTTACATAAGCTCTCCAGTAATTTATGTGAAATACAAGAATGAAAACACTATGGTCTTCAGAGTACGTAGAAAATTATTTTTAATTTATCCTTCCAGGAATACTAGCTACAGAGACTTGACAGCTTAGCAAGCAGTGCAGTTAAGCCATCTGAGGACAGAAGCATGACCTTTATGTGGCCAAAATCAGCTAAGCAGTACACCTTTAATATTGGATTGAAAGCACCCAGCAAGTATAGAAGCAGAATTTGAATGTTGTCCTGGTTATCCATTATTTTTCAATTCTTCAGAAGTAAAGAAAATGAAATCTTTCATTCTGGAGATCAAAGAACTTTTTTTTACTTCTACTGAATCTATCTACTGAATCTACCTATCTCAATACTTTCAGTCTCCCGAAGAGCAACAGCTAATAACAACTGCATCTGGAAAATGCAGTTAAAAAGAGCCTCAGGATATCTCCATTATATTGACCATAATTGCAGGATTCCCTATTATTTCAATGTTCCACCCCATCTCCTGTTTTATAGTACTACTCATTACAGCCACAGACTCAGGAAGAAGAAAACTGTGATACTTGGAACATCCTGTGACACAAGATTAAAATGCTTGTGTAACAGTCCTATATAAACATGCAGAAGCAATTTGTGGGGATGGCAAAACTGAGAATCATTCACCATCCACCTTAACAGGGAAGCTGAAAAATACAGGTCTCTTCTAACACCTAAGATGGACATAAAACCCATTAAGACAGACTGGAATTTTGATGAGGAGGGCAGGAGCTCATATGGACCACATTTTCACTGGGCTGCAAGACTACAAGTGTTCATTCATTTTAAATATAGCTTTTATTTTTAATTATTTTTAATGTGTGACTGAACACAGCAGCATGTTGCCCAGGGAAGTGGTGCAGTCTCCATCCTTGGAGATGATTTAAAATCTCAAGAGAGTCTTGAACTCTAGCTGACCCCACTTTGAGCAGGGGGGGATGAAGTAGATGACCCTTCAAGGCACCAGATGTGCCCATCAGCCTCAGCTATTCTGATTCCAAAACAACTCTGGGTTGGACAGAAGTTTCAATGAATGACCAGGACAATGAAACTCCTTGGTGCTGCAATAATCATCTGTTTTATGGCACTCGGGTGCAGAGGTAAATGGTTATTACAGTGCACTTAAGAGTTGGATCCATTTCAGAAGCTGAGGAAATAATTCTTATCTGGCTTTTTTGTTAAACCTTTTCAGAAGGAAAGGAAACCATGCAAGTTTGTTATTTATTTTGTTACTTGCTTCGCATTAGTCTATATTTCTTTGGATTAACTTTTTGCTAGAAAACTTAAACTTACAAAAATTGGTTTTATAGGATTGGTATTTTTACAGAATAAAAGCCATTGATGTGGACTACTGTTTTGATTTAAATCTACTACTTTTATAGCTTAAGCAGTACGTAACAGTGCTGACACAGCTATATTCAGATCAAACTGAGATAGATGTCACCAGGGTGTTCCACGTGCAGTACCAGGAATCCAGACATTTCTCCTGCTGGAGCTCTTAGTGCTGCCCTTAGGAGAGGTGAGTAAGGGCCAGGTCAGCTCCAGGGCTCCCTCAGTTTATATTATTTAGTTCTCACTAAATCTCCAAAAGCAGCAGTGTTCCAAAAAGCTTTTTAGAGTATATCAGCGGTGGATGAAAGAAATGATGTGATAGTGGATAAAGTTCTTATAATCTCTCAGAAAAGTCCCACGGTTCTCCACAAAACTTACTTAATTACTTTGTCATTTGTGCTTGTTAGTGCTTCTGGAAAGCCACTCAGAGGAGTCAGAAACAGCATTTGCCAGGGGGAGATGGAAACCAAAGGGTCCCTAACCAGGCACACAGACTGAGACCAGTGACTCATTACAGGACTTTAAAGTACCTGTCAGGCCTGTATCTTGACCTGAGGGGAAGTACTGGCTTGTTCCTGGCATTTATAATAAAAAATGAATTAAAATTTAATTAAATAATTAAATTTAATCAACTAAATTAATTAAAACCCGTGCCTAAATTCTGGATAAGGATGATAGTACTCTTCCTTTGGGAAGAGCAACCTAAGAAAGCTCTGTCTGTGGAGACTGGTGACTATGCAGGAGATGGATCACCTTCTGTACTTATGATATAATAAAAAACAAATAAATGCCATTCTAGCTGGTGCTGCAGTTTAATTTCAATGATCAAATTGCCCAAGTTTACTAAAGCCTTTTCTTACGGAGTTTGCACTCAGCAAAGATATTATAGGTGATGTGCTGGAGAAAGGAACAGCTAGTTCTGGGCACAGTATTACACAGATTAGACTTATTCTGTACTTGAGAAAGCTGCATAAGACATTGACCTGCCACATTTATGCAGGTACTACATTTTCCAGTCTAGGGCAGCATGACTGCAAATTCCATTTGCCTGCTGGTTAGTTTGGGCAGCTGCAAGTGCTCTGTTTCCTTGTTCAGAAAAGAGGGTTGTACTTTACAAGGAGAACTTGGAAGCTCTCAAGCTGAGACAAACCTGGCAGTTTGACCAGGAGCAAACAGAACACTTCATGTATCTTGGCATAAACAAACACTGCCCTCAGATGTTCCCTTTCAAAACCAGACATGCAGGAGTACGGAGGGGGTTGTTGCAGTCTCTTTGAAACTCTCTACAGCTCAGTACTTGGCACTGTGGCACTTAAAAAATTTACTATTATAAAATAAATACATAATCTGCATATTTTAACAAATAGCCAGAAATTGTAAGAACTCACTAAAATTTGTTCTGTGTCTGTAATGCAGACTGTGTTTGGGCTCTGGTTTTCTTCACAGAAGACTTGAGTTAGCCAGCTGCTTCTGCTGTTGCTGACTCCAGAGGCAACTCACCAAGTAACTGTGCAGACAGCCACAAAAATTGGGGTGGGTGTGCTCTGCTGCACCCCCACTGCCCAGGGGATGTGCCAGGCCTTCCTCTGAGACAGCTGTGGGAGCACCAGCTCAGGATGGCTGCTGAGAGAGAATCCCCACTGCCCTTCCACCAAAACTTGCTGGGGAAGGACAGCTCTAACTTTGTGTTGGCGACCCATAGTGGCCTGTGAAAGCTGCCTTAGAGCACAGAGAAGTGTAAGTTTCTTGAGAAAACAGCAGGCTGCCAGGTTTATTTGCATCTCCCTCTATAAATCAAACCAAACTCTGAGTAATAGAAAAGAGCATTAAGAAAAAGTAAATTCTTAATTAAGAGTGCGTGTTTGGGAAATTTTGCATCTCCAGAGGAAAGATTTAGTAAAGTTTTCAGTATAGACTTTATAGAGAGCTATGTTGATATGAACTGTAATATATAAGTTGTTTATAAATACTGCAGCATATATTTAATTATTTTCTTGGTTTACAGCAACAGCAGTTCAGATAACGTAAATATTTGGAAATAATTCTGATTTCAACACAACCTTATTAATTGATTTCTCTTACTTTAATAATTGATAGAGCTCATCTAATTTTTAGTTAAGAACAATTTGTGAAACAATTCTGGTCGTATTAATCAAATGTTGGCTTCAAGATAATGAAATACTTACAGCCTCTGGTGGGTTAGCATGGACTATAAAATGTGCTAAATTAAGAGACACCAAAAGCTTGAAATAGCTTTTATGAGGTAGCTTGAGGGAAAAATTAAAATCGTTCGTATGAAATAGCTTTTATCTACCATTTGGCATTCATTTTGCTAAAGCTGTAGATCACATTTCCCTTTGTTAAGTGAAAAGAAATAAACACATTCATTTATGCAGCTAAGAAATTCATGTGAGCATAAATCTTTCCTTTTAATAGAAATTCCTCCCATTTTAATTATTGATAACAGTTCAACTTGCTCAAAAGAGAAAAAATGTAGCACTTTAAATTTATTCTGCTTCTTTTGCTCTGCACTTTTCCATGGGTTAGGAAAAAGGGCTACTCTCGATTCCGCTGCCAAGAGGCATAGACAGCATTGTTTTCTTAGGGAAGGTGGCTAAATGATTTCTGTAGCCTACTAACAATCCTGACCGAGTTGCCCACCAGGCTCCCATGTCCATTTTGGCCGCAGAGTGCAGGCGGGGCAGGCAGCAGCTCTCGCAGGGAGCGATGCTCTGGCCCTGCTCGCTGACACGGCGGCAGCGGGGCCCAGCGGGGCCATCGCGGCTCTGCAAGTGCGGGAGGAGAGCCCGGCCCGGCTGAGCGGCGCGGGGTCAGAGCCGCGGACACACGGACACACAGCGCTGCTTTCATTTCGGGCGCGCGGATGACGCAACAACGCCCCTAAAATAACTTCGAGCCACCTTTTCCTAGCGTTTTATCTCCCCTGCTACGAACAGCCGCGGCCTGCCAGCCCCTCGCTCTCCGGCGGGGTCAGAGCTCCCCCTCCCGAGGCACCGCGGCCTCGCTGCTCCCCGCGCCGCTCCCGCTGCCCTCGCCGGGTCCCGCTCCGGGGGACGCCAGGAAGGAAGCGGCGGGCGCTGCTCCTGTCCCGGCAGGGCCGCTGGGCTCCGCCTGGCTCGCAGGCAGGTACCGGCCGCGGGAGGGACGGGCCGCCCGGCCGGCTCCAGGCGGGGCCTGGCGGGGGGTGGCGGGGCCGGGACCCGGGGCAGCCGCCACCGCGGGTGCTCGGCTCTGCGGGCGGGCGGAGGGGAGGCGGCGGGCGGCGCTGGGCGGCCGCACCGCATGCGCAGGAGGGCAGGTGTCGCCGGCAGCCGAGGAGCCGCCGGCAGCATCGTGGCAGCCGCGCGTCCCCATGGTGCCGGGTCAGGGCGGAGAGGGCGACGCTGCCCCGGCAGCGGGCGGGCAGGAGCCGGAGGTGCCGCCGGGCCGGGAGGACGGGCCGGATGCGGTGCAGCCGCGCGTGTGCCCGGCGCCCGGCGTCGAGGCGGCGGGCGCTGAGGAGCGCCGCGCTTGTGGCTGCTGCTCGGGCATGTCCTGGCCCTTCTGCTGTGAGGCACCCGGTGAGGAGGGGGAGTGGGGCAGGGGGCAGCGCCGTCCCGGCTGGGCTGCCCGCTCTCGGGGTGACATTGCCGGGCTGCGGGGCACTAGAAGCGGCCCGAGGGCACCGGGCCGTCCGCACGTGGCGGCGGGGCGGGGAGCGGCTCGGGCGGCTGCAGAGGGCGCCCGGCATCGGTGCCCACCCCGCCGCCGGCAGGAGCCGCTTCCGAGCCGTCCCGGGCGGCGGCGGCTCGCACCTGGTGCCCTCGGGTCACCTGCGAGCGGGTTCGGCCTCCCCCTTTTCTTCCCCTTTCTCTTGACAAGCCAGCCCCGGTGGAGGAGTCAGCGGGCCGGCCGGCACGGCGTGCTCCGTGCCCTTGTACCCTGCGCCGGTGTGGCGGGCGCGGCTCGGGCCCGGTGCCCCGCACGCCCCGGGAGCGGGCAGAGCGCCGGGACCGCTCATCCCCGGGGCAGGGCGGCTCTGAGAGAGCCTCGGGAGCGAGTGTTCCTCGGGAAAACAGTACTTCCTGTTTTTAAAGTTTTAAAGCAAGACTTGACAGGTTTGGGTGAATAGAGGTGCCTTCTGCCTATATGAACTTCTGGCACTATAAATGCATTTGAGAATGCACTTCAGTTAGTCCACGTACTTGGGACTGTGACTTTGTGACTTCTTGGGCAATTCTTACATTGCTTTAGTCTGAGTGTAATAATTTTGTCCTAACTCGAGTCCATGCATCACTTCTTGATAATTTTCAATTGATAAAGCCACAAGTGTATTGTGAAATATGGAACATGGAGATCGCTTTAAACATAAATGCCATCTTAAAATAATTTCTCAAGTTATCTGGAGTACTTTTCTTTAAAACGACTTCACTGAAAATGTGTTTGTCATAAAATAGACTAAAATTGACTTTCTAGCCAAAATTGACTTTCTAGCTGCAAATAGATTTGTTGGTGAGCTGTAGAGGGGCTAGAGTTCTTTACCAGTGAAATTCACATTAGTGTCACTTCTAAAGCAAAACTTAAGGGGAAAAAAACCAGTGTTTGAAACCCTGAGAAACTTTCATTAATTAACCAAAAAGAGTACTTTGGTTTTGGGTTGTCTGGCAAAATTGTTGACTGAGTCTATGACTGCCTATGAATCACGCTTAGATCTTGTCTGCATGACCATGATTAGTTCCAATGCAGGCTGTTCTGCTCCTGGCACTTCACAGACGTCAAAGAGAGCTCTTCTGCTTTTTATAATGTGGTGACTCTTCTGCCTTTCCTGAAGGTCTGGGAGAATCATCTTCTCACTGACCATCTTTCCTATAGCTAGTACTTTTCTCTCTCTGCTACTATTCTTGAGGTGCTTGTATGTGAGAAGTGGGATTTTCTTCATTGCTTGCATTTTGCAAGTATAAAAACTGTTTGAAATGAAGTACACCATTAAAAACACAATTAGAATTTATACATAAAACAAGGTGCACGAGGAGGCATTTACCTGTGACTTAAAACAGGAGTGGAAAATTGTTTGAAAGCATTATGTGTGGAGATGGCCAGGGAATAAAACTGGAAAACCAAATCTGTAGCCACTCAAAAAAGAGAACTTGAGTGCTGCTTGAAACCCTTTGATTTTCAGGCTGCTACATTCTTTGAGAAAAGCATGAGTGCTTTGGTGGTGTTAGGCTAGTATTTCGAGGCTTAATATTTCACGGGGTGGGAATGTTATCTTAATCTAACTTCTCCCTAAAACTTACTTTGAAATAAGTACTCTTCAGAACTGCAGTTCTTGTTTTTGGTAGAAGAACTTGGACCATCTTGTTTTTAAAAGGAAATAAAACACTTTCTCATTGCACTGAGTACATGCTTTGGCAATTCAATGTGTTGATGGTTTAAATTCTAGTGTTACAAGGTTCTGAAGATTCTGTTTCTGGTAGGCTTGGTATATTGGGCAGCTTACAGAAATTAGTTCCTTCTGATTTTTGTTTGTTCCTTACAATCCAAAGCTTATTTCTGGGTGTAAGATCCTTTTAGTGTATTTTGCTTTAATTTGATTGGTTTTCCATTTCAACACTTCCTTTATTTAGGTTGGCTTCATTCTGTAATAATCAGAGAAGCTATCATGCCTGAAATAAAAGTTAATAGTTCTGTTTGTTCTTGTTCATCCATAAGCCAGCCTGGGTTTGGATTTCCCATTTCAGTTATAGGCCAGTCTGATTCCTCTTTTTTCAGTATTAGAGACTGTTGATTTTGTAGTTCTGTTATGTGACTATGTGGATTAAGGCATTACATAGTTCATGAACATTTTTAAAATTCACTTTGTTTCATAGTTGGTAGATGCCCTGGTCCAGTGTTGGTTGATGGTAGTTTTTATAGTCAGTTTTATGTAAGAGGCTGTTGCTAAACAGAAGTATTTCAAGTAGAAGCTGTAACTCATTTTCAGCTGCAATGTGGCAGGATTCCTTGAAAAGCAAACCTTTTGCCTACTTCAGGTTGTGGTTGCTGTTGTTGTAAAGTCTGGGTCTCTAGGACTGTCAGCCTGCAGTCTCCCCTCTGAGGCAATAAGATGCAGTTTCTCAGCCTTGAGTGCTGATCTCAAGGAGGATCAAAATGGTTTTGACAAGTTTTGTTAAAAAAAAAAAAACCAACCCTCCCAAAACCACACTTAGTTGCTAAGCAACTCGCAGCAGTACCCGGCTGATTATGTTTTAGAGGATCCTTAAGGCTCACAGGCTGCCACACTAATGTGAGATGAGGCACTCTTTTATCAAAACACTGCTTCTGGGACGTGGAGTTCTTGCTCCTATCTTTAGAGGGAGGCACAGAAGAAAAGGTATCTCCCAGTCTTTTATAAAGGTAGAGGAAAAGAAAGAGATAGTGAGGTGATGTCCCACTCAGATTTTTAGATGGGCTCTGTTTTCCCTGATGTTCACCTCTAGGTTCAGTGGAAATGCTGTTCCTTTTATGCAATAAAGCAATAACCAAAACGGCTGATTTCCTTGCAGTTCTCTGTCTCACAGTTCTCCCTCTCCTTGCTTTTTTTTCTTTCTTTTTTTTTTTTTTTTTTTTTAATAGTTCAGAGTGGAGAAAATGAGTAGAACGAGGAAGAGTTGTTGAAGAGAGCCTGAGGAAATGAGGAAACTTGAATAGAAGCATTAGACTTGAGAAACTTTCAGGAAGGGGAGGTCTTCATGGAATGATAGATATCAGACCTTTGATGTTTTAACATTAGTTACTTATTTGATGCTTATTTGAAGAAAATATTTGGATTCTTACAGCAAGATTAAAATGTTATCAGTCTAGGTCAAATTTAGGGTGATTTAGCTGCAAAATAAACATGAGGTATAACAAAAATGATGTTCTGTACACAAATTTTGCATTGTGTATTTGTGAGAAAGGAAATAATATTTTTGCTTGGGAACCTTAGTTAACTAATCAGCTGATTCCCAAATAATAGTTTGAGAATCTGACCATGGACTGTTTTGTAGCGTACTATGTTTATTGGTTTCTGGGTCGAATTGTGAATAGTCCCTATAGTAAATCACCCATACTAGTCATACCTACAAGAAGTTGAGTCTACTAATTCGTGTAGAACTGTGATGTTTTGTATCCCAGGTGTTAGAGTTCATCTCTTACACTCTGTTTAAAAAAAAAAAAAAAAAAAAAAAGAGGGTCCATGATGGTCAGTGAAAAGTATTTTCAAGGTAGGTCTGGTAAATAAACATAATATTTGCATTTGTTTCTTTGGTTCCCCCTGTTCTCCATCACGAAAATCACTACAGATCAGAGAAGTCTTCTAATAGATCCTTATTAACTGCAGTTTATCTGTTGCAGGGACAAAGAAGAAAGCTAAGTGCCCAGGACTTGGTCTATTTTATACCATCCTGTCTGCCTTCCTTTTCTCATTGGCCTCTTTACTTCTTAAAAAAATAGAAGATGTGCATTCAGTGGAAGTGAGTGCATTTCGGTGTGTTTTCCAAATGGCATTTGTTCTTCCTGGTTTAATATACTACAAGTAAGTATAAAAAAAAGTTTAAATTTAAAGTTATTTCTTAAAACTAGATCTAGAATTTCACTCCTTAAATATGGTTGCAATGTTATTTTAGTTTGGACTTCAGTTGCATTATTTTAGTTTAGTTGATAGTTTCTTAATATGATTCAAAAAACTGAAAATCTTTGACTCCCTGAATGGTAGAGGCTTCTACTAAGATTATTGTATCAAATGCTTTGATTTCCACAACGGGGTGGTCTTAAAAAGACAGAAGGTAATTTGTAGATGCTCTTGGATTATTTTGCAAGCAAAAAATCAATCATTAGAAGAACAGGTTCGTACTCCGAAAGTGATTGGAGGTCTTGATGGAAGCAAGTTGGTCTGTGATCAGACAGTTAAGAGTATTTGGGTGTTAAACTCCCTTGTCTAGAAAAGTGTGTGCCATACTTAAATATATTTGGATGTTAGTCGTGAAATAAGCAAGACAGTGACATTAATGTAACATTTCTGTTTTTCAGAACAGGGTTTTTGGGACCAAAAGGTAAAAGAATTTTTCTTTTCTTCCGAGGATTCCTTGGGTCTACCGCAATGGTTCTTCTCTACTACGCTTTCCAAGTCATGCCACTGGCTGATGCCACTGTTATAACTTTCACCAGTCCTGTTTTTACATCGTTGCTGGCATGGATCTTTCTCAAAGAGAAATACAGCCTTTGGGATCTCCTGTTTACTCTCTTTGCAGTCACTGGAGTGATTCTTATTGCCAGACCACCATTTCTGTTTGGCTCACGTGTTACAGGCATTGAAGGAAGTTACTCAGATCACCTTAAAGGAACTATAGCAGCCATTGCAAGCACGTTATCCGCAGCTTCAACTATTGTTATACTGAGGAAGGTGGGGAAATCTGTGCACTACTTTTTGTCAATTTGGTATTACGCCGTCATTGGATTGGTTGGATGTATTATAGCATTATTTGTTTTGAATGAATGGCGTTTACCACACTGTGGTAGAGATAGGGTTTTTCTAATATTAATAGGCTTGTTAGGGTTGGGGGGTCAGATATTTCTCACAAAAGCATTACAGATAGAGAAAGCTGGACCTGTATCAATAATGAGGACAATGGATGTGGTGTTTGCTTTTATTTTACAAGTTCTCTTTCTCAATCACATACCAACTTGGTGGACTGTGGGTGGTGCCCTTTGTGTAGTAGCCAGTAGTTGTGGAACTGCCATTCGTAAGTGGAGACATAGTGTGAAAAAAGCTAAACAGAGGAAAATCTAACAATATAGACACTAATTCATTACAGAAACAAGCAATCTTGAAAGATATATAAATACAATATTTATTTTTATTTATTTTAAGTATCCCATTTACCAAATTGTAGTACCAAATTATATCCAGTAAAATAAGTTGACTTTTTACCAAAATTGAAGATGTTTTAGCAACTGATGAGGTATATACTTTAATTTCTTAGGCACGCTAATATGGGCAGTAGAAAGATACTTAAAAATTGTTGCTTCCTTTCAAAAGTGGACAATATTTATTTTTGTAGGGCTCCTGACTCTCCACTTAGACTCTTTCTTTATTTTATAGAGCAGTGGAAATAAGTCTGCCGGGCTTAATGCTATTCTGTGCTTGATTGCCACAGGGATTGCAGTACAAAAGTTAGAAGGGCATGAAGAGTTGATAATACTTAAACAACCAGCTTTTATAGAACAGATAAAGCTTGTACTTCTATAAGCTTTGTGATTATTATTTTGCACAAAACAGATGCCAAATATGGGTTTAATTTTAATTTGGATTCTAAAAGAACAAAAGTGATTTCATTTTTCCAAGTAATATCAAGAGAAAATTACCTTGTGAAAATTACCTATCAGTTTTGCTTTTTCAAAAAAAGAATTTTAAGTGTTTGTACTTACCTCACAGGCATGGTGAACCAATCTAATCACCTTTTTTTTTCAGAAGTGATTTTCCCTATAAACATGTCTTTAGTTGCTGCAGTCTCAGTGATGAGAGGCAACAGTTAATTCTATGCCATCCATAAATTAGCCCTTTCTTCTGGTATGGACTGCTGCGCTGTAGCTGCACTTTTCTTTATTCTATGCAAAAGATTATATTTTTTAGGTATTTAATATAGGTTATTTAATGCTGCTTATGACCCTTTCTAGATTCCTCTATACTAAAGTTCTTTATGAGACCAAGTTTGAGTCTCCTTTACCTTCATAAACTTAGGATGATTTACATTAAAGCTTTTGCTTATTTCGTAAGAATGTACAAGAGTGCAATGTAATTGCAGTTTCACAGAAGATGCAGGTTGGCCAAGGTCATACAAGGGTTCTACAGAAGAGGTTTGAGGAAAGCTTGGTGGAAGGATGATGCTGTGCATACACATCACATTCAGGCATGCACATGACATCAGACAGTGCTAGTGGGCAGCTTCAGTCCCACTTCTCACCCTGTCCTTCTTAAGTCTTTGTCACTTCTCTTGCACATCTCACTTTTGTAGGCTTTTTTTTGAATGCAACAAATACTAAAGAAAATACTTTTATTACTGACCTTGGTGTCCTTCACATTTCAGGAAGACTAAATGTTTAGTATCAGGAAGTAGGATTTTCCCAAGTTGAACATTACATACTTTTGGGTCTTGTCTCAGTAAAGTTTAAAGAAAATTTTAACTTGAATCTTTGTATCTTGAGGAGGCTTTCAGTTACTTACTCACTCTAGTGTTTTTCTAAAAGACGATGCCATGTTCTGTACACTTGATAGATTTATTTTTCTAAATCACTGAAGGTGGTGTTCATTTTCTTATTTTGATTTATAGATGTTTGGTCACATGTCTTTTCTTTTGCCAATACGCATTGCATACTGTCAGGGCAGATCTCAGGACTTCAATCCCAAAGGCACAAAATGCAAATATTATTTCAGGGTCAGAGTATCATATGATACATTGAGTTGGAAAGGGCCTGTCAGGATCATTGAGTCCAACTCCTGGTTCTGCACTGGACACTCCAAGAGTCACACCATGTGCCTGAGAACATTCTCCAAACATTCCTTGAATCAGATGGGCTTGGTGCTCTGACTGCTTCCCTGGGCACCTTGTTCCAGTCCTCTTGGTGAACCTGTTCCTGTTCCAGTCTAAACCTCTCCTGACTCAACTTCAGGCTGTTTACTTGAGTTCTGTCACTGAGCACAGGGAGAAGAGATCAGCACTTGCCCCTCCACTTTCTCTTATGAGGATATTGAAGACTTCAGTGAGGTCTCCCCTCAGTTTCTTCTTCTCCAGGGCAAAACAAGCCAAGTGACCTTAGCAACTCCTCCTAAGCCTTCCCCTTCAGACCCTTCAACATCTTCATGGTCCTCTATTAATCTCTCTTAACAGCTAATGTCTTTTTCTTACATTATGGCACTCAGAAGTGCCCCCAGCACTCAGTGCAACACCCAGTTGTGGGATAATCCCCTCCCTTGCCCGGCTGGATGCTGTGCCTGGTGTCCCCCAGGCTGCCAGGGCACTGCTGACTCTTGTTCACCTTTCCATTCACCAGCACCCTCAGATCCCTTTCTGTGTGCTGCTCTCCATTCCCCAGTCTGTCTGTTGCCCCACCCCAGCTGCAGAATCTGTCACTTGACTTTGTTAAACTTCATATATTTGGTGATTGCCCAGCCCTCTAATTTACCAAGGTATCTGCAGGGCCTCCCTCCATTTGAGGGAGTCAACAGCTCCTGCCAGTTTAGTGTCATTCTTGGTATTCCTTGGAGTCCTGTGTCCAAGTCATTAATGAGGATGTTGAAGATAGCTGGGGTGAGGTTAGAGCCCATTAGAGGCTGGATGCCAGTCTAATGTCACCCCATTCTCTTTGTGCCTGACCCGTGAGCCAGTTGCTCACCCATTGTGTAACACAGTTATCCAGCTGTGTGCTGGGCGTTTTGTCCAGAAGGATGCTCTGACAAAAGCTCTGCTGAAGTCCAAAAAGATTGTGTGCTGGCTTTCCTAGATTGACTAGGTGGGCTACCCTGTAGTGGAAGGAAATCAGGTTTGACAATCAAGATTTGCCGTTCATGAAGCCATGCTGGCTGGGACCAATGACTGAATTGTCCTCCAGGTGTTTTTCATTACCTCACAGAAAAACCTTTTCTATGTATCTGGATATGACGAGCTGTCTTTGTCCAAGTTTCTGTAGGTAAAACCTGCACCCTGAATCTGAATGTGTTTATGGATATGAGAAGATTCCACTTGAGTGTTAGAATCGGTTCCTGCTCACAGCTGTCTGTTCTCTGCTTTTCCTGAATGCTGCAGCTCAGCTACTGCTGACAAGGTCAGGAAACTGCTTTACTATCTCTTAAATGCCTCACATAATAATAAAATTCCAGTTTGGCACCTTTATTGCTTAATACTTGAAACTGTGAACTGGGATTGTTTTTCTGCTCCTGAGCCATCACTGCCATTGAGAACAGTTTTCAGGAGAAGGAAGGAAAACAGACTGCTTCATTTTTTTACTGCATTTTTTACTGCTTCAGTTCATGTAATATGCATGTGTTTGAATTGCCACTTACAAAGGTGTGGTTCCAAAGCAGTTCAGATTGATGCAAACTTGGATTGTCAGCTAGCCCTGCTGTCTCCTCTTGGCTCAATGCTTATGTGGTTATGTGATGATGAGCTACCCCTGGGAGCTGATCCAGTACATATCTTTTTAGTAAGGTTGTTGGAGAGGGCAAAAGCAGTGTAGCCTAAACTTGATGACAGTATAAAAACATTAGGAAGTTGAATTAGGTGATAGTTTAAATTACAGCCTATGAATGCTGCCTTGTCAGTACAGAATAAAAATTATGTGGAAGCTTACATTTAAAAACATCTTTAGTTTGTATGATTTCAATGAATCTTGTTTAGACTTAATAGAGAAGAGCAGCTTACTGAAGAAAGGATTGTTTTCTTGCCCTTAACACATAAGTAAAAGTAGAAAACTGCTACATGACCAGAAATCAACATCTAGTTATAGTGGTTTGTAATTTTTGTCTCAAGTTCTAGCAGAAACTCTTTCAAAATATTGCTTGTGCCAAAACCCCCAGATGATTGGTTTTTTTCTTTGTTCAAACATACAGGGTTTCCTTATGGCTTCATCTGCTTATTTCCTCTTGCTGTTCTTAAACCTTGCTAAATATTTAAGTTGTTAAAATAATAATCTAAACCAGATCCTATGTTGGAGGATGTATGTTTTGGAACATTGTTTTGATTTTGATCGATCTTTTAGGGAACTGTTTAACTGGAATGAGAATTAAGGACTTGACTGGGGCTTCTCTATCCATAAAGTATGACAAGCTAGTTTCTGTAATTGGTTTTTCTAGGTGATGTTGGGAATGAAAGACATTTAAGCTTTAAGTTCTTCAACCACCTCAATTTTAAAATTTTTCTTCCTGTCAAATACAGGCTGAAAACCTAAATATTAGTTGCAAGCCTTAAATATAATTAAACTACAGAAGTGTGGGTAGCATGAAATGCTGGGTTTTTTTAGCTGAAAATATTTCTTAAAATTTATGTTAGAAGTGTAAATCTTTTCTTCAAAGCTTAACAGTTTGAGAATCTGAAATGAAACTGGCTGAGCCTTGATTCTTTCAGATTCTGATCTTTTTTAGCTTTTTAATACAGCAAGTTTCTCAGGGTCAAAAGTTATTTTTCTGAGCTTTGAGTCAGGAATATATTGATGTTCATTGTCTGTAGTGTCCTATTGTGATCTTTAAAGTAAAGTTGGATAAATATATTATTCTAATAGAAACTCCTTCCTGTGTAATATGATGGAATATTGTTTCATTGCAATTGCTTTTGTTATAATGTTAAGTTTCTCTTGAATTTCAATGTATTCATTCAATGTTCTGATTTCAGTGGATTCTCAATAGAAGGAGTAATAATTAGTTACTGGTTACTTTGCACAGAAACATAAGGATAAAAAGATTTAGTTGTTACTGATGTATCATAAGTTTGGTTCCTGTGTTCTTTACTATGCAAGACACTAATTGCTGGTCTTCAGTGAAACTTTGTAGCCTTAAAGCCTTATTTGCCCAACTCTTCTGTAGAAAGCTGATGGCTTTGTACTGTCACTGTGCAGCAGCCAGTTTCTTTCAGGTTAAGTTAGTTGTTTAAAGGATGCTCTAAAAGCCCTTTAAATAAGGGCTTTTAAATAAGTCTGCACTAAGAATTTGACAAGCTCATTGTGTAGACAAGGGTGGTCTATATAATTAAAATGAATTTCCAGCATTTGTCTTAACACCAGGCATAAAGTAACCTCAATATAACAACATTGGTGATACTACTAATGAATTGTGTAATTTTTATTCTGAAGACAGATTCCCAGTTCCAAGAAGTAGTCCAAGATGGTCCTTCCTGTAATTAGTAATTTCAAAATGGATCATACTTCCCTTGATGATAATTTAAAATAAACAACTATTTCCATGGTATTTTCTCTTCTTTGAGCTTTTGTTTGAGAGCTGTCTGTTGAAAGGTTTATTTCTAGGGAGACAGCCTCTGTCAAAGTTATTTCCTTGTAACTAGCAGTAGTTACCCAGGAAGAGTCTGTTTTTTAGTTCTCTAACCATGATTACCATGTCAGGCTCATCTGTGGCATCAGCCCCACAAGGGTAATAAAAACATTGTCTCTGTCCCTGCATGGATTCAGTGTTGGCAGTGCTGACAGCAGATGTGAACACTGACTTCAGCAGGACATTGCAGCTACCAGCAGAATGTTTTTCGGGTCATTGCTGCCTGTCCATCCAAAGAAAAGTTGTGCTTTATGTTCCTGCAGATGCAGGTGACTTCAAGGGGGAACACACATAGAGTTCTATGGTGATAACTTCTGTATATCAGAATAAATAATTTCCTATGTTGTGTGAATTATTGTTTGACAAAAAGGGGGTAAAAATACCCTCAGCATTAATTAAAGGATTTTTGCTATGTCCTATATATTGTTAAATATGTGTTGAATTATGTGTTTTGTAGAAGTTACTGGCTTTGTTATGTAGTAGTATATTTTTATAGACAATTCTTATATATTGAAATGTTAAGAATATTTTCGTAAGAGATTTATATTCTTCATTGCTAATAAAATGATCCTGATGAATTAATCTCTGTTTTTGCATTGATTAGTGGAATATAACTGAAAGCATTGTTTGTAAAACTTAATGAAAGAACTGTTAATCAAACAGTCCCTGATAAATATGAACATAGGCCTTCTGCTAGTATTATCATGCTGCATCACTTTTTATACCTTGCAACAAGATAGTGACAAAATGAAGCTTCATCAACTTCCGTACATTAATTTCTTAACTGGAATCACTGTAGCATTGACAGATTAGTAAAGTTAAATTTTTCTGTGTCCAAGTGGCAGTCTGTTTCTGTGGATTTTTTTGTTCTATTTTATTACTATATATCATGATTGGAATTCAACTCCCACCCTACTTGTCACAAGGTGATACTTAATTAATTCTCATGCTTCCCATTATCTACTGTGTAAATAATTAATTTTTTACCAAAGAGGAAAAAAGTTCGTGTTTACTAAGTATTACAGAAAAATTGCTGATTTTTATTATCCTTACAGCACTGCTGCTTCCTACAATGGTGTCAGTTCTTAGAAGAGCAGAAGATAGCAGAAGTGGACTTCTCAAGCTTGTACTTGAGAACTTTGAGAGGAAGTGACAGATGTTTTTTTCTGGGTGTAACTTAGGGAAAAATAGCTGAGGAACTATAAGTTACATTGTGGGGAATTACTGGCAGTGTTGGCCTGTCTATCCAGTATTGTCCTCACTTTGTATGCTCAAAAATTAACTCATTGCAGGACAACTCGCCACTGTTTGTTTCACATGCTTTAAAGTAAAGGAAAAGCAAGGTACTTCCAGGCATTGGCAAAGGAAGATTATTTGTGAAAGAAACTTTGCCACTTTCCCTTGGCAGTTCTGTGTGTTCTTTGGAACAGCTGATCTAATAGATAGAAATTTAAGCTTCGAGGGAAAGAGAGGGGGAAAAGAGCTTTTTGGATAGTATTAAAATTTTTATTTAGAAATTATTAGTGACATAGCATAAGAGACAAAGGCTATTACTAGGTAATAAAACTCTTGAAACAAAATTGCAGAATGATGCTATTCGCACACATACAGAATAAAAACCTAAACAACAACAACAATAACAAAACCAAAAAACAAGAACAGCAATCCAAAAAAACCCCCCAAAAAAACCCAAAGAAAACCAAAAGGAAAAGAGATCCAAGAGATTCAAATTAAAAAGCATTCCCATTATTGGAAAACAAACTTCACTGAAGTTGCAAAATACCTATGGGCTCTGCACTTTATTGATTTGATAAAGTATTCTTACAGTCCTGAGCACAGGAAGTAGTGCATGAGATAAAATATGCAGATTAATTCTTCAAATAGGTTTCTGTTTATTTTTCTTCAATTAGCTTTTATGGAACTGTATTTTCTGACACTACTGGACATAGTTCATACATTACCCTGTCAAGGAGCAGTGAATTTTAGGAAGGATAACTGATTTATCAGCTGAGTTTAGATGCTGAGCAAGGGGAAAAAGAGAATTGAGTTCTTGCAGTGCTGGAATTAAGTGTTTTTGGGGTCTGTATGAAAGAGATGGAAAGCAAACTTGTTTTCTGGCCAATAAGTTCATTTTCCCTCTGTACTGTGACTGTTCTGTCAGCAGGTGGGGCTGTCTTTCTTAATTTTTTCCTTAGGGCGTAAGAGTAAATCCTCTTAAAAATCCAAATCCAGAGATCTAGACATTAAAAGTTTGAGACAATGATGTACTCAGTGTAAATATTAAGTGGGATTCCTAATGCTATTGAAGCATTTTATTGACTACACAGAATACTGCTCAGCAGACCCTTGAATAATCTCATACTTGGTATGATGCAGTCTGGATACGTACCAATGTCCTAATCATTTTTATTAAAAAAAAAAAAAAACAAAAACAAAAAAAAAAAAAAAAAAACTAAAAAAGGAGGGATAACAAGTACATTCTTACTGTTAAATTCTTTGTGGCAAGTTGTGGTGGGCTAGGATGAATTTAGGTTACTGGTTCTAATGTTGCACAGAAACAGAACACATATGCTGTCTGAGCAGTTGACCTTGTTGCTCTCTGTTTTTCTCCTGCTTGGCTGGGGGATTTAAAAATATTTCTGTTCCAGTCTTAATTTTTATTTTGAGGCTGGGGTGAGACCCCTACATAGTTCTTGAGCAGGTTCTTGGTGCAAGTGCTGATGCAGGGAGGCCTTATATGTCATCTAGTACCTCATCCCCAGGCTCTATTGCCAAATATTTCCAATGCCAGGGTTTCCCAGTAACTGTTGCTCTGGTCACCACAGCACAGGGCTATGGACAGGAGCAGGTGTGCTGGAAGAACCTCTTCAGGCAGGGCAGCTGATTAAATAAGGAAGCTGTGCAAGCTTTTGAACATAGGTGCCTAAAGCCTTGTAGAGTTGGGAAAGGTTGTACTAAAATTAAGGAAGAAAAATGTTAGAAAGGGAGGAGGTGACATAGCTAGGTACTACAGTGAGCTAGAAAAAATACTTGTCAACATGTTTTCCATTGGAAGGTTGGCTGGAGTATTTTTTACTAGTGTTAACTGGCACTGTTATGTGTTGTTCAACTTCATAGGAAGTACTGGACAGTTTTTGGGAAACTGAATAATGCTAGAGAAGAGAAAAACCTTAATATTATTTGGAAAGGCTACGTGGCAAATCTGTTTTATTTTATAAAAATACAGTGCACTGTAAATCAGATATTAATATTTACTTTCTTGTTTTCCCATTAGTACTTACATAAAACAAGTATTCCTTTATATTACCATAAAAATTGTTCAGCCACTATTGAGTTTTGATCAGGAAGTAAAGGAAAAAGCTGTTTGCTTTTAAAGAGTAAACCTGATTCTACTGGGTTTTTTTTCACTTTGCCAGAATTATCCATGCCTTGTAAAAGATGTGTGTTGAATTTCTTCATTAAATATCATCTTTGTGTAATATGAATAAGACCCTATGTTCTGCTATTTGGAGTAACGTTTGTAGGGAGTCCATATGAAAACACTTAGCTGATGTTCTTTATTCTTGCCATATGACAAAACATTTTTTCCATTATTAAAAGTGGAGAGTGATAACAAAATACTACAATCTGAAATCTCGCATGGGAGGACTGCAAGTAGCAAGACAGCCTTTTCTTCCAGAAGCCTCATTTGCTTGTGTGATATATCTCCCTTTTCTGCTTTACCTGCCAGAAACGTGTAGCTGTATTTCCTTGTCAGGTTGTTACTTCTTAATTTGCACAAAAGGTGGCTAATTTCAATTTCTGATGTTATCAGCACAGTGATGTTTTTTCAAGGAAGGAAGGAAGCTGTGAAATATACACATATACATATACATATACATATACATATACATATACATATACATATATTAAGACATGCTATAAACTTTACAAATTAACCTTTTTTTGCATCATTAAGACTTGTAAATTTTAATTTCAATGTCTATCATAAATCATCTTGAGACAGCTTTACAGAACAGACTCTTGTATCTCCTGTTCTCTTAGGAGGGGGAGGGAAGAGGGAGAAAAGGAAAAGTCTGGGGGAAAATCTTTGTTCTCTCACTGGCAAGTTCTCTGTAGCAAAGCTGTCCCACTGAAGCCTGTCTGTGTGATTGGGTACAGATTTAAGGAAGAGAAGGAACAGTTTGTTCTCTGCTGATTATATAAGAGTACCCTTGACAGCATGTTGCTTGCTTCAGATTACAGCCTGTATCCCACAATTAGCATGGAAAAAAATAGGAAAATTAGAGTTATACCCAAATTTCTATTTCTTTACTATGCCTTTTTTTAATTCTGGAAACCTTGGGTTTAAGGTAATGGACACTTCTTTATTTTAGCCTGTAGTTCTCTTGATGTCAGTTTTGATCAGGAAACTTAAAATACTGTTTTCCTCAAGAAAAATGTATTGGCAAATTTGATTCTGCTCTTTAAAATTTTCTGGAGGATTCAGGTCTTTCCAAATTCTCTGATGCCCAAAGGTATTTTTTTAGCATGTTTTTCTAATTTGCCTTTTGTCTCCTTGGATATTTAGAACTTCATTTCAGGATTGAAAGCATTTTTTTGGTCTTTACAGATTTTTTTTTTTTTTTGGTGACAAGACAGATTTCCTCTTTCATATGCAGAGTTGGAAATACGTTCCAGGTAGGTAATTAATGAAAAAGCTTTATTCACATTTCATTTCTCCCATTTAAATATTTTTAAAGCATTAGGAACTTCTAGACAGAAGCACAAAGTTTTGCACTGCACTTTTTAAAACTGCAGCCTAGATCTCTTTCTCTGGAGCTTAAAGGGTATGTTTAGGCCCCCAAATTTTTATATAGATCATTACAATGCTTATGTACAATTTGCTGTAAAGAACAGCAGCTACTTTCAGTTGTGCTTACACTGTGAACTCTCAGAGGTGGAATCAATGGGAGCTATCATGGTTGGGCTCTCAGGGGGACAGGAATTTTGGGTGTGCAGTGAGGGTGCTCAGAAGAGGGAATACAGCACCAGAGATAAGTCAGGACACTGCAGAACTCTAATCCTGCGTATGGTGAAGATGAATGTGGTTTGAGGTCATCTTGTGCTCTCTGTCCCCTCAAATGCTGCCATCGATGGACTGTTCACTGGAAAGCCGGTCACATTTACAATACACTGGCAGCTGAGGAACTTGAAACCAGGAGATATCAACACTGTACTGTCTTCAGAAATCCTAGAAATTTGTTTTGGACAAATGTTTTATGAAGATGTTTCCATATCAGCCCCATTCACAAACCATTTGTTTCTTTAGCAGCAGTTTTGCTGTCACAATCTTCTTGGTAATTTTTCTGCACATGATTGTAGGTCATTAGTTTAGAATCTGATGGTGCTTATGTATAGTTTTATTATTTACTCTTTTGAATTTAAGTCTCAATTTTGTTTTTATGACTTTTGTGATAATTTGAGGTATTTATTGCTATGTTATCACACTTCGAAGAATTTTTTACTAGATTGTCTGGGATTTTCAGTATTAAATACCTCATAACCACATGTATTTTCTTAGCCTTAGCACAAATATGAATCCAAGTTGTAATTAGTGACTCTGTGTTAAACTATACCAACATGTCTATAAAACACAGCATATGGATATCTTGATGAAAGGAAATTGGGAGATGCTGCTTTTATAAACCTGAAAGCTGCAGAGCAGATGTGGAAGGAATTACTGCAAAGAATCTCAACTGGCATATAAAACAGAAGCTGAAGTTTATTTTGGTTTTATTATAAAAGAAAAAAACATTTTACTAAAGCTCTGTTGTATTTAAGGTTACATAAAATTGTGTTGTTCAGGACTAGCTGTGAAACTATGTGCACTGATGTTACAATGGAACAAGGCAATTTTTTTCCTTTTAATACTTAATACTAGAACTTTACAAATGGATTGTAAAATACGTATATTTAGAATTTACAGTAAATTTAATAATGTTCCTTTTTGGGGGATAAGGCTGTAATAGATATTGCAAAGTTAATATCCTTTTTGTAATTTCATGAGCAAAGAGCAAAATAGTGATTACCCTTTTTGCAGTCTGATTGTCTGGCTTCTTCTGTGGAAAGTCCTGGTCATAAATGCTCATTTCTGAAGAGCTATTAACCACAAGCATTCCCATGCTCTCATATTTTCAACACCTAATCAGTCAGCCTGACATTGTAGAAAACACTAGATTATTATTTACTTACCTATTATAGATTTCAGCAAAGCATTGATGTGTTTACCAGGCTAAAACATGGATGCTGTTACAGTGCTAAAATATTTTACTCACTTTATTTTCCTTTTCAATTATTCTGTTAAAGTAATGCTGCATTAAAACTGCACTGAATTACACTACAAGATTTTGAGTTACACTTTTTATGTAGAGAGTACTTGGAATCACCCAACATGAACTACCTTAACACTAAGAAGAGAAAAATACTAACATACTGGCTAATTACCTGTTTTCTAATATGATTGCCTGTTCTGTTGACACCCATATTTTTCAACTATTAAAAGAAAACCAGTTAAAATATCTTATGGCTTTAAATGTTCTGGTTGGTTACCCAAACAAATTCTTGTGTTGGTTATTGAATTTGGTCAAATGTATACTATGGCAGGTTGCCAGTGAAGGAACTGAATGGAGTGGAATTAACCTGTAGGCTGGTTGTTGTTTAGGCATGAGCATTAAAGACAATACAGATTTTATAATTCATTACATGAATAACTCATTGTCTTGGCTGCTTGTTTAGAGGGATGGCAGAGCATGGGTGAGTCAGGCAATTTGTTGCTTTGCACATGAAGGGAATCTGTGAATGCAGTGATAATTTAGTATTCAAACCAAAGACAATCATGAGGCAATAGAAGAATTACCTTTTTGGTGAAGCTCCCTTGAAAATGTCACTCAGGAAAAACAAGCCCAGAAATAGTGTTCAGCATGATTAATCGGGTGAACTTCAACAGTTAATGGCATTAAACAAATAGATGCAATAGATTAGATAAATCAGGCTTTATTGTTGAGATATTTAGGACAGCACTCTGTTGCTTTAATATTCTGTTATAAAAAAAACTGTTATTTTTTAAAATCTAGCTACATATTTTTTTCCTAATTGAAATGTCAGAAAGTCTTTGAGCAAGTTCATTAGACTTTCAGAATTGCCTCCATGGCTGCTGATGGTTATAATAGTCAGGCAAAACTGACCTCACATCACATATAGTAACATTAAGTTTGAAGTATAGTTACAAAGTTTCTGGAACATTTGTAGGATTGCAGACTTCATAAGAAACCTCTGGTCTAGAGTTAATAATTTAAAAACAATTTCCGAAATTCAAGTAGTTTGTCTTATTTATTATTCATTTATTATTTTGAATCAGTATAGAAGTTGTCCTGGTTGAGACTATTTATCTAGCAATCACAAATAGCCTCAAAATAGGTCTCTTAGTAAAATAATTGTCTTAAGTGAAACTGCCTTTTTGTAAGAAGTGTTTTCATGGGGCAGAATCCCTTTATGACTGAAGCAGGGTTGTGCTTTACAGAGCTGGGATGCCCTGACAGAGCAGCCGCCACCCTGCCTCCGTGGATTGTACTTCTGTAGAATAATAATTGGTTTCTTGGAAGCAAGGAATTATTTGCAGTTAAAGCCTGTGTGTTTCTTCACAAGAAAACTGGCTATCCATTAGTAAATGAAAATTTTGCTGTACTGAAACCAGAGAGCAGTTAAGAAAACATTCTCAGTCCTTACTTTCATATGTTTCTAATTTTCTTTTAGAATTTCTGTTTGCATTTGTGCAAGTGTGCATTCTTTTCTTTAGTCTTAGCTGAAAGGGTGAATTTTGGAGCATAGCCCAAGGAAAAAACCTTTTGGCTATTTTTTTTAAATTAAAAGCATATTTGAGGTGTTTTATGTAATTTGTTAAATAAATAGTTTGAAAATATTGCTGTATAATACCACAATTAAAAACAAAATATTCCTTTATACATTATACTGAAGGGTTTAGGCAAGTGATACATAGTTCAGACTGAGTGCAGAAAAAAAGTCAGATATCCTTGAGTACTGATGCTACCACTGTACTTTTTTTGCTGATGGGGAAACTGCCCAAGTAAACTCACATTGCTTTAGTTTCCCCATCTGTATAATGTGAATAATACTTACCATCTAATGGGAATGTGTGGAATTTAGTATTTATGCATCATTTTGAAGTTCATCTCTAAATCAGTTCTGTAATCCAAACTCCAAAATGCATGGTTGGTAGAAGACTGTGACACATTGATACTTTCTGGAAGTACTGTATTTTTCTATACTTATAAATACTGTATTTGAGCTGGATGTATTGTCTTTCTGTATCATCAAGCCTGATGGAGCAGTAGGGTATAATGTGATGACTAACAGAGAGTTCTCATGAGAACAGGGTGGACACTGATGTACAATGAGAGAGAAAACTGAAGCATTCTCAAGGCACTCTCTGCTTGGCTGAGAATGTTAAAAAGAAACCATGACCCGTGATTTAAGTCCAGCAAAAAAATACTTTCTTCATCTGTATAATGCTGAGGTTGCCAGGCAGCTCAAAATTCACTTCTGCATAGCTGTGGGAATCCCCCAGAGGAGGCAGAATTCTGGCTGCCTGTAGAGTTCTCCCACCTTATGAACAAATTTAAAGAAAGGGAGGTGACTTTTTTTGAGAGGAGTCACTTCCATTGTGTGTACAAGCAGGGAGAGGTGTCCTAGCTAACAATCCTAACAGCAGCTTTCCAACTTGTCACCAAGGAGCTTCTTCCTAAGTAGGTCTGATTGCAGCAACTTTATTAGACACCATTATTTCTTCATATTCAAATTCTTCTCATCCTGCAATGCTTAGTAGCAGGGATGCAATTTCTGAACTGCTAATTGCATAAATACATTTCAGGAAAAGAGCAGTCCTGCACCTTTTTGATATTCATAATTTCTTCTTTCCTACAGTTTCAGAGAAGCAAATGCCATCCCAGAGAAAATGAGCATCTAATTATTTTGTAGAGAGCACATCTCACTGTTTTATTTGATGTGTAGCTTTCACAGTGTTCAAAAATCTTACTGTTATTAAATAATTGTTCAGCATCCTGATGAAACATGAAGTCTTCAATTTACAGGTGAGGAAGTGGATCTCAAGAATAAAATCCTTAATGCAACAAATTGCTCGAGCTTGTCATTAATTCTTGGTTTGCTAAGTTGGCCCATTGATATGTGCCTGAAGACATGCCTTTTTGGCAAGTCAAGGTGATTTCTCCAAATTTTCCATTCAGTAAAATGCAACACTTCCTTTTCAGTATCAGATATCTTTTATTGTTGGAGTTTTGGAAGTTGAAAAAAAGTGCAAACACATTGTAAAGGAACAGTTATATATATTTTCCCCTGGAATAATGTGATAGCAACTTTCCTGCAACAAATGGAAAAGCAGAGAAACTGGAAAAAGCTTCTGTGGAAAGGTTGGTGTTGCCTGTGTGTTTGGAAGATAATTCATTGTCACTATTGTAAAGCTCAAAACCCATTGCCTGACTTTTTATGAAGGAACTGACACAATTTGTAGTGTACACTATAATATTTTTATTTGAATGTATTTTGAGCCAATATTCACTCTCTAAATATATGAAAGTACTGAAAAATACAGAGGTCACACAAAACATAAGTTGGAAAAAGATTCACTACTCAAATTTCAGTTTTTGTAAAATATTGTCTTATGGCATTTTTTGGATACAATGTTCAATGAATGAAATCCAGGCCATGCTGGAGGCAAAGGGAATGTTAAATTTTCCACAGGACCTGGATTTTATCCAATATATACTGTATTTTAGTATAGAATGATCAATATTACAAGTTAATTATCTAAATTAGTTCAGACTGACCATGTCTCATGTCTCCTAAACAATAAATTATTTAGATGGTATTCTGCTAAGAAGATCAAGGTGCTTTACTATGGTGGATGTATTTTCGTCTCTGTTCTAATAATCAGAACCTGTAAGCCATGGAAAAATTCAGAATAGATAATAAATGTAAAGCCAGGAATTAATAAGTGAATAAATATATAAAACACTATACCTGACCTAATTTGTTTTAAAAATCCAAATAACAACATAAAAATTGTTTGAAAATACGTAACTTACCAGTGGGTAATTTCACTGGCTTTGTTGATGTATTTGTTGAATAGAGCACTCGCTAACAGACTTTCTCCATTGTTATTACTATCTACAGGACATCAATACTCTTGTATTATGCTCATAATTATTGCAATGAGGTGATGAGTGTTTGCTCAGGTAACAAAGTAGAATACGTAGGGATAGATCTGATTTTCAAGTGTAACGTAAATAGTATAATGTAAAGTAGTACGACGAGTTCCTTGCTCTCAAAGAGAATGAAATAAACGAGCTGTAAGTTTCATAGCTCCACAGTGGGACACAATCCCCTCATACCTTTGTTATGAGAATCGGTGCCCTTCACATAAAAACGTACTAAACAAAACCGTGTTATCTATAGCAAACTCTCGCCAGCTTAAAAATTGAGAATAGTTCCTTTAAACTGGAACTTTACGAAACACTTTTCCTTCTTGTACTTCCTATGGAAAAAATCGCAGGCAGAGGTGCACTGGTGCCTTTCCCGAACCGCGCTGTCCCGCGGCGCCGATGAAACCGCGCCGCGTTCCCTGCCCTGCGCTGTCCGCGGAGATGCTGCGCGGCCGCGCTTCGCGGGGCGCTGCGGGCGGGGGGCGCGGGCCCACATTCCGATGCGGTGAGGCAGCCGCGGCCCGGCCCGCCCCCGCCCCGGCCCCGGCCCCGCTCGCAGGGCGCGCACGGCGATGGCGCTGGACCGCGTCCAGCCGCGCGGGACGGCGCCGCTACCCGGCGGTGCGGGGGCGCGGGGCTGGGGCGCTTGGCCGACGGCGCCCGTGCGCGGGAGGTAGGAGGACGCTCCTGCGCGGGCGGCTCCAGCTGGCAGCTCCCAGCGGCGGGACGGACCCGGGGCCGCTCTCGGGCTCCAGGAGTCCCCTCAGCGGGCGCCGCACTTGAGGGACGTGGAGCGCTCCACACGCCGCCCGCAGCGCGCCGAGCCTGTGGGAGCGCGGGGCTGCCCGGGGCACGACGAGGAGGAGCTGCCGCATCCCGTCTGCCTCGTGTACGGGGGATGTTCCTAGCCACCCGTCCCGCGGGAGAAACCCGCTCTCCACCACCGTGGAGGGGCGGGCCCAGGGCAACCCTCCCGGGCGGCCCCGCGCCCTCTGTCCGCGGCTGAGCGAGCCGGCGGCGCTGTCCCGCGGCCCCTCCCCAGCTCTCCCGTCCCTCCCGGGCCCGGCGGGGCGGTGCGCGCCCGCAGCCCCCGCCCCCGGCCCGCCGGGGAAGGCGCCTCGCTCGCTCCGCCGCCCCGGGCAGCGGCGGCCGTGGAGCCCTGGCGAGGCGGGGGCGGCCCCGTCCCGCAGAGCGCTCCGCCGCCGCGGCCCCGCCGCCGCTGGAGCCACCGCCAGTCGAGGAGGAGGACAAGATGCCGGGGTACGCTGAAAGGTGCGTCCCCTGCCCACCCCCGCCCGCTCTCACGGGCGCTTTCCCTGACTCCCGAGAGTGGCTGGCTCTCCCCTGGGGGCTCTATGGGGCGGGTCTCGGCCCCCACGGCTCTCGTGGCCCCTGGGGGTTGCCGAGGGCTGCCCGCCGCGGCCGTGCCCCGGGGCGGGCGGGGGCTCCGCTTTCGGCCATGTTCGCAGCCCCTGCTGCCCGCGCCCTGCCCGCCTGACCTTCGGCTTGCGGGTTGGGGTGGGCTGGCCTTATCCCACGTGCTAGAAATTGTTCTAAATTCATCCTTCTCTCTCTTCCACTGCGATTGTACAATCAGTTGTAATTTTTACGTTAAAGTCTGGCCAAGTTCAGTCCAAGATTGGTGCAGTGCATCGGAGATGTGGCGTTGGAAGGAGCCTGTGGCTGTAAGTGACAGGGGTGCTGCCCCTCTCCCCCCTCAGCGGGCCTCTGCTCTTTGGGGTGCTGCAGGCCCTGACACCCGGGCGTGAAGGGGCAGTGCATTCCTCCCAGCTCCAGACTTCTCTTTGCCCCACTTGCTGAAGTGTTGTTGAGTTAGAAAGACTCAAAGTCTGCAAATACTTACAGAAGTAGTTTCGCTGAAGTGTTTGTAGGATCAGGACCAAAGTGTCTAGGTGTGATGCTTATCTGTTCTGCTGCACCCTCTTGGGATGCCACCAGCACAGGTGATAAAGGGAAGAGCCTGTACAGGTGACTGTGAACTGGGCTTCTTCTGATAAAGGAAACGAAAGAGCTGGATTAAGAGTGGTAGAAATGCCTGAAGAATCAGCTGTACTTCAAGAAACAGTAAAATGTTGTTTTACAGTGAAGCATTTGTTTAAGGAGCAGAATTGGCCTTCTTCTTGTATTTATTATGGTAAAAAGTTTGATAAAGTTTTCCAAATATTTCCATCCTCTATGTTTGTATGACAGTTTGCTAAATATTTCTGTCCTTTACATTTGTGTATTTGACAGAAGATCAGAGAACCTGCCAATTGTGAAGCAGTTACTTAGTAATCATTGCAGAGCCATGACTATTATGTAGTTTAAGAAGTCATGTTTCTCCAGCTACAAATAATCATCTTTGATCTGTGGTATCACATCCCTTAAAAAGTCAACGGCAAACAACCAATGTTTGTGATCATTACAAATATGTGAGCAGTGAAACATGCAAGGTGAAACCAGAAACAGACACTATGTTTCGTGTCTTTGGAAGTGCTCAAGAGAAATTGGCGAGACATAAAGAGTATGTCCAGTCTGCATAAATTGCAGAGGGTTACTGAAAGTCTTGCTTTCTTAGTCATCTAAATAGAATTAATTCTTAACATATTGAGGTGGGAATCTCAGATACTGTGATGAGTTCATTTGTGTTTTCATACAAGGCAAAACATTTATTATTAAGACTTCATGGCTATAGACGATGCAGTGCAGTTCCTGTCCTTTCAGTTAATGCTAATTTCATGGGATACATCTTGTGCAATAAAAAGTGTGATGTTCAAACCAGCGTTCCAAGACGTTAAGACGGGAAAGAAATGCCACAAGGTAAAACTTTTAGATCAAGAAATGTGAAAGCCCTACTGCAGAATAAAAAAACTCTCAAAATTCTGTTTACTGGAGAGCAAGATAGAGCAAGTTCATGAAAATGATAAGGTTAGTCGAGATTTAGGAGATTTGTAATATGAGTAAAATAAATTCTTTGTGCTTAGGTTATCCAAGAGAATATAATGAAACAATTTGAGCACTATTTGTAAGTATTTGTAGAAGTGAGTATTTCTTGTATCAAAGGGCTATTTTATTTAAGAGAAATATGAGTGCTAAGATCCACTAGTGACTAGAACCTGCACAGAAATCCAATATGGGAACAAGGTGCATATTGAAAAGTGACAGTCGTGACTGTTCATAAAAGACTGTAGATTTATAACCACTGGAAACATTTTGCTTAAGTTAGCAGCTCTTCCTTCTTTTTTTTTTTTTTTTTTTTTGAGAAGAGCAGGTATAATTTAGCAATAGTTCTTGAATTTGAAATGAGAAATAGTTAAAGGAAAACTTCAGTTATTAAGGAGGCAAGAAGTAATTAATATATTATTTCATTAGAAGCCCGTGGTTTGTGTAGGGATTTTTTTATTAAACATTAAACTAAGGGGTTTTTTAGTGGACATTTTACTTTATGTGCATATTTACAAAAGCATTTCTTTAGGAGTGTTTTCTTATAAGATGCTGATGACTGCACTTCATAACACAGTTTGTCCTTTTGTCTCCTGTTTCTACAGCATTTTAATGCCAAATGGATTTTGGGTCACGGCTGTGATTCTTAAATTTTATAAATTACAATGATACGTGTTATTAGCAATAATTCATGTTTTGTTTTGTTTTATATACTTCTTGAAAATAGCAGTAACTGAGATGTTGGATAGAAATATGCAGCTCCAGTGTGGACAGGCTTACTCTCATGCCTGTTCACAATGCAGCCATTGATGGTTTTATTGAGCAGTGGCTATCATTTGATTGTGCAGACAGCAGGTTAACAGCTGTCTGTACCTTTAATATGCAGTCTGATTCATTTGTAAATAACGTTTTTCATCATGTCTCTGTTTTAGAAAGCTGTTAGCATGCTAGCATGAAATCCGGGTTTTTCCTTAATTTTGTTCCTTCCTGAACCTTCTTAATCATTTAGAGAGGTGTTGCTTGTGTACTTGAGGACTTACATGAGTGAATACTTATTATGTGAGAGCAGTTCCGCTTACTCTGCATACTGCTTTATTTTTCTTGGCAAACCTATATGTGTATATATATGTATATATCTGCTTTGGGTGGGGTCTTAGTCATGGTACTGCCAGATATTGATCATATTTCACTCCTTGATTTTTGTGAGCAAAACATATATGCTGAAACAAGACTTGTGTTTAAGAGCTGAGATTAAAGTGCTGACAGACTTTCTATGAATTTCCAATACTGGGAGGTCTCTAATGTTTTTATTCTGTTTCAAGGCACAGAATTTTGGTTTTACTTGAAACAAAGAAGTTAATTTGTAAGTATGTCAATGTGGGATCCAAGTCTGACCTCTGGTTTCGCATACTCTGTCATGCTGACATCTCTGTTCAAGACATAATTAATGTCACTGATTTTAAACTAGGCCATCCACAATACTTTCTTCTTAACTGCCCAATCATTCATAAATAATCCAACATGTTGAAGCAGGAACTTGATGTGGCAGCACTTACTGAAACCTGGTAACAAGAGCTAAGAGGAACGAGCTCAACTCCCCACCAGAATTATCCTTCTTCCAGAGCCTGCTACATTGCTCCAATTTATCAAGTGTCAGTGACAGTGCCACAGATAGTACCAGCTCTTTCAGAAGATGATTTAGAGCAGCAGGGACACAAACTTGTGGAGTATGTGATGTGCCCCATGGAGCTGCCTCCTGCATTCTTTACATCCGAAACTCGTGTTTACTTGGCTTAGCATTGGGTGTAGAGACAGTGCAGGCTTGAGTCTTGTACAAGGAAAGGTATTCTGTGGGCCTGTGTATATATTGTGACATTTTACTCACAGTAGTCCCAGGCATATCATAACAGTTTAAATAGGCTGTCCACTGTGGGATACTTTTTATTCTACATTGTTATAAGTAAGAAATATTTAATAACTTGTTACAATATTTTCAGTGAGGACTCCTTATTAAAAGAAAATTTAGTATACTGTTGTATTTGTCAGTTGTAACATTTAATTAGTAATTAAAAAATTAAATTCTCAGGCATTTTCAGTGTTCTTTATGTTACTTATTTCAATGTTTTAAATGAGACACAAAAAGTAGAAACGCTGAGAGTGAAGTTGAAGCTACCATTTGAAAATATTTATTTTTGGGGTAATGGTTTTATTCTATTAGTATGCACAAGTGCTGCATAACTTGCATCTAATAATAGTGTGTTTTCTTAAACAGATGACTCTCCAGTTGCATTGACCTTGCCTTGTGTAGTAGGACCTTGCTGTCTGCTGTTTCAGACAATGCTCTGATGTGAGATCTCTCCTCCCACAGTATTTTTCTCTGTCTGTGCTACAGCATACAGCAAGAATGCTACTGCAGTGATCTTTGGTATTTGAGGTTTTTGTTACACTGCATCTTCTTTCAAACATTTTCATAATGCATTCCTTTACTCGAATACAAAACTCTGTTGCTTGGATTAGGTTAATTTCTTTCTGTAGCGGTACAAATACCTTTCAGCAGTGTTTTGGGGAAAACCAACTTGGTTTCCCTTTGGAATGTAGCAAGATAAAAAGGGGTCATACCAGACCAGCTACTGCTTTGTGTACTACTAACAGTTCACATCGAAGAACAACCTGTAGATTTCTTCTTGAGGAACTTTCTTGATATGAATGCCTCCTTTTTAATTCCTTTAGGGTTTTGGATTTTTAGTATGTACCAAATTGCAAGGGAAAAAGAAAACCTAGTGTTGTAATATCTAGGCTGGTTTGCATTTTGAAGATGGCATTGTGCTTCTGTTCTAATTTTAGGTAATTCTCGTGTTCTGACATTTTTCAAAGATGTATTTTCAACCAGTTATTGTTCAGTTTGGACAAGTATGTTAAAATGCATTTTTAATCAGATTGTTGCATTGGTGGGCAGAGATTTCTAATAATTTGTTAGTATTTTTCTAACTTTTTCTAGACAAAAGTCAGTCTTCTGGTGACTTTCAAGTGTATCAGGTGTTCTGTGACTACGTGCATTGTTCTGCTGAAAGCTGTGAGAAAACAACCTCATTGCAGATATTTCTTGTGAGAGCTTTAAGTTTCTGATCACTCAGTGTGTACCCATTTTGGTTCAGCACATTTATGGAAAACATTAAACATAGAGAAGTATCTCTGCAAGGCTGGAAGCCCCTGGATTTCTGACTGGCAGACAGGCTGAATCCCTGCTTGATTCTGGCACTCCTTAGCTGTGCCACAGGCCACGGTTTTGGAATATATTCAGCGGCAGTGGTGTCAAAGAAGACCAGGCAGATAATGCTTCTTGAAATCTTTGTGTTATGGTACTTCTGCATTTTTTTAGACGAAGAATATTTCTTAATATGGCTTCTTTAGAGCCCTTGAAGATTTTCAGTGTAGCATGAATAGTCTGTTGTTTGAATTTTTACCCCCAAATGACAAAATTACCTTTGTTTTGTTGTGATTTCACATTTTTTGTATTTTTCTTTATGGTCAATTTATGGAATAGACAACAAAAATAGAAACAATAAAATTAAACGGTTGGGCACCTGTTGGAAGCATTTTTGCCTTAAGAGCCAATCAGAATATTGCTGTGATTATTGATTTGAATATACATGTCTTCTCATTCTGTGCTTTTATTCATAAAAGTATAAGCAAGAACTTCAACTTCAGCGATGGTGTTCAGTCAGTAGACTTAGACATGAAATAGGGAGAAACAACATAAAAATAGATGGTTTTGTATGTGTGTCATTTACTAAAACCTCCATGATAATCCCACTTAAAGGCATTCCTTATATCATTAGTCTGGATCATTTAAGTATTTAAGTACAATTATATGGTTTTTAAGTTTGTTTGTTTTTTTTTTTTTTTGGTTGGATGCATTTAGAAAGTAGCTATCAGTATTCCATCACCTTGTGAAATTATAGTAGTTTAGGCCAAGTCCATGTGGCATTGGGTGCTGTTGTTTTCATTGTGGTACTTGTTCTGCCTTTGTCCCCCTAGTTAAAAAGATTTCAGATTCCAATACATGGTTAAACCAACTTTCAGTATGAAACAGAATTGTTTATTAATTCTTTAATTATTCTTTTAAAGATGTGTCAGGTTGAAGAAGAAGGTGTTTTTATTTACCAAACTAGCCTTCTTGGTACTTCAGCAGAAAACATTTGTAGATAAAGGTCTAAAGATGAAACTTGTTTGGAAATGTAGCTGAACCCCCAAATGCACTGTTCAGTTGTTTCCATTCTCACCTAACTTTTCTAGAAGAAAATAAAAGTTAAGTGTATATGTGGCATCCTGGTATAGGAATGCTGTGATCATTAAAAATCTAGCTTTAGCAGCCAGTTTCACTGTGGAGAAAGAGTATAATATTAATACTACTCTTTCTTGTTTGTGTTAAGCAGATATTGTCAACTACCAATTTATTTGTGCAGATTTAATTTGCTTAAATATACTTACGGAAACATTTTGGATTTGCTATAAAGAAAGAATATTCTTGTAAAATGTTAGTTTAGGCCCATGACTAAGAAGGCATTTATGAGTCTCTTAAATTATTCAATGCCTTTTTTTTTTTGTTCTTAGTGGTCAGCTGAATTTTTTCTTGTTACAGCAAATTCTGAGCTATGGCAAATGTTTTTTGCTGGATCCCTGTGTCATTCAATTATGAACACTTTGGAAGAATGTTTTGCTTGCTCTCATTATGTTTGTGCAGCAAATTCAGGAACTCTGTCTTAAAACTTCTTATTTCTGTATAGTAGGAGATATAAGGACTTGAGGGATCAGGGAAAATAGTCTTGTTTAAAATTTTGTAGATTCATTTGTATAAAGCAATATGAACACCTTAGAAGTCAGCAACATTTTGGGTTGTAAATGGTCCTTCTGCTTTACCAAGATAAGGAGATACTAAAATTTTAGATTAAGTTTGGGGGAATTAGAAAAATAATGGGCTCATTTATGATATTAATAAATAACTAAAATAATAAAATTTTCACTATTTTTTCTAGTTATTCCAATCCTTTCTGGGGACATGCCAACAACTGATTTTATTATGAAAAATATGTTGTCAGCAGCGTTTAGAGTATCAAATTCCAAAACCTCATTTTCCTTCCATGGAACCTTCCTTTTTGTCTTAGAATTATTAAACCATTATTGTTCCCATTTTCATTTCATTTTTATAAATAAAGATTCTGTTTTTAAGGTTCAGATTATGAATAATTATATTACCAGTACAACTAGTAATTATATAATAGTACAAGTAGGACGTCTGGATAAACGGTGCCTCTCTGATTCTTACATGGCTGTAAGAATTTGCAATACTGGGAATCCTCTTCAGAAATTAATTCTTTATACTTTGTGAACTGTGATTCTAGATTTGCAAGCCAGGTTCAGTAGTGCTGTGTAGAAATAAACAGTTCCCTAGACAGCAGGCTATAAAACAGGTCAGTGTTAAAATATGCAGTAACATCTTTCAAATGTCTGTATAGTGTTAGACTACTATGCCTGCCTGAATTCTCTTTCAGGATTCAGATATGTTTGGAGTTTTGTTACCTGATAGGTGTTGGAATGGTAGAGATGCACTGATGAGTCTTCTGGAAGTCTTCACTGCCACCTTCCCAGAAGAGGCAAGTTTGTGTATTCTCTTAAAATGTGCGAATACCATTCTACTTTGCCCAAAGCTTAACTTCATGTGTCAACCCCTCATTTTGTTCACATAATCCTTAATCTGCTATGCAAGTTGATAATGAAAATGTTTATCCTTAACAGTCAGTTGTCTTGTTGGCTAGGTACAGAAAGCTGGTTTTGAGGCTAAAATTTCAGATTTTAACCACAATTGCAACAGTACAGCATAGTATTCTCCTGCATAACAGCTTCAGTGCACCCCTGAACTTCATTTTAACCATAGTACTTTACAGAAAGCTGCATAGAATTGACTTCTGAGTTAGTGGGAGTGCCGTAAAAATATTTGAGGAAGGTGTGTGCACAGATTTAAAGCAAAGAAAATTGTTTGGTATGACAGCATTGGAGCTCTGAGGTTGCTGTTGAGAAGAACAGAAAGCCCTGGACAAAAGAAAAAACCAACCTTCACTTGCTTGTTCTTGCTTGTATTTACATTTAGTAAAACTCTCACATATGTTTTCTGTGCATTTGAGTCAAAGATATCAGTGGATAATTAAAAAAAAAAAAGCCTTTTTGTCCTGGTTTTCCTGCCTTACCCATTTTGCTTACAATAAAGCTCTATTCTGTGAGCAAGCATATGCATCCCAATAAAGATTTTAAGGTTTGAGTTGAGACAGAGTCTGTCTCAGATTTTGGCCAGCAAATGCAAAGAAAGTTGGCCATGTTCCCTCTATTTGCCAGAAAAGCATGAAAGCTGGGGCCCCTCCTCTGTCAGAGAAAAAAAGAAGCTCTGATCTTTCTGCATACAGATTTTTGGAAGTATTGAGTCCTTGACATATTCTTGTATGACTTGTCTGTCTCTTGCTTGCTAGATGTGGCCCAAAACCCCCTAGAAAAGACCTCTCATCTGCAATGAACTTATATAGATTAACCTGGGCTTCTTGCTCTAATTATCAGTTTGGTGGTTCTTTTTTCCCCCCCTCTAGTTGCAGTCCTAAATATCAACAATTAATTCCATATCTACAGAATTACAGTTTTTGTGCATGTGGCTTGTCTCTCATGCTACTAAATCCAAGGACCCGATTGCTTACTTTTTCAAGTTTTGATGTCCATATGAATGTGTAATTAAAAAAACATAGATATTGTACTATTTATTGCATGTTTGTGTGTAGACACTTTTAGTACTTGGTTTCCTCCTATTCAGAGCTTTAAAACTTTCAGTGTTCAGATAATCTGACAATCCCTTGAATGATGTATGACTATATGAAATAAGAATACTAAGTTATGAAAGAGATTATCCATAAAATTTAGACTTATTTAAATGTGTTCTGGTATGGTTCAAAAATATTTAATTAATGATTGTCAAATATTTAAAGTCAAAGTATTAAAAGTCAGAATATGGGGTTTAGAATTAATACATAATTATATCTCTTGCACATACTTTTTACCATAACTGTACCTAAAATTATGTAAATGTTGGCGTGTAATTTTTTTCTGGTGAGTGAATCATGAGAACTAAGCAGGTGCTTTGGTTTTTATGGTTATTATAGACAATAATTATTCACACCTGGAATATGTACAACTATTATTCAGTTATATAAACAGTGTACACCCAAACTGCTGGCTTTTTCTCTATAGTTACAACATAGCTGTAGTGGGTGTAATTTTTATTTTTCAGAGAGGTCACATGTAAGATCAGAAGTGCTGAAATGCATACATTGTATTTTCAAAAAAATGTTGAAATGTTGTAGTACTACTAGCCTTATTACTTCCATAGCTGTTTCTGCTTTTATAAAAGAATTAGAACATTTAAATAAAGCAACCAGCACTAATGAACAAGTAATACACCAGAAAAATATACAGAATCCTTGACTCTTCAGCGTGAGTAGTGTGCTGTGTGTTTCTAATATTTGTTCTCAAATTACTCTCATGAACTGTTCGAAGTTCATCAAACACTTTGAGAGGTCTGTGGTAGATTTTAGGTATGAAGGTAGAGCTTGCCTTTCCTAAACTAAATTTCATTCTACTGATTTTATTTTTCTTAAAGGTGGGTAAAAAGAGAAAGCAGATAGTTTTGGAAATCAGTAAGAAGGTATCATGAATACAGTGTGTCTGAGTATGACACAGTCCCCACTAAATTAACAGGAGCAGGTCTATTAGGAGGTCCTTATGAGATTGCAAGATAAGCTCATAATAAAATAAGAGGACGACTGATAAAAAATTTAAGGATAAAGAAAGAAAAAGGTCTAGAACCTGAAGGAAAAGATGGAAATGAAAAGGATCTACAGGAGCAGCCAACTGTTTTGAGGTGCGGCAGTATCATACCTAAGAAGATGAATGAACAATATTTAATTTAAAATCTCACAGGACAGGTTAGTCTGCATTCATTTATGTATGCTGGTTTTATATGCTCTTTCTTCAGAGGTCATCTACTGTTATTCATGAACTTTATTCTAGATGTACAGGTACTATATCTTTATACCTCATCACCACATTTCTCACACAAACTTGTGAGAAACTGGCTTTTCCTTGTTGGCTTTCTATCAACCAGAAGGTACCAGAGATGAAAGCAATGCCATCCACATTAGAAACTGTTACTATTTGAACAAACATCTCCATACAGTATGCAAAATATTCATTGGGAAAAGGGAGAGATGCAGTCTACCTGTTGCACCTAGTGAGTTCTGGTACAGGTGGCACCCTCAGTGAGCTACCATTTGGAAACACTTTCTCTTCTTATCATCAATGAACTTGACCAGTTTTGGCAAGTCACTGATAGGCATCACCTTGCAAGCTGTCTTGGAGCAGAGTTTTGGTTTTGCACCTTTTTGAAACATTACATAGTTTTTGTTGCAAGCAGAGCACTGTTGCCAGCATCAGCCATTGTTTTGTTCAGAGCTGTGTAGACTGCCCAGACCATTAGTTTTCCTTGCTGCTTTGCCTCCCTTCAGGGATCTTTTTTCGTGCCAGTTATTACTTCATAACGCACTCAGCCGCCTGCTGGGGTCATCGCTGGTTTGAACGGTCTGTCCTGCAGGTGAGCCTCCTCCACTGCTCTGCAGGGTTTTCCCCTCAGCAGGATGAAGTCACTGTTGTCATCTTGCCCAAGAGAAGTCTGATTACAAGGCCTTGGACTGCTCCTTATCTTTCAGTTTGCTGCTTCAGTACTGGCCTGATAGTGTTTGATTCAGCATTTCAGAGTAACCTCATCCCTCTTGGCGACATCGAAAAGTCCATATTCATAGTGCTGTTCAAGTGTTACTTGATAATTAATTTCTTTCAACTTCTTATCATTTGTAGTTGTGCCTGATGGTGAGACCAATGACCTCTCGTGCTGGGGAGTTGCAGGAGGGGTCAGTGGGAGGACAAGCCAAGGGCTGAGACTTTGCTGCAGTCCCCCTGGGTCAAGAGAGGCACCAGTGGGTGAGCTGGGTCCTGATTCTGATCTGACCAATCTGATCAAATGGTCAGGAGCAGGAGAGTGCAGGGCCTGAGCCCAGAGATGTAAACATCACTCAGTCAGAACTGGGGACAGTCCTGAGTTGAAATGGCTCCTGGGCCTGCTTAGGGGTTGCAGGTGGGGCTGGTTATGGCATTGAAGGACTTGGTGTTCTCACAGCCCTGACAATGCCTTTGATAAATACCCACATTGATCCTATCCTGGGTTAACATCATGGAGTGCTGTGCTGGTTGCAGCGTTTGTTCATCGTTATCATGCCCAAGTACGTTACAGAAAACAGAGTGGTTTGATCTTAAACTGTTACAGCAGAAATAACCTTGAGCATTTCAACATGCATGTGCTGCCTCGTTATCTTTTACAGTCCTTTTGTGGTTGTGTTCTTCGGCTTGTTTAATTGTGGCATCAGCTGCTTCTTCTGTGGTGCTGTCCCTTCTCTGCTCAAGTTTAGAACATGGATCAGGCATATGTGCACGCCTCCTCTCTTCTAGGACCATTTTGACCTAAATACAAGGAGTGGAGTTGTGTTAATGTGCTAGCAACAGGGATGCACAATCAAATGGATGCAAAAAAATCTTTCTGCTTGACTGAGAAAGTATATATGTAACACCCATTTTTACGTAATATGTTATTACAGAGGCATATGAATATAAAAATGTATCCTAAGGTAAAAGAACCAAGATGATTTCCTAGCAGCATTTTCAGGTTTTAATGAAACAGTTTTGTTTGGATACTAGCAGACTCTCTGGCACATATTGCCAGTAAAGTCAAAATAGAAAAAAAGGTGTTCTGGAGAAGGAAGTGTCATTTTCCAAATTATGACTGCAGTTTTTAGCCTAGTTTCTTATGGAAATGACTTTGCAAAGGCACGCTGTGTGTCTCTACATATTTTCTTCCAACTTTTAACTTGGCCTGTAGCAATTGTGTTTATTACAAAGTGCAGATCTCAAAAATGCTAGACTCAATAAATTTCATGCAGATGTTACTCAGGTACAGAAGAGTTCTGTAAATCATTTTGGCTGTGAAGAAGTTGCACATTAGTGGAGGGTCCATACAGGGGAAAGTCCTTAGTAGTACTAAAACCTCAGTTCTAAGAAAAGCTTTAGTTGTAAGTGGCATCACTATTATTTCAAAATCATTACTTCTAGTAGTAACTAAGGTATGTAATGCTTGATTATCATGCATTCTTCTGTTTTAGGTTATATCTTTACCTATTCTACATGAACCTTGAATATCCTCTGAGATACTTGTCCATTGATTTTACCAGCATCAATTTAAACTTGGATTAAAATTCCATCTATCCAGATGAAAGTACAAGAACTTTTAAAAAACTTAAGAAGCTTTGAACGAGTGATTGTTTGTGTTAGATAATACAGTTAGCTTTTGCCACGTATTCTTATCCTAATTAACTATATTGTGCAGACTGAAGTAGACTAAATCCGGCGTAAAATCCCACCTCATCAAAGGAGCAGATTTTCATATTTAGAATTCTATATTCTTACTATTCTTGAAGGAAGGAGCTTGACTGTGCTACCCATGAGTGACCTGTTTTATGATGACTGAACTTAAATACTTGAATACTTGGTGAAGGTTGTATTTTTTTTACTAAAACAATGGGTGAAGTACAAATGCACATTTATAAGCCACAGATTATAAGTACAAGTAGTCCGAAATAATTAACAGGCTACTTTCTTAGAGTGTCTGTAAGATAACCAGGAAAACAAATAAATATCTCCTCAGCAAGGATGTAGGTGTTCATTATAATGATATTAAAAGTTCTCAAATGAAAGATCACCTAAATATGTCACAATCGTTACTGAAGACATGCTATATTAATCTTCAAGCATGTTTCTCCTTCAAACAGGTTAAGTAGTTAAAGGAATGCAACTGAAGCTCAAAGAGCATGGAATTTGTTATGTATTTTCTGTGTTTGACTCCATTTATCTTGAAAGATATGACAGTATATTATGAAAGAAACTTTGTCATTTTGATTATGGGTATGTTTCTGTCCTATTTATTTTTTGAGTGGGATTGATAAATAGTATTTATAATTTGAATTACAATGAGGCCTACAGAGACTTAAAATATTAAAACATTTAGTTTAAAATGATCAATGAAGGGGTCTTTCCCAACATAATCAATTTTATCTTAACATAATGAACATCTTGCAACGTCCCAAAAAACATAACTTGCAGTTGTCGGGTGACTTGCTGCTTGCACATTTAATTTTGTCAAGAGCCAACATCTTAGAAATTGCTTCATGGGTTTAATTAAATGGCAGGGTGGCTTTCTCCCAGACAATTGACTGATAAAACCATCAGGAAAACGAAATTTAATGTAGTCTGATCTGCTGAGCAAATATTATTTGCTATATTTCAGTAGTGCTGTTTTCAGTGTTACAGTGCTTAATATCTAGAAATGTTAGAACGGTAATAGTAGTATAGAAATCGTTTTATGTATTTTCAGGGCTGCTGAATCAATAGTCTTCTGAAAATTCCACCTTTTTAAAGCAGAGAATTAATTACAATCTAAGCAAACAGGTTGTTTGTTCTTGCCTTGTTTTGTTTGCTCTTATCCTATGTTTTACTCTTATATTCTCTTTTAGGCATAATCAGATGCAAAGCATATAGCAGATGTTCAAAAGAGAAAGAATAAGAAGTTAAATATTAAGATTCCTTAATGGCATGAATAGATCAGGAGTGGTATGCAAATAAAATGTATTTTGAGAAAAGGGAATAGTAGTGCATTAATTTAATAATGTCAGCTTTCAGCATTTGAAATATTTTTCTTTGTTTTTCTTTAACTAAAGTGTAAATGCATAAATTGAGAAATGACTGAACTTTTGTCTTCCTACAGATTAGCATTTAATTTTTATTTGAAACACATACCAGGGTTTCAAACTCAGTCTTGTTGCAGTTACGACAACTGAACAATAACATAAAAGTTATTCCTCAAGTAATGTTTTAAATAGGACTACTGTGGCTTAGCATACTGTGAGTAAAAGTGTTAGCTTGGGTTTACAGAAGATAAACTGTAGTGATATATGTGCTTTTAACTTATCCTCAGACATTTTAGTGCTCAGAAACATTTTTATTACAGGTTTGTTCTGTTCTCACCAGTGTGGCTTGAATTACAGCTAATACAGGACAGCGGGAGAGAGGGAAATGAGAGAACACTTGGGTTTCACACGAGAAAAATGCTGAAAGGAAGAACAAACAAGACAAGGAAACTGAAGTGTTCTTGTTGCTTATTGTCATGGTGGATTGGAGCAATTTTAAAACTTCAGCAGGGTGACAGTTTCTTATGACGAAGTGAAGTTGCTGTTTATTGAAATATATGTCAACGTGACACATTGAGTCCCTTGAAGGCATAGAGATGCCTTGGATAGAAATGCTAGTGAGCTCACATGGGAAGAGTACTATCAGTGGCACTTTGCTGTTAGGCAGAACTAGATAAGAAAGAGGATTGCCAGGGCTAGAGGTTCCTGCTGGACATGGGGTTTTGCTTTGTGATATGAAGCTCTCAGGTATCACTTTAGGAAAATGGTCAATGAGAGATAATGTTGTTTGGATACTTGGTAAATGGTTTTGTACCTCAAGGCTGCACTGTCACTGTGTTACCAGTGTCCAGGCAAATAAACCTACTGCTGTAGAAACTGATGTGCTGGGCTGGTTTCTATCACTGCTGAAGTGTGAATCCCAGTTCAGGGGGTGAAACTTTGCTGGGAGGCATAGATGGTACTGCAGGCAGGGTGTGGAGCGTGGCTGGCACGCTGTGGTACCTGAACCTTGTCCACTACTCCAAAAGGGTCAGCCTGCTGTAGGGCTTGGTCAATGGCTGACTGACCTCTGAAGGCTTGGAGCAACTGACTCAGACAAATGGTATCCTCTGGTTAAGGCAGCATCTCCAAAAGCATTTTTCACAGGTGTGGTAGGAAGAGAATGGGATCAGAACATGAAACACTGAATTCTGTCACTGGTGTGCCATTATGAATCTGTGATTGGATGTTTTTTTCAAGTGGAGGCCAGCAGTATTTCCTACTTACTTTCCCTTTGCATTTAAGAACTCACCTGGCTTTCATCTGGCTTTCTGTATTTTTTCCTGCTCATATACTTAGTTTGCATGTACTAATGACTCTTTGAGGAGAGAGTTTGATAAAAATTAGGATGGATGTGGTATACCATGTTTACAAATTATTACTGTATTAGTATGTAGTCCCAAGTTACTGTTGACTCTTCAGAGTCATAAACAGTTCATAGTTCCAAGTGGCAGGTTTTGAATGTGATAACCAGTTTCTCAGTACAGTAAGCCTTCCATTCTGTATTAATGTTTTAAGGCCACAGAAATGATTGGTAAATAAGTCCATACTATAATTTCCCCCATATCTATTAATTGTATTTTGATGACAACAATTATTTTCATTAATATTTCAACAGGAATACAATTTGCAGTATTTTAAAAATTATTTTTCACTTCCATTTGATGGACTTAAAGCCTTGAAAAGTAGAAAAGTCTCCTGTTATTTTTCATATTTAGTGTTGAGTGGCCTTAATGAAGGGACTTATTGTGCTTTATCAACTGAGGAGAAATGGCATAATTTGACTAAAATGAAACCACACAAATGAAGACGGGTGTGTGTGTATAGAACTTGAAAATTTTTTAAAGGGTAAAATGAAGATATGAATGATGGCATTGAGTTCATGGGAGCTATAAAGTTTTCAAAGGTGGACAAAGCCTTGAAATGGGATGATGGCTGAATTATTTTCAAGTCTAAAGCTCTAGGTGTTTCAGAGGATCTGAATGACTGATTGTTCGTACTCAAACACACACTCAATGTCTGGGCAGTGCTGCGAATGTGTTTTTTGTTATTCACTGCAGATTATGTGAATAATTCCAGTGAAGCAGAGGATGACATCTGAATTTTGAAAAATAGTTGATCATTTCAGCTGGTACCAATCTTACTGTTTCTTACTACATTGAAGTGATGGAACTTGCCTTATGGTCTTTGATTTGTTTTGGTTTGTCTTATTTTTTAGTTGTAGCTTGTGCTGCCTGAATCTCTCAGATTTTTATATTTACATGCCTATAATCCTATAGATCAGTCTTTAGAATGCATCTGATGACTTATTTAAGCTGTGTCAATGTAAGATGCTGCAGATGCATTTCTACTTTGGCCTTGGATTCTCCCTTAGTCTTGACCCTGCTTTATGTTTATGCTATCTCTGTCAATTTACACGACTGAATCATGAGCAGCATCAGGTAATTCTGCCTGAAGACTCTGTTCTATTCTTGATTAGTTGTCCTCTGAATTAGTTGATTCTCCTCCCTGCAGGAGCTCCCATTCAGGAGACACCTCATTGAGAGTGACGAGGACCAAGGGATCAGCTATTTTGGCTAGAGCCTGCCAGTAGGTTGGCTTAGACCTCAAACCTCATTTTTAGTTGTGTTTATTTTTTTGTGTGGCTTGTATGATTACTTTTGAAATTCTCAGATATTAAAATAAATCCTGATGCAGTAGTGCATTTGCTTTTTACATGCTTTTAAAAAAAGTTTATTTCTCACTGTATTTCTTATTTTTCTTCTGTATAAGCATTATTTATCCTTGTCTTTTGTATAAAATAGTTTATTAATTGCCATTTTCTTTTCCTTTATATTTTGTCTAATCTTTCTAAGAGATCTACTTACCAGTGACAAGTCTGAATTCTGTGCCTTGAAGATTTTTGTTTTTAATTGTGCTACACTTTGTCTTCCTGTGAGTGACTCAGTGCTTGAAAATAATTTTTAAGTATTTACGACTGTTTTCACGTTCCTCAAAAAATTAAGAAAAGTTATTCCAGAAGTACTTGTTCAAAGATGGAGAAGAATTATTCTGCCTTTAAGGGCTGCAGTTGTTGGGCATCTCAGGTAGAAGGACTTGTTCGTTCAAGTGTTGATGATGGAATTACAGCTTCCAGATAAGGTCACTTAGCATGAAATTCAAATAACCACTAAACAGAAAGTTTATTTAAACAGCTTTTTGCAGGTCAGACCTAGAAAGAAATACAGAACTGATCCTGACAGTAAGGTAAATGCAGTTTTGGTTTCTCTCTGTGCATCTCCTTGTGCAGGAAAGGAATTTCTGTAAAGAAATGAAGAGTGGAGCTGGTATCTGGCAGAAACTTCACATTCTGCCTGATGGAGTGATGAATGATGAGGCAATTGAGAGGGTTCACCATCTGGCAGACATTAGCATAGTTTGAGACATCTAATACACAATCATGTTTAGATAAGTATTCTAGAAATTAGAAAAAAAGACTCTAACTTGACAGGACATATAAATACTGTAGTTCTTTGAGATATTTTTTGTTGTTGAAACACAGATGCTGGTGGTAAATCTGAGGTTCTGCATGATGCTCTATGCCAAATCAAATGTTGTTATAACTTGCTTCCAACTGTTCAAATAGGATTTGTGCACATCTTGAGTGATTCTTAAGAGTCTAGCTATTTCCTCCTAACTGTTTGCCCGTGGCTCCCTAGGGAGAAGTGAGGTTTAGAAAATGGTGATGACATGTTGGTGCCCTGTTCTTGTACTAGTATCTCCTGTTTGTTTCTGACATAAAACACTGTAATGAAAAACTAATAGTGTGCATGATACAGGATAAATTAAAAAGGACTTAATAAAAATGGTTTCTTATTCTGTTCAAGGAATTGGTCTGGAACAAACTATAACTTATCTACTAAAAAATAAAGCTCTATTCTTTTTTAATTGTAAATGGATAGTTCTAATATACAAAACATTTTCCTTATGAATCAGTTTTCTCCTTAAGAGTTTGAACTGGAATTATAGTTGTCAAGCATAGTTGTTGGGGTGATGTGACAAAGATGATCAATAGTTTTATATCCACTTACCATGCCAAATTATTTCTGTTATTTGTTATTTCCCAAGAATCTCTCACTAACTGATTACTTATGACTTAGAGACTATGTAAACACGTAGTAATTTGAAGTAATTAATGAAATTATTTGTTTGTTGGCAGGGGTTTTTTGTGTGCTGAAATGTCTTTTGATTAGGATGGATAGTTACCTTGAATACATAGCATATAGGATGAATGTTGAAGAAATAGTTATAAATGTCCCAGTGTGGCCAGGGTAGAAGGGAGGCTTGTCAGGCTGCTTGCATTTGTCCTTTAGCTGTTTTAAATTACTGTCTGTCCCGGTGCAATAGCAGTTAGCCCATGGAAACCACAGTTAATGTTTAGTAATGTCATACCTGTTCCAGTCCCCCTTATTCTCTGCATTCATAATCCTGCCCCTACCAAGCATTCACTGAATTTCCTGTGCAGCTCTCACAGCACCGTACATACGGAATTGTATTTGGCATCACTGTCAGCACCCAACTTCTCTAAATAATCTTCACATTGACACCTATCACTTACTTGCCCCTCATGCAGTTGCTACTTGTTCCCACAGTCCAAACAGCATCCTCAAATACTTACATGATATCTTTTCCTTTGACAGCCTAGAATTGAAAGTCTTTCTCACTTACCACATTGTGTGATGGTTCTGGTCCTTCATGTGCCTCTCCTAACACTGAATAATGCTCTAAGCTCAACATACTGTATTTTGTTTTCACTGAAGCAGAATTCTGGCTGACTTCAGAAGGAAATTAGCTTGAGTAATGAGTTATAGGTTAAACTGATAATCAAAGACTACAAAACTGTATTTATTTACTATTTATTTACTATGTTGGATGCTTTACCTAGACTGCTGTAGACTTCAATTCCAGGTATCTAGGGTATAAGAATTCATTAATTGTTGATGTTAATTGTTGGTAATGCTAATTAGAACCAGCTTGTACTTGAAGTCTTAAAAAGTGTATGCAGTCAGTGTAAATGAAAAAAAAAAGTAGACAAATTACTTTTGTGTCACATGTTTTCAGACTTAATACATTCTGTGAATGTGTGTGCTGAATGGTTGCCAGGTTGTTTATTTTAATTACTCATTTGTCTTTGTTGGCTGACCTCTGCATCCACGATGATTCACTAACGGTGGATCTAGTTTCTTATATTTTTACTTTCCTTTACTGATAGAAGGAGCACATTACATTTCTGACATAAGCTAGGCCTTGTAAAATGAGCCAGTATAGTTATTAATGGATTTCATCAGCTAATCTAGTGGCTTTAGAAAATGCCAGCATGTGTTGAATACAGTACAGGCTTTGCTATCTACTTCATGTGCTTTTATGTTCAGATTTAACTGTAAGCCTAAATCAGTGTGTGTGTGCAATGGGAAGAGTATGCTTTTGAATAATTACAGCATTTTTATATGCAAGTGCATGTATATTTTTGTGTGAGGATTTTATATGAAGATCTAGGCTTTGGCCACCCATATGCAGACAGGCAAGTAAAGGAAGCTACAGGGAGTGATAATTCTGCAGTTCTACAGTAAGATACAAAATACAGTTTTATTGGTTGAGCTTGTGAGTTTTAAACTTGATAGCATTTATAACACTGTGTTATAGACTTCATAGCATGTGTAATGAATTCCATCAGTTTCAGGAATTTGCTGGGCACACTGAATTAAAATCTGTTGATCACAGTGGAAAGCAGAAACTGAGAAGAGTATAACTTGGGACACTTGAAACCCTTGTCATCTGTTCAGCAGAGCCACAGCTTCAGATACTTTTTGCAGTTGTCTGTAGATCAGAGGCTCTATCATCGTGTTTTTTACTTGCTATCTCATGAGGTTTTGCATCATACACTGGACATACCAGACTAAGAGAAATTTCAGGGTGCATTTAGATATCCTAGCAAACATGATCTAAACTGAAGCTTCTATTGAGATGTGTGGTCCCTAGCAGGCATGCCTAATATTTTCTTTTCATAGAATATAGTGATCATGTGACCACAAAGTAAGTCTTTTTGGATGAAAAGAATAGTTTTGTGACTTATCAATCAAGTGAATGAGTTTTCTGTCAACTCATGATCTCCAGATGAGTGAGGTGGAGGTGATGGGGACAAAAAGAGAAGAATGAGGAAAGGAGTAGATCTACCAGTTTTAGTGGCAGTTACCTGCTAGATTGACATAGCTGAAATGTCAAATTATGTTTGCAAATTACAGAAATGTGTAAACCACATTAGGAAGCATCTTCTTCCCTGTGCTGCTCATTTTCTCCCTTGTGCTGTTGTAGCACATTAGTACAACCATACTACAAGCTGGATTGGGAAAATATTTTAGCTGTGAAGTAACTTGAGTAAAAAGATTCTTGAGATGGATCACATTTGCATTGCAGTCACATTGCAGTGATCACAAGAGGATGGGAACAGCTGGACATGCAGTGAGAGCTTCTTATGCAGACATTATTCTTGGTGAATTGGATTTCAAACAGGCACAGATAGGGAAGAGTGATATTGGTAGAGATAAATGGGCAGGTGTATGGCCTCAGCTGAGGAGAGAGGTGTCTAACAGAACCAGTGTTGGGGGAGATTTGAGATGATAAGAAAAAGATCTGAAAGAAGCTGTTTGGGGAGGATGTGTGGAAACACTTTGGTGTAAGAAAGAGATGGGAAAATTATGTAGTAGTCAGGCTTCTGCTTTTAGCAAATTTCTACATACAGAAGCAAATCAATGATGTGATTATTTTTCTTTTTTTAAAGTTTCTTCATAAAAAAACAATATAAGTTAACACACATGGTCAATTTCATGATCTTAAAATCATTGTGAGATGTTAAAGTTGCATAGTAATGTTGTCTTTTTGCACAGTAGAGTGATATTTTATGAGAGTTTCATTTAGTAACAGGTGTAAAAAGAGGTATGATATTTGCAGTGACAATCTGATCTATAAATTTTTATTCTTGACTTACCAATAATACAGGGAGTACATTTATGAATATATCATGGTGGCAGGAAAGATAAATCACTAGATTAAGGCATTTTGATAGATCACAAAATTCCTTGAAAAATAAGTACTGAATACAACTAATATATATACATGTTTTATACCTTTTAAAAAGAATTATTGTTACTTGATATAGCAAGAAAGAAACTAAAGAGATTAAGAAAAAATAAGCTGTTTCTCCTTCCTAAATCTTTCTCCTTTAATCAGCATCATTATATGTAGATTTGGACTGAAAGGCCAGTGATTGCCAGAAAAAATAAGATAGGATCCATCAAGTGTGTAGTGTCAAAAAGTTATGTAAGCTGTCATCTGTGGATTTGAAGAGGAAGGACAGGGAAGAGGGATAGGAAATGGTAGAATAAGAAAATTGCTGAAGTGTTTTCCTTTTTTTTTGTGTGTGTGTTGTTGGCCGTGTGGTTTTTTTTGTTCTTTTTAAAATGAAATAGGTGAGGTTGAAGAAAGAGGATTAAAATCAATTTCAGGGTACAATTTAAAGGTAGAAGTACTACCAGAGAATGTAGACTTAAAAAATGGCTTGAGTGTTGCCTTTTCATTATATGTGCTGTACAGCTGAGCTGTTGCAGTATGTCATAGGGTGCCCTGTGTGCTGTGTTGGTAACATGACTCTGTTTTAAGACCCAAGCTCACCGCTCCATTGAACTACTGCTATCTCCTTCTACACAACTTTTATATGAACTGGAGCTGTTATTTTCCTTTCTGGTGCTAAATCTCTCTAGTACAGGATCTGAGTTTACCACCTGGACTCTGCTCTGGCTGATCTGGCATGCGCATGCATTTTGTAATGGGTGGGGAATGTAAAACTTGTGGCTCTTTGTTCTCTCTGTCACTTTCATTTGTGACCCTCCCTGTTGTTAAATCAGTAAAATTGAAATCTTGATTGAAGTATGAAACTGCAATTTTTTTTCCCTTGCATTTGTGGGAGCCACTGTATGAAGAAATGGTAGGTTCCTGGTTTAGCTATCTTTTAAGCCACAGATTTGTAGCAAAATGTAACTTCCCTTAAATTTATTTTTCCTTTTTTTTTTTTTTTTTTTGGTGACCCTCCCCCCACTTTGACAAAATGATACATTTAGTTACACTTATGAATTTAATTGTGTGGGAAAATAGCACGTCAAATATCTTGTGAAGTAATGAATGTGTTCACCTTTTGATTTGTGCCAGGCTGCTTTTGGATGAAGGTTAGTAATTAATGAAAATGAAAGCCACACTCTAAACTGGATTAAAATAAAATTGTTAATCACAGTTACTTGAGAAGAGTACCAAAATAGATTTTACACTTCAAATTAATTATTGAGCTTTCCTGCTTTTTATCCCTCCCATATTTTCTAATTCTATCCACTATAGATGATTTAATTGTTATCTGTAGCTGAAAAAGCGATATCAATATTTGCCTTAGTTTTCTGCTACATTTTGCTGTTGAAGCTTTAAAGGTTTTTGGCTTTTTTGTTTGTGGGTTTGTTTTTTTTTTCCCTTGTTTCTATTGAATTTAGACTGTTCTAATAAATGTACCTTTTCCATATTTTTTATAACATGCTTTGTTTTTCAGTGGTAAATGTGATAAATTGAAGTATAAGCGCATTCATTTAATTCACCATGATTTATGTAGGTGTGTCTTAGTCTTCTGTTTCCTTTGTTGAGCTGGCTGTAACCTTGTATTTTCTGATTCCAAGATTTACTTCTACCATGCTGCTTGCAGGAAAGAAGCTGAGATTTAATGACATTGTTGAAAGGCAGGTTAACTTTTTAGCGTAAGGCATAAAAGTAAATGAGTCAGAATATTATTTATGTTTCATTCTTACACTAATCTGTCTTCATGATTTTTCAGTTGTAAACTTGTGGCAAAAATACTGTGTTTTCTTCATGATTTCATGGTAACAGCATACAGTTCAAGGAAAGCAAAAACCATGGAACACCAATACAATTGTAGCTGTAGTTCTGAACAGGAAAATAATTGCTTAAAAAGACAGTGTAGATTTAAAATTGACTTTATTCTTCAAAATGTTTTATCCTGGATAGGAGTCAGAAAAAACATGGAAAAAGCATTTTAATTTTTTCCTTTTTATTTATGTGTTCAATTTCATTGTTATAGCTTCAGAATAATTAGTTTTCTGGAGTCATGTGGCTTTCCATAGTGGAGAAAGCTATTTAAATATGTAAAACACTGTGAGTTCTAAAATTCTTCTGTGAAATTCTAAGACAGATTTAAATGTGTACTTTGGAATTCTCTAGATCTCAGTACAATTAACTTGCATTGTTGTGTTTGTAGTTGTGACGGTGGATTTGTGCCATGGTTGCTGTTCAATATATCTATATATGTCTTTTCTTTACAGAAAACCAACTTTTGGGATGCTCTGTGGGGAGATACATCTGTGACACGGAGTATGTGTTTGATCATCTACAATCTGATGCAACAGTTTGTGTTCTATATATGACAGAAGAATTAATTGTGGAGAGAGTCCAGCTGAATGGCTATGTCATAATAAGGAACTGGTTTAAAATGTCAGTATCTCATGCCAGTGATCCAAGTTTGGGAAAGCCTAGAAACCCAACAGTGAAAAAACCTACTTTCTTGTAAAAGCTGGTTCAAAAAGAATGAACAGTTGTTATATACTTTACCATGTATTCCCTGATTCTTTAGCACTGAATCTTTCATTACACTGAAATCATGGTATGAGGATTGGTGGAGAAGGTCCTCCCCCCATCCCCAGTACACATCCAGCAGCTAAAGACTGTGTCAAAATGACCTCTGAGGAGATGACAGCGTCTGTTCTGCTCTCTGTAGTACAGGGTAAAGTGATAGCTGCCCAGTCAGCTGGAGATGAAAATACTGAACATGCTTTGGACACCAATGTTATAAGAAGACATACTGCCAGTTCGGGAAGGCAAACCACACACAATCTGTCTTACTTACACAGACTCGAAGAAGAAAGTCTTCAGGGCTCAGTGCCCAAAATATTCCCTCTGGCCACAGAACAACTGACTAACGACAAGAGTAATGAAAACTTCTGGGAGAGGAACAGCTCCATCTCTGATTCAGTGGAATTTCTTAACATTAACTGTAACATTGTACAGAAGAACTACAAGAGCAATATCCCGTGCAGCCAGTTGTATCAATCTTGTGCTCCTTTAGCAGGGGAAGAGGCATGCCTGGAAACTGGAATTCCTGTTTCGCTGGAAAGAGCCATGCTTGCTGAAATTCAGTTGAAAATGAATGGACCTTCATTAAGAAGCCAGACAGCAGTAAATAAGAATGACAGCAGTGATCCTGATAAAGTGGCCTTTTTTCACTTACATTGTGCTAGTGAAAGGAATATATCAAAGGCTTTGTGTGGTTTACACAACAGTTTCATTTTGGATGACTGCTTGCAGCCCGTGAGTGATGGTGATGGTAACACCACTGGTTCCCCAGCCTGCACTTGCAGCATAATGCAGTTGACAAATAATTGTGAGAATCAAAATGGGCAGCAGTTGTATGAAGATGCTTTAAGGGATAAGTACTTATGTCTGGAAAGAGCACCACGAAAGGTTAAAGTGACGTGCTCAGGTCACAACTTCTGTGGAAATAACTTTACTGGGAGAATGCCCTCAAAACCCTTTCTGAGCCATTTTGAGGACTGTAATGATAGCTGTGAAGAAGAGTTGGAAGAGGATTTTTTTAGAAACAAAAAGGAACGTTCTACTCTATTAATAAGACGTTTCTGTAAAAACGATAAAGAGGTTAAAAAATCCGTTTATACTGGAACGAGAGCAATTTTTAGGACTTTACCATCAGGGCACATAGGAACTGTTGCTTGGAATTACATTGAGCAAAGGAGAAACAACAGTGGCATGAAGCTTTCTAGGATTACAACAGAACAGCTAACTATAATTCAGTCCCTAATAAAATGGAAATTTAATTCCTGTCTTGAGAAGTCTTTATGGTATGAGGTAAGCTTTCCATAGTCTTTTTTTGTTGTTTTTTTTTATTTGTTTCTTGTTTGTTTTGATAATGTGATGACCTTTCCATTCAAAAAGTGCCTTCAACTAGTAAATACAATTTTAAAAAACCACTGCATGGGATATTTCACTTACCTATGTTGAACAACCTTATGCTGAACAGTGCTTTTTAGAAAAATATATTGTCATCCTCTAAAATTCTTTTGTTTTAAAATAGACACATCATAAATATGTCTATAACTATATGTGTGTAAGATTTATACATATATATGTGTATACATATATATCTGTATAAAATATGTATAGGTAAATATTTATACTTTGATTTATGTATATTTATTTATTGATAAATATTCTTTGCATATGAAAATATAACACATGTATACAGATTAAAAATATGTATGCATTTTATAGATATTTGTATTTTAAATAGAAAATGAATATTATATACATTTGTATTTTTCCCTATATATGATAGGTATATAAATATATTTTATAGCGGTATACATTTGAATATATATAGCATATATGTATGTATAAACATTTGATGGATATTAATGATATAGTCATTATTTCCATAAATATAATACACATAGAATAACATTATATGTGGGAGCATTTGATTACAGTGAAAAAATTGTTTCTCAGGAAAAGAAAGTGCAGTATTTCCTCATATTCTTTTACACCAATTTTACAATAATAAAAGAAGTAATACTTGGATAATTTATGTTTATGTGCTGATACGGCCCTGATTTGTGTTCTCTTAAGTTACATAATACAAGGAATTTGAAGTTTAGAATCAAATCATGAATGCATAAATTATTATTATAGAAATTACATAGCACATTCTTAATATATTATTTTAAGTAGTAAAAGATTTTCTGTGCTGGTAGAATTTAAATAGTTGTTGATGTAATCTATAAAATATTTGACCTCTGATTACTGAGCTTAGCATAAAAAGGAGCTGTAGTTTTTCCATTAAAATGTATAGATAAGCTCTAGGGAGGGGAAAATAACCAAGGTAAAGGAGTTTGTTGTCATACAAGCTATGCTAATAAATTGGTCCTGAATCAATGGAAATCTCTTCTGCTCGAAGAAATTTCTAGCACTTATTGCTCAGAGTCTTCAACAACTTTCAGTAGGACTGAAATGGAGGAAAACGTACTTATATGGAATCATAAAATCATCTATCATTTACATTCATGTAAAATACAGAATACGGTAAAACTGATCAAACAAATACGAAATTTGTCAGTGAGAGAAGGGAAGAGAGGACTCTGTGACTCCAAGAAAGTTGTGCCCTCCTGTAATGTCATGACATTCTAGAGATTAGTATTTTTCCATTTAAATAGTTAATTGAAGAGTTCTATAAATGTATATGTCAGGTTTTTTACCAGGCTGCAGAGCTTTGTGGTGCTGTTGATTATTGTGAAATTCACTACACTGGCCAGTGGAAGTACAAACTTGCTGGGACAGCAGATGCAGTGCGGAGTGCATGATCATTCTCCCACGAAGGGGTGAATATAATTGTGTGGGTTTACTTAACATGGTGAATGCGTGGTACATTTAAGTATCATTGTATCATTATTAGTTTTATGGGGGAGAGATGGGACAATGTTTTGTAGCTGAGATAGCTGAAGTATGTGTTTATATTTCTTCATTGGACATTTCCAATTTGACATGAGTTCCTTAGCTTTTATCGTGCTTGCGTGTTTAACCACTTCCCACCACCACTGTATAATACTGAACATACAGCATTTTGAGGTGGGAGAGCTTTAATTTGAAGATTTTTTTTTTTGGTAGTCTGTGTAAGTGAACTCAGAAACAAAAGTAATAAGTATTCATGGAATAATTTTTAAAGAGAAAAAGTTCTATCTACAAGTTGGCAAAAGATAAACGGGCATTATAAAACTTTGCATAAATACAATGCACACAATGTTTTCCTCATGGTCAGAAAAAGCTTAAAACCACATGTTTCTAAGTTTTTCTTCATCCAAATGGACTCTAAAACTGTTTTTCCTCTTATCAACCTCAGTATATAATCTCCTTATTCATAACATGCATCAAGTTTTCTTAGCATTGTTTTCTTGTTTTAGTGTCAAATATTGTTTCTGCAGTAATATTTGTATGCGTTTATGGCTTATATTATTAGCATTATAGATGGATTTACATAAACATAGAAATTAGCTTAATGGATGTGACAAATATATGGGCGTGTTGAATGTATGCACTGGGTTAAAATAATTAAATGAATTATGGGTATTTGTAGGAATCTTTCATGCTAATAACCAAAGGAAGAAGGAAAAAGTAGTAAATGAATGTGGTAATTTGTTCTTCCTTTCCCCTTATCTCACCCTTTGAGCATGCATTCTGTTTGGAACAGCTAAGTGAACAGTAGTTCTGTTCTTCAAGGGGAAAAAAAAGTTGGAGAAATTAAGTTTTCATAGCAGTACTGGTGTAACATGGAACAATAGAGACCTTTATGTTTTAAAGTAGGAAAATGTGGGTCTCATTTGTGCATATCCCTTACATAAAAATTCTAGTGCTAATAAAGGAAAGGCACTGAACTGTCATCTTGTTGAGTGATTTTTTTTGCTTTTCTTCCTCTGCATCAGGAGGTGGGACTAAGGATTTGCACTATATAGAAAATACATGATGTTACATTTTTATTCATGTAGCATATTATTACTGTTGATAGGTATTTCATATGCAGATTTAGACTCTTCTGGATTTAATGTATATGTTTGTATGAAGAGAGAAGATCTTTTTTTTGAATACTTTTCTAATTTTGCACTTAGTTTTTGTAGCTAAATACAATGCAGCATTTACCCTTATCAGATGGATGTGTGTAATATGTAATATCTGTTCAGGATACATTTACTTTTCTGTGTTGGAACAGTGCAAGCCCCTCAGATTACTACGTATTAAGGAAGTCACAAGTGCAAAGAATTTGCCATAGAAACAGATGATGAGAGTGCAAGCTCTGGTGTTGGCTTTGCTTGAGCAGGTATCCACTGCTTGGGTTCAGCTCAGCTGCACTTTGTTAGCAATCTGACTAGTTCCCAGGTTAGAGTTACTGGGATCTGTGAGATGTGAGGTTCATAGAGCTGAAATAGACTTTGTTTTCTCCTGATATGATGGTGGTTTTGCCTTTGTGGTAAAGTACTGTGGCAAAAGTAACCCTGTCCCACCTTGACTAAGATATGAAATTTGGGCAGCTCACTAGACTTTCACAGAGTAATTCTCTCAACCATGTAAGTGACCTGAAGATCTGCAGATGACAGCTGCAACAACATAGTTGTGTATAATAGCTAAATTCTTTAGTTAAGCTTATTTTGTAGGCGTCAGTACTATCTTTGCTGTGTCATTACATTCCTGGTGCCAGTAGTTTGAGCTTTAAGAAGCAAGAACTCTGCTGCCTTGCTCAACTCTGCTCAGAAAGAAGTTAGCACTCTAATATATCTGACATTCTTCATAGTTGCTAAGGCACTACTAAAATGCCAAATACTAATTAGGCAACAATTAAAGAAAATATTAATTGCCCCACATCTGTTCCCAGGTAGAATAGTGATTCTAGAATGGATTTATCTTGTGGGAGTGTTTCATAATTCATATAATGATTTGGTATAATAGTTCAGTCCATGGTGTTTTCATGACTCCTATGTTAAATGAATGTAATGCAAGGATTTGTGATATGCATGGCTAATTTAAGGAGTTCTGTGTTAAGATTTCTTTATTTCCATAAAGTTGAGCTATAGTCAGTTGGTGATGTCTGTTAACAAAAAGTTAAGGAGAGAAAGAGGATTTGGAGGCAAAATTTTTTTATATTTTTATGAAAATTTTATAAACATTTATATTTTTAAATTTTTATTGATGTGGAATCCAAAATGGTCATCTTGGATAATATTTTAAAAAAATAGAACTAAGCACAAGTTTTTTTCTGTTTAATAGATAGTATTTTAAATTTTTGTTGTTTATAATTGATTTTTAATTCTTTATATATTCTTAACTACAATAAATATTATGTAATTAATATAAATATTGATTTTAATTTTGAACCTGTAGAGACCTCAGTTCCCTCCCTCTGTTGCCCTCCTCCCTTCCAGAGCTGTATCAGCAATTCTAGTCAGTGCATGCTTTTGAGTCATTTCTGAAAATACAGACAGATTGAGTATTTCACTATCAGTCACGGAAATAATGTCTGCTTAGCCTGTTTCAACAGTTGCACTAACCAAATACAGGAGCTTGTTACTGCAAATGCTAACACATTATGAACAAAGGAAGGGTTAGTAATCCTGTGTGTGTATAAGAACATTTTTTGGTTGTTTTTCCTCAGGTGTTAATTGTAACCTTTAATTGTCAATATTTTGTGAAAATGAAGAGTGTAACCCTCTTATATCTAGTAGTAACTTGGAAGATACACTTTTCGAATTTATTCAAAACAAAATTTGTATAATGAAGAGGCCCATGTTGATTGTTATGAAGTGAAAGAAAATCTTGAAAGCATCTGACTACTCTCTGTGCTGGTAGTAAGAAGCAGCATAAGAGCTCCTGTGTAGGTGCTGTTTCATTCAAATGACTGGTCTGATTTATTAGACAAGAAACTTACGGAGTATCCACATGAAATCACCTGGACATAAGAGTCCTATGGGTAAAGTTATTCTGCCAAACTCTATGAGATTGACAACCCACAAAGTAGCCTGAAAGAAATTAAATTAGTACTGACTTTAACTTCTGGGGTTTGTTTTGAATTGTTTCTGTAGGAATTTCAGGTCTGGGTTTGCTGCCATACCATCTTTCTGTTAGAAACTTCCCCACAGTTTTTTACTTCTTGCTACACATTTTAAAAGATGGATTTCTTTAAATGGACTTTTACACTCTTCCCTCACAGTTTTCCCTGGATACCTAAAATCTAACACTGCTCTTCAGTTTGTGCTGTACTTGTATTTCTATTTAACAAAAAAAGGCTACTTTGTGAGTCTCTGGTGTGGGCTACGGGCGGATTTGAGATTTTTCGGCTTTCCATTTTGAAATAAAATTTCTAGTCTAGCATGCTGAAAGGAATTTACAGGAAATAATGACATAAAGCAAATAATTTGCAAGTGGTTGGAGTGTTTCTCCACTCTAACAGTATTTTTTTATCTGACTCTGCATGAGTATTTTGCCTGTTAAAATGCCATTGTGCTTTTTAGACGTAAAGGTTTATTTACTTATGGTAAAGTAGTTGGTAGGTAAGGACAAGCAGGTTTTTATTCTACCTGGACCCTGTATTTCTTGTTTCTTTGTTTGAATAAAAAAGTTAATGAGCAGAATTGACTATTTGGAAAAAAATCAGGGAAGCAGGAGAGAAGCCAAATAGGCATGAAATTATGTTTTCCCTTCAGTAAGTGCTGTAAAAATAAATTGAACTTTTAAAAATGAAGCTCTATACTTATATTTGCTTTGGGCTGAGTTTCTCCAGTTTTAAAGGCTAGCTTTAAAACCAGAAAATTTACCCTCTCTCTGTAGAAATCATTTTACTACCATAATGTGATAGAGTTTGAGCTAAATCACTTAATACTTTGTATTATTTTACAGTTGCCTTATACCTTTAACAACATTGGGCCAAATTATGAACAATAAGTTTTAGCTGTGAGCACACTTAGGTATTTAGAGCCAATAGTGTGGGAGTCTTGGCAAGAGCATTATATTATGCTTTCAGTTTTTCCACATTTTCTGACTTTCCTTCTAGTGACTGTTCATTAACTGTAAAGAAGCATGAAGGTCTGGTTTAGAAAATCTCCCTGTAGCACATTAAAGGGTTCATTTTAGAGTGTTAGAGTTGGACACTTTTCTAAATTCTTTCTCAGTTGAAACTAAGTTATCTCCATTACCTGTATGAACTGTTGAAAAGCTGGGTTGTTTACTCTGGTGTAAGTTAATAAAAACTGTGTCATATAAAGATCACTCTGTTGGTGAGTGAATAGCTAAAATCTGAATTTATGAGATTTCATATTCATTTTAGTTTATCTTGCTTTTCTACAGTCTTTCAGAATCTTTTAAAAAGAAATTTTTCTAAAATAAAATAAGCTTGGCTTGACAGTAATTGGTAGACATATACCTTACTAGTATGATATTTCAAGAACAACTTAGAGGAAAAATGTCTACTGGAAAATTTTACTTGCCACAGTATCTAAGGCATCCTTCATGAGATATGAGGCTATTTAGTTTGTCTATGTGTGAAAAGTGTTTGGATAATGTGCATTTACGAGCCCACTGGTCATGGCATTTTCTTGAAAATATGGACTGGTGAAAACCTAAAAATCAAAATAACAATTGAACATAATACAGCCATTAAGTGCTGTCCAAGTATGTATGAGCTATCAAATGACAGGGGTTCTCCAAGGGTGCTCCTACACCAATCAAAGCAAATGACACCAGTGCAGCAGTGGAACCCGTGTGACTCAGGGCAGTGTGACAGCACACAGCCTTCATCAGGAATGTCGTAAGTGGGACAGTGCTGGAAACAAGCATTTAGCCCTGGCATTTGTAGCCACTTTATTTTCTTTTTTAAAAAATTTTTGTTCTCCTAATAATTTCACTAAGCAATGTTATAGTTAGATGCTATTACTTACCTGCAGAACACATGTCAGACAGTGCTTCTATTGTCCAGCAAATCATATGAAAGTAAAAATTTGTTTAATGCCTTCAGCTGTAACCAGATACATTAATTTTTGAACTGAGATTGAAGACTTGCCTTTACTATAGAAAATACTGGAAGATGAATACCTAAGAGAAGGTTGCTGTAATAGCACAGTAGCATGTAACAGCAATGAAAAAGTATATTTTTGTATTGAAATCAGCACCTGCACTTGTTGAAGGACTCTGAATATTCTGATGAACTTGTGAAAGTAGGGGTTTTTTTCTCTTAGCTTTTCCAGTTACTGTAATGCCTGTTGAGTGTTGCTACCATTTGGACTTTGAATCCACAGTAAAATAATGTGAGCTTCTTTTAAGGTGATTAAAAGTGATTTTTATGTATTGGTTATTTTCATGCAAGTCTCTCAACACTGTAAAAATTGTTTTCAAGTAATCAGAATGGATACCGGCCGTCATTAGTAAATTGTGGGCAAAACAAAGGATGTATTATTAGCTGCTCTAGTTTCATGTTACAGCAGCCATAGTCTTAGGGTGTTTAGGAATTCCCTTCAAGTATTAGAGAATGGGTGAAATCCTGGTCATACTGTAATCTGTTTAAAATCTCCTCTTGGGATAATGTTACGTAGAGGGAGAAAAGGAGGCATGTGCAGAATGAAGCTATTGGGTTCATGTGAGCCATAGTTTTATGTCAAATGTTTTAAGAGATAGACATGCCAAATTTAGATTAAACACTTTTAAAACTAAAGTTTGAAATTTAAAAAAAGTCCCTATATAAATATGTGTAATGCATAACTCAGGTGGGATCATTAACTTAATAAATAAAATTTTCCTCGGTCCCCATCAGTTGCTTATGCTGTTTTTTACTGTTCATGTTATCACACTGCTTAGAAGCCCTGCTTCTGGACTCGAATCTGTGTCCTAGCTGTTTTACAAACAAGTGATGATCTCATCTGTTCTCTAGACTTAGAGGCAGTTAGTTGTTAGTGAGCTCATTCAGAGTTTGAAGAAGATAAACTTCTCCCAAACACTCTCCATATGCTGTGGCTAGATTTCTTTTTATCCTCAGCAAGCTCAGTAGCCCTGTGCTGCATTGTAGTCTGCAGAAGAGACATATCCTGTAAGTTTCCAGTGAAGGGGAGGGGATGGAAACCCAGTTTCAAATTTACCTATCAGTTCCAAATATTAATATGAAGGAATTTTAGAGTTACAAGCATAAGAGCAAAGAAAAAAACAAGTTTTTAATAAAAATGTATATAACCAATCTACTATCTACTATGAACTACTTCTAGGCTGAATAAAGTTCTGAATGATAATTCTGAATGGTTTGTCTTTCAACAAAAATATAAGAATGTATCTGAGGCCTGGAGAATTGTTCTAAATGCAGTTTTGTGTTGGATCAAGAACAATACTCCTGAGAGCAAATTGTCCTCAATCTCCTGTTTTAAGTTACGAATTTATCTTGAGTAACTTTGCAGACTTAAAGCATCCTGCAGCATGCTTGAGGCCATTATAGTTCTGACCCTTGCATATGTGAGATTTTTTACTTTATATAAGCACATTACTGTTGTCATGGGAGCTGTAACATTGGACTTCCTGTCTGTTGTTTGCAATCTTGGGATTGCACTGGTGGCTTGTGTATGTCAATGTAAGGGAAAACATGTTATTTCATAAGCATTCAGAATATTTCCCCTTTAGGAAAGTAACTTGTATTCTGGCTTGCTTATGTGTCCTTTTGAAACTTACCTTACTTAAAATACAGTCAGGGAGAGCTACAGGAGTGCAAAACCTTTTGCTATGTGAACATTTCATTGAGATGTAGTGATTTACTGTCAGCATAAAGGAAGCTTTGGTCTACCCACACCAAGTCACCCAACAGGGTTGGGGCTGCAGAAAAGATAGAGGTTATCTATAAGCATGAAGTATAACATAAACCATATTTAATGGCAGTGTATGAATTTCTTTATTTTCTGTAAGTCCAGAAACAGAGGAATTTTGTTTCTTTCTTTTTTATTGTTTTCCTTAACCAGCAAATTGTGGATGGACATTTATTATAGTTTGAATTCATTTGACCAACAAAGTTCTTTTATATTTAGCAAGCATTTGTGAATCACTGCATATGTAATTTAGCTTGCACAGTGTTTCTTTGCAATTGGTTTGTAAAAACTGCAAATCTAGCCTTTGTAAATGATGATCACTTTTGACTCATATTTTTTCTAGTTTTGAATAAATTTCTCATCACACGTTGGTTTTGACCAGCTGTTTCCTGTTTTTCCTCCCAGTGGTTCAGCTGCTGAGGAGATAAATGCATCAATGGTTTGTTTCAGAATTAAATTACTTTTATAAAATGATGGAAGAGTACGAGAAATATGTTGGACACCATTACAAGTGTGAAGTTATGTTGAAATTTAAGAGATGAGGTACTGTTTGCTATACCTAGATGCTTCATACACTACAGAGCTTTTGCTACACCAGGAACTCACTTGATAAAGAAGAATTAATCCAGCATTGGAAACACCAGGGTGAAGCTCTGTGTGGGGAATTTGGGTACACCTGATGGAATTTTTCAAGCAGTTCCAAGTTTTTGTGTTTGCATGAGGATATTTTGATTTATCTGATATATAATCTACATAATTACCTGACCATTACATCATATTTGTCCTATTCTGCCACCCTCCAAGTTTTGGACGGCTTTGGATAGATTATATGTTCATTTCTGTAATCATGCAAATTACTTTGAAATTTTAGAACTGAGTTTAATTTTAGAATAAAGCAGGGTTGGTGTATAAGGAAAGACAGGGAATAGTTGGTATGTTACCTGTCTATTAGGACTGGCTTGTGCAGTACACTTTGTTTCTGTTTTGTTCATGAACTGACTCCATATCCACATAGAAAGCAGCTGTATTTTGTCCTTGCTTCAGATGTCTTTCTTCAGGACCTTTAAATTACTTAGTTATTAACACAAAAGGTGTTTATATAGATAATAATGAAAATATTGCCCCCTATCTTCAGATTTGAGGTAATTTCTGTGTAGGATTGTGGAAGCATCACCTGTTGCCCTGGATTTTTTTGTTCTAGTGTAGCAGGTTGTTCTGTGGCATCCAGCTGCACCCGTCCCTTGCACTGGTTTAGTCCTTCCTGGAAAGCTGAGTGGTCAGATTTTATTTAATCTGCACACTTTGTCACAATAGAAAAGTACACAGAGACAGTTGGTTGCATGTCTTCTTCCATGGTCAGTCTCCTAGACTGAGGGCTTTAAATATTCCTTACCTGTTAGGTCAGAGAGTTTCTTAACAGTGAGCAGCAGAGGAAGAGCTGGGTCTGTAGTGAAGGTCCCAGCTCCAGAACCTCAGAGCATGCATTTGCTCCCCTTGACAAGGTATCTCAGCTATTTTATTTACCCATTTGTAGGCCTTATTCCATACCATTTTAGGGGCTCTGCAATCTACACATGCCAGCCTTAATAGTATTTACCTCAGAATATAGTCCAGCTCGTGCCATTTGGAGAAGATTCACTGCTGCAGCTTGCACTCTCTTCATTTCTCTATGACTTTTCCAGGCTCCTTCTCCCTTTTGGTGGCTGACTGCAAGATCTGCCCTCTCAGGACTTCCTGACCTTGGAAGTCTCCATGGGAATTCTCATTAAATGCAGTCATAGGAAGGGGGAAGCATTTTCCTCTCTCCCTTGAAAATTCTAGTTATTTATAACTCCTTCTAAGTAGCTTTGCTGCTTTTACTTCAAGCCTGTCAAGTAGCTGTCTGATCCTGTCTTCTAGTGCCATTCTTGAGCTTACACTCGACACGCTTACTATTCGCTACACTGGTGGTCTTTATGGAGTCTCCTTTATTTTTCTTTTTTTTATAGAAAGAACTTCCCAATATATTTTCCTTTAATTTTCTGCTATTAGATAGTACTTTTTTATAATATTCACAGTCTATGTTCAGCCAAGTGTAGTACTTAAGGCTGAAATTTCTTTTTCATGCAATTACTTGGTCTTAATGGGCATTACTACTTACATAAGTCCAACTTTGGGGAGTTCAAATTCCCGTGTGGCATCTGCCACATTTTTAACTATTATATTTCCGTTTAAACTTTTCTTTTGTACTCTTTCTTTCCATATTATTTTTAGGGATTTTTTTTAATGTGAAGGTTAGTAAACAGCATTCAAACTTTATATTGCTTGATTGATATGCAAATTGTTGTATTACACTTTTAGATGCAATTTGCTGTCCGAAAGAGATGGTATTTTTGGCCAAAGTTAAATCAAGCTATAATAGAGCATAGTACATTTGTAAGGGTTTTTTTTCCTATTGTACTTATCAGGAAATAAGAAGCATTTGCTAATTAATATTTATATTAGGTACTGATGACCAGATTCCTCTGATCCTTGCTGAATTTAAATTTCTCCAGTCTGCAAAAAACCGCAAGGAAAACAACAGCCAAGATGAAAGCAGATTGACAGAACATACCCATGTGGTTGTGACTCAGTGGATCTAAGAGAACAAAAACTTTAAAACCCCTCTTTTTCATTAAGTAAAAGACATGAAAATTGATTTAACAGTAGTGGGTGAACTTGCTAATGGGTTGTGAAAGGTAGTTAACTGAAAGAACTAATGAAAAGAAGCCAGTGTGCTATGAAAAACTTGGAAGGAAAATAAAAGAGATAGTTGACAAAGCGTCCTTTGAGTTTTGGGATTTGAAAAATGTAGAGAGCAAAAACCAACAAAATCTTGTTTTCAAGCCTAACCAGAACTGAGAGATTTGCTAGTTTTCTATGGAACTAAGACCAGTGCTAGTGCTGTCATGATAGTTATGTACAGAGTTATGTTACTTTCAAGTAGAATTATAAAGAAAATTAATAGAATTTGATGAGAGATTATCAGTCATAATTTGATTTTTAAATCATTGTGAATTGAGAAACATTGGCAAGACATAATGTGACAAGGCCAAGCATATGTAGCAAGGCTCAGTAGTTGGGGAATTTTACTACCTTCTTGGGTTTTTTAATTAGATGATATTTTATAGGACGTTTTTCTCAACAACATTTCTGCTATGGAAAGTATTTGATAAAACTGGCATGCTTTTTAAAAAATGATTGTTTAAAAAAAACCAGATCTTCAAGAAGAGTTAGAGTCTTGAATTTGATGAAAATTGGTTTCAAGTTCTTGCCTGGTCAACAAATGAAATTAAATAATGAAATAGAATGGCACATAATTTTGGAAAGCTTAGAAGTTTCTTAGAAGACTAAGATGAGGCATCAGGAAATTTAACACTGCTGCTGCTAGTTTGAGTCTCTCTGCTTTCCAGGGACTTGCAGACTTCCACCTTTCTCCCAGAGACAAGGAGCAGAGCTTCCAACTTTCCTTGCTCATGTATTACCATTGCCACAGTAGCAGCAGTACTCATGCACATACAAGAAGAGGATTTTGGTTGCTTAGCTGATATTTGTGTGTCATTAGTAGTATGTAGACCACAGCTTGGAAACCCGTGACTGAGTCCATGACTTTGTTGGATCAAATTTTGTAGTTTTTGACTGAGATAACATTGTTTGCTGTATGTTCTATTGATAAATACTATGTTGGGCCCCATAAAGACAGTCTAGACCATAAGTTGCTTTCATGTTTGAAGAACAGACGAAAAGCTGACATTAAAAGAAATTTTCAAAAGAAATTACAATTAAAATCCCCCTTCATCATTTTATCATCATTCTGTAGTCTAACTTATGCCTCTACCCAAGGCATATCCATATCTCCTCTGCACTATGATCTTCAACATGGGTACTTTCCAGTTTCAGATTTTAAACTGCTGCTGTCTTAGCTATGATTTTTTGTCAGGCACGATGACTGCTTTTAACACTGTGAGTGGCCTGAAAGCCAGGGTCTAACGCCACTAAACCAGTGGTTTACTGAAACCTTGCTGAGCTGGGGAGTTACTGCAGGGCCTTCCTTGCACACCCTCTGCATTCACTATTTAATGTTCACATTTAAATGAAGAGAACACTGCTCCTTTTATTGCCATACCTTATCTCTTAGGCTTGTCCTGAGTAACTTCATAGAGCTTCTCTTTGTGCCTGTGTCAGTTCCAGCTGCTTGGGAGGGAATCCCACAGCTGTACCAGGGACCTGGAGCAGCTGCTAGGTGAGCAGGGGCTGGATAGCACAGCATGTCTGCAGGATTGTAGAACAAGTTTCAAGGTTTACAGATATTTTTTATAAAAACCTTGCCACGTAGTTAGGCCAAGATGTAAAGATATTAAAGTCTTCAAGACCAATTAAGGCTGGGGAATAAACTTCTTAACTTGTCAAGATCACCATTGTAGGATAACAAAGTGCTTGGGGCATGTTTTTCTAGAATAGATTATTCATCATTTTGTAACGTGGAAAACAGTATTATATTTTCTTCTAGATATTTGCCTCATTCTGATTTTTTTTCATTAAGAAACATTCATAACATTGATTAAACATTGACAAAATATTAACTGGAAATTTGAAACTACACTGTGGTTCACTGTTTTTGAAAGATGGCGGTATTGTTGCCACTGAGAATTCTGCAGTTTTAATTTTTGTACTTTTCTGATTTTTAACTTCTTTATGCAAGCAAGCCTATAGACAAGTCACTGGTACCAGTTTTTTCTCTAGCACAGGAGAGAAGTACTTATTAAAATATTTTACCTAATTTTCTCTTCTATATGATCAGTAATTAGAGGATCTCCTTATTAGTACATCTGTTAACATATGGTCCAGCTGCTGATCTTGTGCATTTATTAACATATGTCTTGGGAAAGAATGAGGGGCATAAAAGGAGTTATATTTTGTGTTTCCTGCATGTATCAAGTTTGATCATAGGATTTGTCCGGATCAGATGGCTCTAGGACCATTAGACTTTGTACATCCTTGGTTCAAAGGCTATTTGCATTTTGCTAACTGTTTCAAGTTGCTCCTGCTCAGCCAACTGTTGTCATGTTGTCCAACATAGTGCTTTTAACTTAGCCTAATACCATGGACAGATGCAATTGGTCTGACTGACATCAGCCAGTGAAAGCATGAAGGTTTGAACTATTTGTGACAATTGAGTCCTGAAAACAAGAGGGAAATGATCTGACAAAGCTTCGTCTATACAGCAATTCTCATTATACTTTTCTGAAGTTAGAATTCACACTTTGGTGCTATTCAGAAAAATTGCAGCCAAAATCGTGTGTTTAAATTAGACATACAAATTTCCTGATAAGTCTACTGGATAAAACTACTGTGATTTCGAAGATTCTGAATGCCCTGTGTTCCTCATAATCAGACCAGCAACAGTTAGAAGTCATAGGGATTTACAAGTTTGATTTTTAGGAGCCCAGTTTGAAAATTTGGGCTTGAGTTCCACTGAAATGCTCTTTGAAAGTATTGACAGGGCTGCTGTATCACTGTCATCACTGATTTCCACTTGAGCCTGGTTTGCAGGTATATATACATGCACATACATATATAATCAGGAGTAACTATGAGTATGTGGTATGATACCCATGATGATAAAACCTTTGTTATTCTGCAGTCCTTTTGACAATAAGACTTCATTAGATAAGAATCCTTATACTATATTTATGCTGACCCAGATCTCTGCAAGGATAGTTTTACAGGTGTAACTTTCCTAATAGAACTGTGTTAGCATCTCCTTGCTAGGAGAGCAAAGGCTAAGGTTTCAAAAAGCTCATAGATGGACTGTGTGTATTTTTAGTGTGGAAATTATCTCATTTTTCTATACTGTGGTTACAGAACATGTATTTTCATTTGTTGAAACTGTATAAATGCTAAAATATAATTGAAATTTGTACATTAGAAGAAAAAGAAATAGGAAAAATCTGATCTTTGCACCTGCCATTGAAACTGTACTATATTTGAAGTAAAATGTGAGGCATATGCCATCTGGTGGATAGAATAATTCATACAGTTTTATTGCTAATCTGAATATATTTTCTCTGCTGCCTTATCACTTTTAATTGGCATTGGAGGGTACTTCTTTATTCAGAAGTTAAGGGAAAAAAAATCTGAAAACTGAATTTGAGGCAAAATGGAAGTCCAAACTTAGTGCCGGTGTTTGATTAGAGAACTGGATGCTTGGAAGAAAAATCCCAAAGCCCAAATGGTAATGAAACCATTTTCCCCCACTTCAGATGTGAATTCTAAAGGTGTAAAATTGTGTGCCAGCTAGTCAAAGATCATACCTGATAGGCCTCTTTCCAGCCTCTGATTTATTGCAGATTATGAGGTGTTTGCCATGATCTTTGCAGACAGATTGGCTGTTGCTCTGTGTCTGCAGTGACACAGCAAGTGAGGCTAGGGCAGCCTCTCTGAGCCTATGTCCTGCAGCAGCACTCAGGTGCCTTTGCCTGCAGGTCAGAATTCCATTTTGCCATCCATTTGGAGCACAGTTTCATTAAATACCATTTTCTGCAGCAAGCTGTGCTTCTAAAAATGTTGGATTGCTAGTTGGTAGGAATGCAGAGGTGACTTAACTATTTTAAAAGCCTAGAGTAGGCAGACACAGTAAAGAGCGTGCCCAATACTAAATCTTTCTCTTTGTACACAATGCTACATGGAGACAAAGCTTCATGATACACATCTCAGGAAGGTTTATGGAGTAGACATAGCATGGGATAACAAGTGGAGCAATCAGTGTCAGTTGATAGGGAATTTCTGTTATGTTGGTGAATAGTTTTTGTTCTTTGCACTTTTATGGACATGAAGGAATCTAACATCCTGTTATCTACTAGAAGACTGATAGTACAGCTTCCTTGTTTTTTCTTCAGACTGACCAAATATCTAAAATTAATTTTTTTAGAAACTTACTATTAGGATATTAGAAAATAATGCAAGAAGTACTTCATAATGTCTTTCATACTGTGATTTGCTACATATTTGATCTAACGAAAGCAAGTTTGTGCATACAGTCTGAAAAGGAACAAATTATTCAAATACATTGTAATTGATACATGTGTGAAATGGAATTGTCATGACCATGTTATGTCATTGTTCCACTAGCTAATGAAAAGGCAAGGAAAGAGCTGAAATACAATACAGTGGAAAAAACAAGTAATGCTATTGCTTCCACATGCTCCTGATTTCCCTAATTCACACTAGTTCAGGTGTCTGCACTGTGCTGCACCACATTCCCAGTTCTGGAGGTTTATTAGTGCAGTCATGGTGCACAAACAAAAGGAAGATTTAATTGCACGTGGAAGCATTCATGGTTTGTTTTATTACTGGAAGTAACTGACTACTTTAGAAATATTTTAAAAAATTCTTCTTGACAGTAAACTTGCTTAGAGTAGACTCAACAGACTTACTATACGTGACTCCAAACTTCATGGCTCTGTTATTCTTTTTGAAACTAATTTATTTAGTTCAACATTCAAAGATAAATAATGTTTAAAAACACAGGAGAAGAAGTGTTCAGCTTGTTTGCAAAAATTAGAGTTGAAATGTTATTTACACTGTGGTATATAAGAGCTTCTTTCTGAACTAAGCTGCTTTGGCACATTCTTGAGTTGAATATTTAGTGAAGAAAGAACATTAATGATCTTACCCACTTTTTAACTGTTTCACTGGTCAGGAAACACATACTCAGTGGAACACTGCTAAAATGTTTGCAGGTTTATACTTCACGTGGTCTGCACTCTTGCAGAAACATATGTATGCTATATTGGGAGTAAATTCTTTGGTTTGTGCTATGTATCTTACTGTGTCTAAAATGTTTTGTATGAGTATTTACCCTCAGAAAGGCCACAGCACTTCAAGAGGTTCAACAAGCACTGGTGTCAAAAGTTGCTTTGAAAAGATCCTTCCCCCATAAATTTTTAAGCATTTTCCACGTGCTCCTGTTTTCTCCCCCTGAAATTCGGAATTAGTTCTATTATATTTTTAAATAAAAAGTATTCTTCCCATCCTGGCCAGCCAAAGAAGGAGCCCAAAACAGGTAATTTAAAAAAAGGGCATGTAGGTATATTTTCCTAATGATTGTTGGGGGGAGTGTTTTTATGATATTTAGAGGGTATTCAAGGATTCCTTCAGGCAATTTGTGGAGTTTTGAACTAAGGCCTTCTTCCATTCTTCTAACTTAAGAATAAGGTCTTCTTCCATCCTGTGGGATCAAGTAGAAGAGTCAGGTCTTTTCACAGGCTTTGTGATGTCATATAGATCAGTTTGCCTAGATCCCATGTTTTACTTAGGACAGTTAGGTCTATGATGTATATGTCAAACCATAGTTTTCTGAGATCCATACCTTTACCAGCTTCGGAGTCCTCAGAAAATGGTTAAGGTTTAGTTTCGGTGTTTTGTGACTTTCTTCTACAAACCAGACAAAATAATCTTTTCTTGAGATTAATTTGCCCATCATAGAGCCAACCTTTCTGGCTTTTTGTTCTTATATGGCTTGAACAGAGATGGTATTTTATCTTTGATAGTCTTATGCCATGACATTTACATTTATATGGATATAAACAAAAATAATTTTATTTTGAGCAAATTATCTTAACACAAAGCAAACTGAATAAATCTTTTATATTGTTGTTTACAATGTTCTTTGTGTTCATATATGCATTTTAAAACATTTAAAAATCTGTGTCTAGTAAAATGTTGCTCTTGGCAAAATGATGAAAAGAAACATTTTTTCATGTAAAGAACTGTGCAAACATTAAATAGAATAGATTTATAAAAGAACAATTTACATTTTTTTTTTTTCAGTCTTCAATGCTATGTATTTCAAATAAGTTTAGGCTTCAAAGTTAGTCAAGCCTCAATTCAGCCTGTGAATTAAAAAAAAATGGAATGTCTCTCCTTCAACTCTTTATTAGCACTTTTTAAAATTAGATTCCTTGCTGGAAAAAACAATTGTCCATTTTATTCCCTATTACTTGAATAGCATTGTGGACAAAGGTTTTTTTGTTTGGTTGGTTTTTTTTTTTAATCTTTTGTTTATATCATTGTCGAGGCTATGGAAAGCAATTTTTCTACCAGTAGGTGGAATCAGATGAAAATCTTAATTATTAAACACAGCGTGTAGCTGTATTTTCTGATCCAGCCAAAAGAAGTAGTCTGAGTAGCTCCAGTTTTGAAGTTCAGAAATAATAGCAGGTTCCTAAAAAATATTTAGCTCATAAGATTACAAATTAGATTAATAGAAAGTTATTATTTATATTTAAGAATAGTATGACTTTGACACTGATTCCTTACACACACTTTTGAAGACTATTCCTGGATAGGTTAAAAATGTGTGAAAGAAAATTCTTTTATCAGTTAATATCTATAGCTGTTCAATAGGCAGTTAATCTTCCGAGCAACTTTTTAATAAAACATTAGAATTAAAATATTCAAATTACAAATACAGATATATGATACAATAAGAATATGGTACCATAAACTTTTATCTGGGTTTTTATGGACACTATTTTAGAAAATAATTCTGATCATCTTTGTAATTATTTTGTACTAGATTTTTTCTTGTAAAGGAAGTTGGAAGTATAGTTTCTTTTATATATCTTACTAGCATTCAGAAGAAAAGAGGAAATAAAGGTTTCCTGGTTTGCATAGTATGTATGAAATTTTGGCAGTGTTAATTCTTAGTTTTACAAGCAATTAAGGTAACAGGGTTGTCACGTATATCTCTTCTAAAAAAAATCTGAATTTGTGCGCAGTTTCCTTCTGATTCTTTCTCTGAGTAGTTTGCACATTGGAAATGTTATTTACATACTTATTTTTTCCATGAGTTCTTTATTTGTAAACCTATAGTAGTATTATGTACTGATTTTGGAGTATAGTTTTGGTGTTTTGGAAAGTAAGTGAAAATATTCACCCACTCAGTACTTGTAAAACTTTACAATAAACTTCAGAAATTAGGAATTATACAGGAAAGAATATGTTATGGTCTTTAGTGATGGACAATGCAGATTTTCCAGCTGGCCTTTGGTGGGTATAAAAAGTGCAAGTTAGGCTTCAGTCTGTTTTTTTTAAATTCAGCTAAAATGGTCTCCTGCATTCTTGCCTTTCGTCCTTCTTTGCTGCTGTAATTTTATGTGCTGGAGAGTTCCCATGTATGTTCCTGAAGGAAATAATTTTTCATGGGAATGTTTTTCTCCTTTCACTGAGGAGAAGCTTTCCAGGGATAGTTTGGACCAAATCATACAGAATATTTGTGATGAAAAGTGTAATTTACTGGAGCTCAAAATGCAGCTCACACTTTCTCAGTGAAAGGACTGGGGTGTTTAAAATGTATGGCAAATGCATGTCTTGGTATGGACACAGGTTCCAAAATATTTGAAAAACTAAAGCTCTTTGGGACAAACCTACACAGACAAATTCATGAGAGGTATGTGGGAGAACTTGTAACACCAGAGTTCTGCATCTGGGGTTTTCGGCTTTGAGACAGACTTGGCAAGCAGACCAAAGGGAATATGATGTCTGTTGTCTTTTTTTTTTTTTCTTTCCCAGCTGTATACTGTAGTACAATTCCTTGCAGATATGCGGTCTCTTCAGTTCCATTCAGATAGAGAAGCAGAAAGCTAAAAAGTCATGTATTTAAAGATTTGTAGGAAATACAGAGTTTGCCTCTGTTTTTGTAGCACAAAGTTTCTGCTATCTGCAATGTTGAAGAAGGTCACTGTGAAATTAAAGCTATTTTAGAATTGACAGCTCTTAATTAAGAGGTCATATAATCAGTCTTCTGCAAAGATGGATTGTTCTCTGTGGAAGGAAAAAAAAAAAAAGCTGAATAGTAGAGCACCTTCACCTTTTTGTCCAGAAAATCCCACAGCTGGGGAAAATGTCACCTTCTCTGAAAACATATCACACCATTTGTGACTCGTGCTGGCACAATAAACTCTAAACTCTCATCCCTCAGGCATTTTGTAGTGGGTTGTTTACCTAAAATTCCTTGACATTATTGAGAAAACATTGCTTTTCTTCCTTGGACTGAAAGAATAACAAACCCCAAAAAAGCTGTTGATGTGGGTTGGAGAGAACAGTGTTGTTCATATGTTGGATGATGAATGGAACCTCTTGTAACTGCTATTAGGTACAAATGTTATGACACTGAAAAACACATGAAAAGTGTATTTGACAGGAGAAGTGTTTGGTTTTCTTGCTGACCCTGTGCTAAGATGAAGACAGCAAGGATGTCTTACTGTGCCTGGGTGCTGTCATGTCAATACTTACCTCATGTCCTTCACATGATACTGAAGTTCCTGATGAAAGCTTAGAAACAACTCAGAACTGACAACTTAAATGAGTGTAGAATGCCTCCTCTGTCTTCCTACATTTTTTTGTGCTTGTGTGTGTAGGTATGTGCAGGAACACGTTTCAGAGTGCTGTCAGTTAAGTTGATTGACAAGCCTACTCGTGTAAAAAAGAATATGTTCCAGACTATGGGGACATGATGCTCTTAAATTCTACTGATAGAGAGCATTACCAGACTATACATAGAATTTAGATAGTGTTATGTTTTTCTACACAAACCCTAAGTCTCCAAAGAGGAGAGAGAATTCCATTGTTTATCTGCCAGAAGTGCACTTAAATTGTATTTGAATAAATCTGTTAGATTTTTGTTTTGTTGGGACTGCCAAGAACGGATTGGCTGTTTTGAAGTATTTCTTCACATAGTGGATCATGCTGCATGTTAAAGAAGCTTAAAAGAAGAAAGCAGTTTCTGTGCTAGATGGTATCAGGGTTCACACTTTGGATAATGATGTGGTCGTAGGCACTCAGAATGACTCTATTATGGACACCAGGAGTTAGGAATTTTCAGTTCAAATTACATCTTTTGCTCAGGTGATTTGTTCTGAATTCTCTTAAGAACATTTCTGCAGTATTTCTGGAGTAGTAGCTATGAAAGACTGTGAACCTTAGCAGCAGTATATTCAGGTAAAGCTACAGATTTAGAGCTAGTTAGCTAAATCCATTGCATATTTTTAAATTTTTTTTTCAGTTACCTTCTTTCAAAACCATTTTGCTAAGAAATCATTGTCTCCTTTAAAATGTCCTTACATTTGAATATGTCAATACATTTTGAACTAAAAGCCCATAGATTCCTTCGAGCAACCTTCAAGTTTATCTTGGAATAAAGGTCGTTGTAATTAAGAAAAACAATTACAACTGTTTGTCTGAAATTTATCATATTCATTCATTATATTAAGTTTTTTTCATTCAGAATAATAATTGTTCCCCTGCTTTGCAGTGAAAGTAGAAGCTGCCACTGAGACTGCAATGAATATAGTAAATATGAACATCTTTTAATTGATAATCTCTCAGTAAAAGTAGCACCACCGATTATACAGAAAGTGGTTTTGTTGAAATGAAGGGACAGGCTTGTCATTTGAGATGTCCATTTTAAAAAATATTAGCAGGTAGAACATCTGTTGATGTTTCTCTCTCTTTCCAGTATTTGGAAAGCTCTGGGTTTTGTGACTTGTGGTTTCAAAACATGTGTAATAATAGTAGGGGATTTTTTTGAGGAGCTAACCTGTGTTGCAGACCTCATCATGGTTAGAAGTGTAGCCAACATGTTTTCTGTAGCAGAGGTATCTTTAAATATTTATATGATATGTCTCTATCAAAGACTCTAGATTTTGTCAGATGCATTTCAACAAGAGTTAATCATGAGCAAGAAAGCAGAAAGCTGAGTGTGTACCTCCTATGTTGTTGTTCTGTGTAGAAACACACTCATTATTGGGCATAAAATAGGCAAGAAGAGACTACAGCTATCCCTCTCACTCATTACCCAAATGGACTCTCCTTCCAGCATTGTTTTACTGCTGCCCTTTTGCTCAAAGGTAACTGATCGATCTCTTTCCAAAAGATGTAATGAAATTGGTATATATGGAAGAGATGTTTGCCCTGTTCTTTTCATGCTTGGGAATTCCAAGGGGTTGTCTTCTAGACATAGATCTGTATGGGAACAATGAACCAAATTTTAGAAGATCCTAAGGTCATCATGCCTTGTCAATCAAAAGTACATTTTCCCTAAATATAATCACTAAAATATTTCTTCTGGCCTCCAGCACTTGAGAAAATAAACTGCAAATTGGTATTAGGGAATTTGGATACTAAAATACGTGTTAAAATATCAAGGCAATACTGGAAGATCAGTTATTAGAGTTAGACAAATTATTTTTTTGTGAAGAAAAGTCCTTCACATGTAGTTGTTGTTGCCTAGATGTTATATTTAAAATTGATAGTCCTGATAAATACAATAATATTAAAACACTATAGGGTTTTTTTTCAGAAATCATTATATCTGTTTTCTTTGACTATAATGCTCTGTGCCATGTGCCTTTTTTATGTACTTGTTGCTAATTATTGTAAGAGAATACTGAATGATGCTATCACTTTTCACTAATAGTTGGATATTTTTTACTTTCCCAGCATCCTTGCATACAACTGTAGCATATATTTTAGTTTCTCTTCTGTGTGTTTCTGTAACTGTAAAGGAAGATATCTTAGACAGTAAGTGTTGTGTGATGTTATTTAAAAATAATTCAGAAGATATGCAACTCTCACATTTACTTCACAACTTCTGCTACTCACTGGTTCTTCAAAACGCCTGCTGCTCAGTGTCTTTCCTACTTTTACCTTTGTCATCATTACCTTTATCACATATTTCTTTTTTTTTCCCTTCCATAACTTGTTATTCTCACCTATAATCTTTTTTTTCAATCAGTGTTTGTCCACAGATCAAGTTACTGAAGAGCAGTATTTGAGAGTTAACTAAATAGTAACACGGCCCATTTCTGAGATAAAGTTACCCAGGTTACCAGATACGGAATTATTTATGTTTATTTGAAGTGTGACCCACTTTAAGGACCCTTTCTGAGGAAAGCCACAAAATTCCCAGTGTGCTGCAGTACTTTTCATGTTGGCTCCATCATGAATCTTTATTCTTCAAAAAAAAAACAAGGATTTGTAAAGCTGCTTATTTCAGTTCCTGCACTAGCAAAAATTCTCCTTCGTCCACTTTGTGTTACTCTGTGACCCTCTTAAAGTAGCATACCGTTGTCCTTGGAATTTTTAGGCTTCAGAAATTACTTGTGAACCAGGCCTTGCCTTTCTAAATTGTGCCCCCTTGTGAAGAAATATGGTGGGTCAGGAGGAAGGGACACTGTAGCATGAGAGCAGAGCAGTGTGTGGCAGCCTCAGCAGTGTGCTTGGGAACTGGTTCAAGAAGACTGTAATCAGTAATAATCCTCTTCTGTTTATATAATTTGTCTCGAAGTTTTTTCCTATTAATCTGTTTATTTTCTGCAGTAATATAATTGTATTAGCAGCTTAAAGATGAGAAACCTAATGTGGGAAGAATTATTTTACTTTTACTTACAGTGAGTTTACATCATGCTAGTGACCTTTCTGTATTTATAAATACATTTTAGAAATTGCTTAAGCTGGCATTGTGTGTTATTTTTTTCTATAAATTCATACAATACCATGAGTCTAAGGCGGTGCTTTCAGATAAATTTAGCATTGCATCATTTCATTTGCTGTAATGTAAACACAAACTCCAGTAGGTCGGCAAAATGAAACATTAAATGTATCAGATTTTATTATCTGTGTGTCTGTGATCACATTGAAATGCTTTTGGAGTTTTTACAAGGAATGAATTTCAACAGGCTGTTGGGAGGCAGAGTTGGAGCTGCAGAGGTGAGGCAGCACCATGTGAAATGCAGCGATGGGATTAAGATTTGGCAACACATTTCTCTGCAGGCTCTCAGGCAGTCTCTGTAGACGGAGCAGACTCATCTCGTGTTGCTGAAAGCCAACCTGCACTTTCTGCTTGTGTTGGCTTGTATCAATAGCTATACAGTTTTGTCATTTTCCCTGCCAGTTGATAGGATGTGGATATGGTGAAACACAAGGGAAAAAGGTATGGTTCATGTAATATAAAATGCTTAAAAGTTTTTCTTACTGCAGGATAATAGGAAAGCTTTCCTTCGTCAGAAAGAAGAATGTAGTGCTGGAGAAAAATATATTCTTGCTCTATTAAGTAAGATATTTCTTTTTGGAACAACTTTATTTTCAGTCAATACTTACCCTGGAGATGTAAACAATTAGTAATTTTGAAAAGTCTGTGTTGTTTCCTTTTTTATTTAGAATAGGCATACTGCATTGAATGTTTACTAGCTTATTGTGTTTAAATGATTGTAAAGCCACTTACAGGATTTTAGTACATAAAGATATAAAAGTCTACTTTTTTGATTAGTATTGGGTTCTAACTCTGTAAATAAAGTAATGTAATTACTAATCACAGACTTTTTTATTTTATTATTTTGATAAAATACTTAGATGCAGGTAATGAATTTGATATTAAACCCCCCCCAATGAATTTCTGACTCTTACTGTGACTTGATGAAGAAATATTGCATGTACAGCAAGGATTTATAGAAAACACTTGATATTTTTTAGTGAAGTATATTGAAATAATAAATGAAATATGTAAGACTTGTTTTTTTGAATATACAGTAGAATTTAAAAGAAAAAAAACTTCTGTAGCTATCGCTTCACCCAGTGTAATCAATACAAAACTGTTCAGTAGAAATGGAGTCAGGATGACATTTGATTATTATGTATATTTTTATAAATGCTAAAAATACAGTTTTCTCTTATTTTCCCATTGTGTGCATGTGAAGCTAAAATTACACTACCCCCCAGTGACGATAGAGAATTGTTTCCTTTTCTCAAACATATGTTGTACTTTTAAATAGTCTAAAATACTTGGAAATTGTCTAATGTTTAAATGTACTGGACTAGTCTTCAAGTAAAGCAATATGTTTCAGGAATTTAAACTGAACAGTGCTTTTGACTTGGCACAAGCAATTTATTATGTAGTTTGGTTAATGAGGGATCTGAGTACCTACTTGTAAAAAATAACACAATGCTGTTCTTTTTATGCATAAGCTCTGATGATTAGTAAGAATAAGTTGTGATGGTTACACTTCATGAACACAAACTCTGTATATCTGTGACAACTTGCCTTACTTTCATTTAAATAGCAGGAGTTTTACCTCTCTGATACTTTGGTAGTTTGGTTAGCTTTATTATGTTCAAAGCAAATGACCTGGGAACATTATGACAAAGCTTTGGAGTTTCCAGTAAAGGATTGTGCTGCTACACAATCATAACGCAAAGGGGAACTAAAGGTTGATACATTACAAATAATGTTAAGTCATATATACTGTGATAATGTCTGGCAGCATTAGGTTGTGGGACTTACTCTCCAAGAAGCAGAATAAATGCATAGGAAGATAAAAGTTCCTGTTTTAAAGTGTGTACATAGTGGTAAAAAAGGTGAGTTGTGGGTTATACAGTTAATGACATTTTACTAAATAACTGTACAGCTAAGTAGCATGTGAATATGGGCTGTTGCTGATATATTAATAAGTCCATTATTGCCCTGTAAATAAATAAAATACACAGCAGTCAGAGGATTAAAAAAAAGACTGACTAGACAAAATGGTGAATTACCGTCACACGTTTGCCAAGCACATATTGAGGGTGCAGTTAGCAAAACCATTCTTGGTTTACGGAATTGTATTTGTTCTTACTTTTCTATTAATTTAGAGAAGGGTTGTGACTCTCAGCCAGTGTCTTTTTTGTATTGATAAAACCAAACTAGTGCCCAAGCTTTATGTCTTATATTTTCATAAGCAGCTAAACTTCCATCATCTTTACATCTTCACAAGCAGATTTCATTGTAGAAGAATGTATTAGTATAGTTTGTAGAGTAACTCATGGAATACAAAGGCTCAGTTTTAAAATAGGTTTTAGAAGTATGTATATTTAATGTAGATTTGACATTTGATGAGATTTCTGTTACAAAAAGCATGTGTAAACTTCACGCTCAACAGAGTAGATTGTCCTTGATGTGACTCTGAGAAAATAAGGGCCTGGAAATTATCTTTGCTTGTATATTCTGTACTTCAGTAAAGAGCCATTAGATGTATATAATCTTTATAAAGTACTACTTTTCTGGTTTTTTTTTGTCCCTGGTGTTGCCTCAAGTTTTTATCGTAGCATTGTTTGAACAAGTCTTCCTGCTTATTCTCAGAATGATGATGCTGTGACAAAACTGCCCTCTAAAGATCTTAAGAATGTACTTGTCAAATTGGAAGTATTTGGGACTTGAGTAAAATGTTAAGCTACTGCTAGAGTTTCATGGAAACATACAATGCTTTCAACATTTTTTCGTCTTTCTATGATAATTATTTAAAACAAGAGCAAACAACCATTTTTGCTTAATAGTTAACTGAAACATCCATTACAAATTTTTCTCCCTCAACTACGTGAATAGTTTGTTATGTGCATGAAAACTTGCTGCAATTAATTAAAAACAAATCTGTACTCAGCTCTCCCCAAGCTGTTGAAGAGCACTTTTTCTCACTAAGGTGAAGCTTTTGAAGTTTAAAGAATCCTAAATTTGGCACATTTACTAACAGATAAATAAGTGAAAGCATTTCCAGAACTGGTGTGATAGTATGAAAGAGAAGCTTGTAATAGAAATCTAGGTTTTATCCTTCATTTTGTGAGGCTAAGAATACACACAGCTCACTTATGCATGTAATTCAGTGTAATATAATTGCAATTTATAAAAATGATTACACTGAGCAGAGTGGCTATGAATTTTGGTAAGGAAGCTGTTATATATACAGAGTTTAGTTGAAACTAATGCTAAAGCAAAATAAATCTCATGGATGACTAAACTCTGGTCCCTGGGTCTGTAACAATCCCCAGAGAATAAGGAAAGTTGATTTAAAATATTTTTGTTCATCTGGTCTTTAGCCAGATTCCTTAAATTCTGAAAATCAAGCCTCCAGTGACATTCCACTCCAGTGGGAAAAGAAAGGAGAACATATACTCTGGTCCTGCAGAAACTTACTTCATCAGCAATTAAAAAGTGTAATTTAAATACTGAACTAATGTGCTCTTATTCCTTCTGCCTTGTTCAGTCACTCTACTTTTTCACTCATACTCATTCTCTTAAAACAAACATATTTACCTGAAAAAACATGTTTTAAATGTGATGAAGGAATTACTTTTGAAAATTGCAAAACATTAGATTATCTATTTTGTGATTCTCAGTCAAGTTAAACTGAACTGTAAATATAATTAATTAATCAATGTCCCGTGTTTAGATCTCAGACTTGGCTTCCAAAGCTCCATTTGGAAACAGCATCAATTTTAACTTAATCATAATGTTACCATCCTATCATCATTTTAGCAGATTCAGATGATAATCAAAAATTCTCTCAGTGACAATTTCTTCCATAGATTCAGTTTTATTCCAGTGTACAGTTATCTTAATGTAAGTATGGCTGTTAGTGTATATTAGCTGTCTATCATTGAAGTTGTGCCATAAAATAAAAATATGATGTGAATATTGAGCGTTGAGTGTTCTGCAGGACAGTTATTTACAGGCAACAGCTGAACACCCCAGTTGGAAACAAGGAAATCAGGAAGTTATTTCTTTAGGTTACTGCATTGTTGTTCACAATGTCTTCTCATGTTTAGCTTTTCTGCACTTACCAATGCAGCACAGTCTTCCTTAGCAGCTAATGACCAGGGAAGATGAATAGTGTTGAAGGTACTATGCTCTTGGTCCAAGAAATCAACATAAGTAAAATTGCTTCATTGTGTCGTGATGGATTATTGTGGTTGCTTAATTTTAGCCAAAATTTTTTATTCTAAAAATTTACAAGATAGCCCTTTTTATTCTTATCTTTTTGTAAGGTTGATATTTAATGTCCATCATGAACAGTGATGAATGAAGACTCACTTTTTATTGTAAATTATGATTAAACATGTAATTTAAAAGCAAACTTGAAGTATCAATATTCTTTTGTGACTTTGGGCAAGGAATTGTGCTTTTTCTATTTCTGGGTAATTTTAAAAAAACCCTTAAAGTGGAAAATGCCTCTTTATAGAACAAAGTTATTTTGTTTCATGAAATCATGTTCTGTATCCTGACCTAAAAGTCTATCAAACAATTCAGTCATGAAAACTCTGAGAATTTCCTGGCCCCTAAGTACTATCCAAAATAATCTTATAATTATTCATGTGACCCTATGAACCCAACAGCTGAAGTACAAGCAAACAAATAGGCATGGATTCAGTGTCTATAAAATTAGAAATGAGAACTAGATTTCCTGTGCTAAGGAAAACTTGCTCTTTTATTAGCTGTATGCCATGGGTAGGATACATAAATGTTACAGCTGTAGTAATCTGCCTACCAGTCTTTTACTGTAATATCAGTTGAAATTGGTTATAAATGAAAATATTTCAGGATGCAGCGTTCTGTTGCACTTTGCATTTATTTAATTCTTAGGTTTCTGATTGCAGATCTGAACTATAAACTGTTTCTGATAGGTTTGAAAAGATAACAGCTTTCAATATAAGTCCAGAATGTAAAGTACAATAAAATCCCATTATGAGCCTTTTCTGATACAAATAAAAATAGTGACTGTATAATTACAAAGACAGTTTTATTACATGTACTTTATATCTGAGCTTTGGCACATTTACTCTGAGCTTGAGACCTTCTTAAGCAATTCTGAGCAGTTTCTCTACTCACAGGGATGCAGCATCACACTGTGTAAAAACAGAATTAGCCAGTTCTAGGACCTTTAAGCCTTACCACTGGCTATCTTATGAATTTTAATATGAGAGACATGGGAATGTGTGTGCTTTCTGAATCAGTTATATAAGTATGCATATTAACATCATGTTTTTAAAGAACATGTAAGGCCTCAGTTTGGCATAAGCAGCTATAGTGAACTTTGACAAAAAGATAAGATTGTAGAAAGGGGATGGGAAACCAAACATGTAAGGGTAGTGGGACATGGTCTTCAACAGCCATAATTTTTAAGTTTTTCTGTTTGGTTCATGTTGACAGGACATCTCTCAAGTGTTTGTTTTTTTTTTCTGTACTGTATGTTGCCCCTAAACCTTATTGTCAGTTTATAGTTCAGGAATATACAACTAAGCTCATCTTTCAAAGTTGTTTAAATAATCAGTTCACATGAGTGGGAATACAGCTATTTTTAAATGTGTGAGTTCTGTGGAAGCCTTTCCTCAAACAGGAAGAATACACTTGACAGTAAGGTACAAACCCATACAGATTTCTGCCTGTATCTGATGCATGTCTGGAGGCTGGTTTTTCTTTTTGTTTTGTTTTGTTTTTTAGAGAAAATCTAGGCTTGTTATTGCTATACAGAATAATAGGTAAAAAAAGGCGTGAGAAGGGGGCTGTTGGGTTCCTCTGCTTTGAGTGCTCAGTATTCACCTGTTTTGAATGCACTTGTCACATGTCAGTATTTTGGAAATGAAAAATATAAACATGGTGCCTGTTTGAAACCTTCAGTGAACTAATTGAATTAATTTTTTTTTCTACCTTTGAAGAAAGCAAGCTTTCAAGGGCATATTAAATAGAGCTGTCAGTGGCTTCTGTTAGAATTTCTTACCATTTCTGACTTGCATTTGGAAGATTCAGCAATCCATTGTAATAGTAGCATCCCTTTACAGTTTGATGTTCCAAAGACCTTTCTCCTAAGAGAATTAAAATGAAAATGTTCATCTCTCTTGAACTGAAATTATTTAATCATGACACATTTAATATTCTAACATCTAAATGGTTTGAGTGAATGATTTGTCTTTCTGACAGTTTTAAGCCTAATTAGCCCATTTTAGATAACATACTTAGCTACATTAAAACTTCTGAATCAAATACTGAATCAAAAATTCAACCTGATAGTCATCTTCTTGTTTTAAATGCTTTTTATAACACACCTGTGAAGTTCCATATGAAGGATTTTTTTTATCAGTAAGGTATATCAAAAGTTGTTATTAAAATAATTTTTTGAAAAGTGATTATGTATGTGGTGCATATACTTCTATGTTAAAAACATAGTAGGTAATTTTGAAAGCTGATAACCTGAGATCAGGTGTTCAAAGACATGACCCATTTCAGACTAGTAAAACTAGCAGCTTTTCAGTAAAAAAACTCAAGGTGCACATTAGTTAGATGGAGATTACACAGATGTTTATTTAAAAGAGTAATTTAGTTTATTTCATTACTAAGGCAGCATATAGTTTGTAAATTATATTGTTGGTGAAAGTTGGGAGGAAGTAAATAATCACTCAGGAAATAGAAAGAATTCTGGCTGCATGTAAAACTGACAAGGGTAGAACAGTAAATAGTTAAAACTTATAAGTTGCAAGGTACTAGAAAAAGATTTAAAAATATTTAAAACTAAGAAGTTAGCAAGTGAACTTAGTAATAAAATAATTAATAACAATATATTTTTTCACATTTGTACCAACAGAGGTATAAATAACTGACCCAGCTGAATGTGATATTTTTGGCCTTTTCTGGCTAAGATTACAGAGGTTTCTCTCACTGGCAAAGGCACATTGCTGAAAAGTGATGTGAAGAACTCCTGTGTTGTGTTTGGTGTCATCCTTTCATTTTCTCCATAATCAACGTGAAATTTCAAGTGTTTATGAGAAAACTTTAAAATGGCAGTTAATTAATGCCTTTTATCAGCCTCTGTTTTATAACTTTTTTCTTAGTAGTTATTTGAATCTAAAGTATAATACCTGCCATGAAAAGCAGGCCTTTCTCTTGTGGAGATACTGCTTTAAATCTGTACCCAATTAGATCACACTGCTTTTTCTGTCTTCTAAATCTGTGAAGTCCATCTCTGCTTTGAAAAGGGCTATTTAATACTGTTACCTTACAGAAATGGAAAATAAGTGATAGCAACCAAGTTTTATCAAAAGTAAAAAGGATGACTTGTTGGAAGTTTGGACCTGCTGTTACAATTTTTGGTCACAAATCCAAATCTATAAATTTTTTAAGCAGTGCATCATCATTTCCTGATGATAACAGATGAAAAAAATTCTCCACTAAAAACACTTGTCAGATAGCATAACTAAACAGGAATGGCTAATAGTATTTCTGAAGAATGTTCAACTGTATTTAAGGTTTGCCTGTGCAACATAGTTTGATCCTCATTCAATTCTGTTTCTGTTCTTGAAATTATCTCATCCTTAACAGGATGCAATTCATAAGAAATATTGGCTGGTAAAGTAATGGTGTAGTTGCAGTTGAAGCTGTAGAAAGTTCACAGAAAATCACTTAATGAATATTAGTGTTTGGGCACATCTGTGCTTGATCTCTCTTTTGGCAGCCTTCCAGCTGCCATTGACACTGATTTCCATGTTCCCAGGGTCAACTCATCTGTTTTCTCTGTGTCCTCTGCTGCTCTGTGCCACGTTGCTCAGTTACAACTTACTGTGTAGAACTGAATACTCAACAAAACTCGCTGTTGAGTGAGTGAGCATTGTTGCTCTGGAGCACAGTGTTGTCTTGTGCTCTGTCCTGACATTCTAGCTTCATCTTCCTCATCCTTGAAGAGTGCACAAAAGTTTTTGAGAAAGGTTTTTTAGAGCAGACATTGCAAAAAGGATACTGGCAAGATAGGTGCTGGGAGGGTATCCAGAGTGGACAGGTCACCACAGTGTTTCTTCTAAATTGCTAGAACCTGAAAATCATTTGCAGAAAAGGAAAATATCTGCATCTCCCACAGTGACTGTATCACTGGACATTAGAAAAGGTATGTGAATATGCTGGAGTAAGCATTGACTCATATGATGAAGAGATGCCTGAAGATCTTTATTTCTTTCCTGTGATGTGTTCTTTCCTTCAGATGTGTAAGGGGACTGGACAGGTTCCAATGCATGCGCCTCCTCTGCCAGTTGTATACACCCTACCCCAGGGAGGGCAACTTTTGTTTGAGCTAGGAGATTTATTCCTACTGCAAGGAGAAAGTGTTAGTATATGCTAGGCTGTATCTTGGCCTCATGTCCACTCCTCCCACCCCTCACCAGTTCCTGGGCAGTGAGGGCAAAAAGTATGGTGTTTTCTTTTACTCACTTCTGCAATTGCAGATGATGCAGGGTGCTGCTGCAGTAAACAAACCTTGCTGTTTTTGCATTCTCAAAACAGTTCCTGTTTTTCTTCTTTATAGTGTTCCAGACAAAAGATGAGCAACACCTGTGAGCAACACCACCCTGCACATGCCTTATAGTAAATAGCACGTTTGTCAAGTGCTGGGTGAAACTGTAGTGGTAATGATTACTGTGCATGCATATTTTGAGGAACATTTTCTCCTGCCTCTGCCCCCCATTCCCCAAGACAGCACAGCATTCCTCATATGTTACGAAATACACTTCAGATTATACCATGGAATTGTATCCTCTTATTTTCTAGGCAGTTTTTTTTAAATGCAGAACAGTGTTTGGGCAGTCTAGGGGTATTTTAAGGAACTTTTCCATTACAAAAACTATCATCTCAGCAGGCAAGTTATTATGTTTAAGTACCATGTGAAAATACATAGAGAGCAAGATATGAGCAAGATATAGACAACACTATTAATCCCTGCCATTCTTTCAGTTTTTGCTGAATTGCATATATTTCACTGTGAATATGTGTTTATAGCTTCTTCTTTCTTGCTGATTAGTTATTAAAACAGCTCTTTACTGCTATTTCTTGAACTCAAATGCAAACCTGCACCAAATGGCTGTTTTTCAGCAATATCTTCAGGTGGTGGTAGTTCTTGTTCTGTTGGTAAAGCTGCAAGCAGGCCAGGTGGCAAGTGCCATTGCTGAATCTGCTGTCAGTTCTGCTTGGTGGGGCAAAGCCACCTGAAGGGTGATATTCAAATGCATCTCCAAAACCTGTTGAGTATGAAGAAAGGCATCATAATATATAACCCTGTATTTGATTGTATTTTATTTTATTTTAATCTGGATGGCTGTTTGTACTTTGAGAATGTTGCCTGTTAGCCAAAATTGTTGGATCATGAGATGCTGGGAGAGGATCTGTGGGAATTTGTGTATGATGCCAGCTTGCAAAACTGCCAGATAGTTGTTTACCTGGGAGAAACTGCAATAGAGTGTCATGACAAACAACAGAACAGAGAAGCTTGGGAGAGGTAGTTGTCCTGGTTTCAGGTAGAGTAGAGCTTTCTTCTTAGTAGCTGTTGGAGTGCTGTTTTGGAGAATGGTTTCATCTCCTGCTGGGCTGGATAGTCATCAGTCTCTCAGAAGTTTCAGTGGTGCTACAATTTAGAAAAGCTTATGGTTGAGTATTTGTATTCATCCACATCATCTGGAATAGTAAGTTGGGAATAGAATTTAATTGATCACAGATTTTATTATAAACCTTGACCTACTTGTTCTTGTAAAATACCAGAACTCAGTAAGACACACAGCCAAAAATTTCACTAGCTGTTCTGGTGTGTGCTTATTTGGTTACAGGCTGCTGAGTACCACCAAGAAGATAATGTTCTAACAGTCCAAATGTCTGGCTTTTTATAGTCCAAACACTTAAAAAACACTTATCAAAATGTCCAGTTTCTTGAAAGGAATTCTGAAGACCTCACCTATTCGATTGCTGAAGTGAACAAAACTTGCCAGTGAAAAGAGATAAGAAATAGTCCTGACAGAACAGACATTTCAACTGTTCACAGCATCCTCTTTGTCAAACACAGTAAAATCCCTTGGCTTTGAACAACCTGCACAACTGTTTGAAATGTGGGTTCTGGCATGCCCTCTTGAGAATGTCACATACACAGTGGAAAGAACGACAAACATATACACTGTTCTAGGGATAACAAAAAATGCATTCAGTGTTTATTGTATATCAGTTCTTATAATTGAATAATCAGAAATTATTACAAGACATTTGTATTTTAGGAAGACCTTGAATTAAAGATTTTCACATTAGCAGTGATCTTGAAATGTTATGAACTAATCAGTGGGGGTATGGTAATAACCTGAATGAAATAAAGCTGAGAAAATCCAGTGTACTTCAGAAAATTAACTATCAGCATTACCTATTTTTACATTTTGTACTAATACATGCTCCAAAGTGTTATGCTGGAGTACCATTTTGGAAGACATAAAACCAAAATATTGAAAAATTATGCATTAATGCCTGATTCACTGAAATTCACGTTGCATATTAGTTTTTGCCAAAGGCTGGGTTTTTTATCATAGCAGACTGTGCTTGTGTTCTGTGCTATAGATATCTGAATTAAATGGTAGAGTAAATACATGTAAAAGCAATTGGAATGGTCCTTGGTCATGACTTCCAAGAGATCATGGTTAGCTTCATTTGATCAATATTAGTAAAGGGTTTTCTTCTGAAAAGTCTGCAGGGCCAAAATGAAAAATCACCAGCAGAATTTCCTCATTTTAATGTAATTTTTCTTGGAACAGAACAAATTTGAAAAGAGCAGCATTTCCTGTGCTGTTAATTGTGTTTAGGCTTGTTTTGTAAAACATTTGTGTTTTCAAAGGAGATATTTAAATGGTCTTCAACACATACTGTCCTGAGAGTTATTACTCGTTAATACGCCATTATGGCTTACAGGCATTTAAAAATGCTTTAAAAGCACGCAGCAAATGAAGGCAGGCTGCTGTAAGCAGCCCTCCATCACAGAAATGCTCTGTAGGTGAACAGTCAGGAAACCAGACTGAAATGTGTCGTACCAACTGAACATAGGCACACACCTACATTTCAGTATCTCACCTTGATCATTCAGGATATCTTGATAGATGTGTTTAGAGAGTGTTTGGACAGATGCAGTGAAGTATTAAAACCTCATTACACCCTATTTCCTCACATTTTTATGATGTAGTAGCAATAAGCATAATTTTCATTCTTTGCAGTGAAATTCTTGGGCACACATATTCTTTTCATTTTAATAAAGGCAGAGAAATTAAACCAGCTGCCTAATAATGAGACATTTTTAGTCTGTTCATAATTCCAGTTTCTGGGTATCAAAAGCACAGCAGCCACTAGATGTTTGGCAATATGATAACATGCTGCCTCCAAGTTCTAACCTAAATACCTGAGGCAGAAAAAATATAAAAAGGAAACAAAAAAAGGCTACAGTAAGACATGTAAGTTTAAGTAAGAAATCACAATTTTTTTTTATAAGCTGCTATATCTGATATTTCCAGTACAGCAGCACCCATAAACTCCAGCTTCATTTTGGGGGAATATGTATCATAAACTGGGCAATAAATGGCTGTGGTGTTTAGGTTTCCACCATTTCTACACAGTAAAGCTGTAGTAATGTTGTGGAGAAAAGGACATATTGCAGTTTGCATGATGATTAAACAGAAAAAAAAGAGAAAAATAAGGAATAGTTTCAAGGCTAGCACAAGTTGCTTGTTCTTATAGTTGTTTTTAAGGATATTTTTAATATCTTGACAAAATACGCCTGCTGTCACTGTAAGAAAGTTTTACTGCCTGAAGGTTATCAATAAGTTAACTTGCAAATACCGTTTTAAGTTACTAGAAGCAAAACTGAGGGGCTTTTAAAAGTAAAATTTGATGATTTATTGCATACATTATTAAGAGCTGAATAATCTATTTTGCTTCCATGCATTTTCCAAATATGGACTTGGTTCTAAAGCTGCAAGAATTGATTTCTGTCTGAATTTAATCTTTATTTTAATGCTAATTTTCAGTTTTGAGTTGGAGGACAATTTTCTCCTGTAGAAATCAGAAATATTGTATGTTGCAAGTAATTTTTATTTTCCTTTTACTTATCATTAAAATCTCCTTAAAAAAGAGAAGAAAGTAAAAATCTATTCAAGCTGTAGTGTACTTTTATTGGAATACTGGTGTATTAGTATATGGAGTTTCCTGTTTTGTCTCGTTTCTTATTTTAAAAGTGTTGTGTGTTCATTACGGAATGTTTAATATTGCAGCACTTTTCGAGTCAGATACTGTCCTGAGTTTCTTGTGAGTTACTTCTTTATATGCAGTAAGTGAGACATGGCAACATCAGACTGCTTATGGTTTTGAAATCTTTAATTTGATATGTAAGGTGAAAGTGATCCTTTGTTTTTTGATGAGTAGCTTTCAGTTTAGTGCTGCATTTTACTCTTTTTGGTTCACATTAATTTTTAATTACATTAGTCATTGTTTGGTAGTGGTACAGATCAATAGGATCTGGATTCTGCCAGGATTAACTGAAAACCCTGGCTTGGAATAAACTTCTTTGTCTCCTGGGCAAGATTAAGTTTCCCCAATTGTCTGATGCAGTCTCTCTGGAAGGTGGTTTCTCCTATCAGTTACCTGAAGGATTTGTTTCTATTCTGATTGTTTCAGTTCTTTTCAGGGGCTGATAAGTGTACACATTGTAAGTCTTTATTTTTTTGTAACCTCATCTGTGTGCAGCAGAGGTAGCACACTCAGAACTTTAACACATCAAAACAAACTGAATTTGAAAATGTTATGTGATGTGCAGAGTCTTTGGAGACAGCTAGTGCCCCAAAGTCTACTTTACACAGAAGAGATTAACACTATTATGCTATGTATAATCTCTCCAGCAAAACACTGTCGCCTATTTCTGTCAACAAATGGTTTCTTTGCTTTGGCAGCTGAAAGAAATTTTAGTTGTGTAGGCAACAGAACTTGCCCTTTATAAGTTGCAGAACCCAATTTTAAAAATATTTTGGATGGTAACTGCAGTTTTAAGAAGTTAAATTATATTCATTAACTAAATATTTCTTAAACAAGCTAAAAAGACTAATTATGTCTGCTATGTGTGATACACTTGTAGTCCAAAGGTTTATTATTTCACAGTACACCTTTTGAAAAGGTACTTGCAGACTGTTAGCTGAATAAAAGGTCTACACACATCCCATACAGGTAAAGCATGCCTCAAGAGCATGTTTTCTTTCCGAATTAAGGTGATGGTGTGTCTGTACTGACAGTCTAAAAGTCCATAAAGCTGCCAGATAGCAAAGAAAATAAGATAAAGATGCAGGTGTAATATTTCTAGAAACTTCAGACCAAGCAAATTTTGGAAAATCTGAAGGGAGGGGGAAAAATATAGATGCCACAGCGTTTCATGCTGTAGTGTAGTGCATGAATAGTGTAATGTATCGTGGTGTAGTACATCACTGTCTTTTAATGGAATTGAGCTATATATAACCATAGTCAACATGTGAAAGTTCCTTTTTTTTTTATGTTCATAAATATGTCAGTGTTCTTTTTCAGATCATTGAATTACACTACTAGTTAATGAATTATTATATTTTTAATCTAAAATTTTACTGTTTTCCCCCAAATCTGGTTATTACAAAAATGAAAGCTAAGGTAACAAATATCTGCTTAATGTATTGGATTGTATTTGATTTTCTGCAATTTGTTTACATGGATGAAAGAACCACGTCATTGCTCACCTTGTCTGTCAGTGGAGGGTCAGATTCCTCATAGAGCAGGGAGTTGGATCCCTCCTCCCTTACCTGGCAGTGTCAGGGCAGAAGTGCAGAGAAGTGAGATCCCTGTACTGGGAGCCGCTTCCCTCCCTGGATCCGTGGCTGGGGCACGTGTGTGTGCTGTGGGCAGGGTGCTGGTACCTCTGACATGTGGCCTGCACGGGCTGTGCAAACAGTTTCTTACCATTTGACTGAGCACATGTGTGCTTGCTTTGTAGGACTGGCTACAGCTTCTGCCATGTTGGTGGAGAGCTGTGTTTTGTTTATATGTGGGAAAGGATGGCAACAAGACGCAAGTAGTTAATTTAAAAAAACTCTCATGAAGCCATCATCTAAGACTGCACATCTAGGGGGGCACAACCTCATGAAAATTGTTTCAGCACCTGTCCTGGTGACAGTTATACTGACGTTTTCCCGTGTTAATTTTTAGTTTACACTTTGTAATTAAGAAGCACAGATCATTGAAACAAATTATTAATGTTAATCAGTAAGTCAGCATACAAGAATGCAAAGAATTAGGTCTCCCCTTGTATACTAAATGAAGAGATTTCTTCCAGATTCTTGCTTTGATCATTAGACTCTTTTAAATAAGCAAACATTACTTAGTTGCTAAGCCACAGGCTGAAGTTCATTAGTGTGTTATCACAAATATTGGAAAAAGAGTACTAAACCAATATAAGATAGAGGACCTGTGCGTAGGCTGGAAGTAATGCAATAAATGTGACACCGGAACATTTTGAGACAGGGTTCAGAGTGATTAAAACCATTTCTGTTTGCAAAACCCCACCCACTCAGCAAGAAAAAGTACCAACTCGGAGTTGATCTGTTTTTTCTGCTACTGGTATCTCTAAGATTTTTCTGGAATTTCAGCAGATCTAATAGTATTATAAACAATTTTGTGCATATTCTCTATTTTAAATGTTGATGAGGTATATTGAGGTGGGTTTTTTTTAGTCTGATGGTTATCTTTAGATTGAAAGCCAGAATAACTTCTTACTTAAATATCCTGTTTGGGAGCCTAACCCAAAATCCTAACAAACCAGTTTTGAATAAGTAGATATTGCAGGTCATTGAACTTCAGAAGAAGCTGTGGTCATTTGGAATTGTTTTATATTCAGTGTGTTATCCTAAGCAAATGAAATAACAGTCCGTGCTTTTGTATTCTCCACAGATCTTCAGTACAGTGAGAGAAGAAGAGGAAGGAACAGAAGTTATTTTTGAATATATTCCTCATCTTCTGAGAAAGCTCCCAACATCTGTTACAGACTGTATATACAAAGGAGATGGTTTTTGTGTAAAACCATGTGTAACAGGTGCTTACTGTCAATATCGTGCCACTTTACAGAGGACTGCACTCTCTAATTATATAACTGGTGCTTTACTAGAAGCAACTACATCATTAGGAGCAAGAAGTGGTCTTTTAAATATCTTCGGAGGGTCAACTGGAAGAACTATGCTTAAAGGTAATGGACTTTTTTTTTTTTTAATCTCTGTCCACTTAAAGTATAGAATGCATTGCAAAATTATTAATACTATCTAATACTCTGTAGTTTATATACTCATCCATGAAGTTAACAGATAAAAAAGGTTTATGTTTTCAAATATTTTCCTTTGCAGTCATTATGTGCCATAATGAATAGCTGTCTTAGTTTAATAAAGTAAAAATGCAGCTAAACTGAAAAAGAATCCTATTACAAAACAAACACCTTTTCAGGTTTTTCTTGTTAGAATCTTTTCTGCCTGCATCCAAATTTAATGCCAAAGCTGTTGTTTTTAGAGTGTTCCTATGTGTAGTGTTTCTCATTTACAAAGTGCTTCTGCTCTTGGGCTGATTTAGTTCAGAACTAGAGAAAGTGTATGCTCTGCTTGGTTATTATTGTTGTCATTATACATAGCATAGCACTGTGTTGTAAAGCATGTACACTTCATTATTGATTTATTGGTATTGGTCTTCTCCTGAGTCCATCATCTTTATAGTATTAGATCACTTCAAATAACATGGGTGTTGTCTATATGGAAGGTGCCTTTTGGAAAATGGCTGTTGTGTACTACACTTCCATGCTGATCATCTTCATATGTAATAATATCCTTAATGTGGTTTAGTTTAGTCAGTTTTGGAAGTAAAACAAAGCCTTCTTTGTACAAATTTTGTGCTTTAAAGTATGGTTTTTTACAGAACAGTGCTGACATTATTTATTAATTTTTAATTTATGCCTAGAATATTTCATAAGTACTCAAGCATTTGGAGATTTATCATCATCTGATAAACCATAACAGAAGGATGTAGTATCTCAGTCATACCATGGTAGAAGTGATGCATGTGGATACTATGACTTGCCCAAAATTTTACAGGAATAGGACAAAATAAGTGCAAAATCACTGTGGTTCCTTAACTAGCACAGATACTGACTTCATTTTTAACAGACAGATAATGGTATGGTTTATGCTCATATATGGCTGTCTTCTTTTTATCCCAAAAAGTGGCCCTTTCTTTTTTTAATCATTTCTCTCTAGGTGAATCAAAGGGCAGAGAGAGGCACTAAAATATTCTAAGAATAACAGGCACAGATGACGAACTTGTAGCATGTGTATGAATTTCAGTAGTACCTTGGGCAACATTACTAAGCTTCATATACCATCACTGTCTGTGAGAGACAGATATTTTCAGTATAGTGCTCAGTTTTGGTAGGGTTTTCCATTTTATTTTGGTTGGTTTTTATTTGTTCTGGGGAGATGAGCACTTTAGAAAAATAAACAGGGACATTCCTGCAAGAGCTCAGAAAGCAAGGTTAGAAGAACTGAGCCATGTGTTTCAGAACTGAGTTCTGAAACTGAAGCAGCAGCAATAGTTATTAGCTCAGGCTCACTGAGCTGCTGATGCTGCTCCATCTTTTTATGGAGTCTGAGCTAGTGCGTGCACATGTGTCTCTGTGTACTCCATGTACCAGCACACTTTGCACTGGCTTGGAGGTATCTATGGTGACAATATTATTGTGGTGTATGTTGTTGGATTCTGAGGCAAAGGAAGCAAGACTTTTTTAAAAAGCCAAGATTTTGAATTCAGTTTGCAATTCCACTGATAGCCTGTGGGGATAGTAGAGATTGAATGTATTATAGTGGTCTAGGCATGATTTACTGTGCTGGTCTCTGGTGAGGAAAAGGCGTGCCCCAGCTTTAGGATATTGAAATTTTCTGGATGTGGAAGCTTTCATTTATATTGTGATGATGTATCTGAGAAATTATAAGAGTCCTCTCTAAAAACATTTATATGAAGTGTTACCTGGTGATGTGACAAAGTCATTTGCATTAGTAAGGAACCCAATTGTATTCTGAATTCAGAGCTCTGGTCGTCATTCATGGGTGTGTACCTTTTGAAAAATTGTCCTGTCTATACAGATTGAAAAGGTTATTTCATCTGTCCAGCATCCTCTGTATGTCTGGATTTAATTTCAATAAGCTAACCTTATCTAAACCTGAGAAATTTTAATTCACATCAATAACTCTGTCATCAAATGCAATGGAGGATTTATCATAGGATACAGAATGTCATGGGAACACTTCACTCAGTAGTTGTTTGAAGGCATTGAAAAGGGAATTTATTGATCCTGTTGTGCTTTAATAGCTGCTATTTAACCCTGGTATGTAGCACCTTGCTGCCACTCACTCCCCTACAATGAGATGCAAAGAGAATCAGAAAGGTAAGTGCAAAAATTTATTGAAAAATTCAGTTGAAGAGAGTTTAATAGATAAAGTAAAAGCTGTGTGTGCAAGCAAAGCAAAATAAATTAATTCAATATCTGCAGTCAGCAGGCGTTTAGCCCTTTCCATGAAAGTAGGGCTCTGTCACATATAATGACTTCTTGAGAAGACAGGCACTGTAACTCCAAATCGGTTCTCAACTAAAGAGTAAATATTACCACACTTCACATGATTTTCAAGACAGTTATTAAAAAGCTTCCAAAGCAGAAGTAAATTTGTTTAATAGGATGGTCTATAGCATGAAATAGCATGAAAAGAACACAAGGGCTTGGAATTTTTGTTTGGAGAACCCTTTCTGGACTAGACGGCATTGCACTACTTTTCTTTCAAAATGTTTGCAATTTTTGGAGACAAAGTTCAGCACTCTCTTGCAGAGTGTGTTAAAGAGGAGCCCATTACTTTAATGGGGAGTGCCTTCATGATTCAAAATGAAGACTTCTCAAAAAATTACTACTCTCTTTATTTAGGGCTTTTATGTGAAATCTGCTCAGGAAACAGGGATCCTGCAAACAGCAAGTCCCTAAAACCGGGATAGCCTTCTGGGTTTGCTCTCCCTAGTACCAAACACTTTGTAAGTTCTTTGTGTTCAGTCCTTCAGGGGTTACTTAGTGACCTGAGCAATGAACCTTGCAATCCTGAGCAGTCCAACTCCAGGGAATACTTTCTAAGGTTTTGCTTGGTAGCTAAGGACCTTAAGTGCTCTGAGTCCCTAGGGCTAGGATGGTTTTGTGGGCAGATCAGCCAGTGTTGTTAGTTCCACAGAAAGCTTCCAAACATACCAGACCTTCTAAGCCAGAATTCCCAGTCACGTGGATCTGAGACTGAGAGTTTTCCAAAACTCATGTAGGGCCTGCTGTGTAGGAGAGTCATGCCTTGGGCCTGGAGCAGGGTGCCTGCAAGCCCTGCTCTCAGATGGCTCACAGAGCTGTCAGGCTCCCTACTGAGGGGCTGCCCCTCTGCTCCCCGTAGCTCAGGGACAGTCTGAGAGTGGACTCCCGGGAACCACAGATGCCTGAAGTTCCCACAGCTGTGAGGTCAGTGACATTCACATCCTTTTCAGCATCTTTGTTGCTACAGAGAGCACAATTTTCACATATGAACACTGAAGACATTTAGCTGCACAGTTTTAATACTGCTGTATGTAACTCAGAGTTTTTGGTTAGAAAAAATTTTAAGTGTGTCTTTCAATGGGATTTGGATTGAAGCCGTGTTTTTTGCCTGTAGAAAGGAAATCCTGCTTCTCAGCCTGTTCTGTTTCTTACAAATTGATTGCTACAGAAGTTTGCTCATAGTTGTGAATGGGCCAGAACTTTCACTAGAACCATATTTGAAAGGCCAATCATTGTCACAGTTCATATGGTGTTGACGTTTTTATGCAGAGAGTGAAAAAAAGTTGTGTCTTTTTTAAAGAAGGAATTAGAGTATGTGAAAATGTTTGTACTGCCCTGCTTACGGGTGCCCCAGTCTCTGTGGCTTTTCCCACTGCTATTTCTTGCACCCTTTGCACAAAGTGTATTGTTAAAATATTGGGAAAATTCCAGGATGCCAAGTTGGAGCAGTCTTATAGCTGTATGTCAGAGTCATGGGTGATAACAAGCTTGATATACATAGATTTAGAAAGGCCAGCATAATTTAGCTAGTAGGTTGTGTGTGTGTATGTGTATGTATGTGCCAAAAGGTTAAGACCATCTAGAATGAGACATAAAGCCAAACGAGCTGAAATGAAGACCTGGAAAAACCAAATGGGTCTTAGGCTGACAGTGAGAGATGCTTCAGGCAGTGTACTATAGGTGAAGAAATCATATACTGGAGACAGGTCAGTCTGTATGTAGATAGTGTGGCCTGAGGCAAGAGTGTGAGTCAGGAAACAAGGATTTCATGCCTGATGTGTTGCCTCCAAGATGTAGGTCAAGAAGAGCAGGAGCAAGTGCAGGTCATCTGGTTAGGAACAGAGAGAGAAGAGTGACATGTCAGGAAGCACAGATGAAGGCTGAGACATCAGGAAGGAGGCGAAAGATTTTGGAGGACAGCTGTAAGTCTAGGGACACGTGGGACCGTCCAGAGATGACTACAATGATTGTCCCTGCAAACTGGCAGAAGGGAATGATCACTGAGGTCAATCTCCTGGACCTGCCACCCTCTGGCCAGGCCTGATTGCAGCCAAATTGGTCACTAAGGGTAGTGGGAGAAAGACATAAGAAGTCCTTGTTGTCCTTGACAACATTAATTTAACAAAAACTTTCCTCAATCCAACATGTTTAATACATTATAGGCACAAAGATTTAAATACTGCCAGCATAGCTTGTCTTGTCCTTGCAGTCCTCTTTCCAGGGTCAGTAAGTCATAGTACTGCAAGATAGACACATAATTGAAATAGATAGAAGATTGAAGTTAACCAGTGTAAGTAATCTTATTAAAGCAATTTTAAATATTTTCTTCTATAAAATTGCACCTTTGGCTGTAATAGGTATCATACTTCAGGTATATGTCTGTATGGGTCTGGATGTCCTAACCTGTGTACAGGGCTAAGCCATTAAGAAGCAGAACTGAGTTATGTAGATTTTGGTTCCAGTAACACTGTGTGACAGTTTTGGTACACTGTTGATCCTTTAACCTGTGTATCTGAGTCTCAGCTTATAGCAGTATTTTTGTTGGGGGTCTATAGCCATTAATTCCACCACAAAAAAAAAAAAGAGATCAAATACATAGAATGAGTCTGTGTTGTTAGAGGTTTGTTGTAAGGAAGGTAATAAAGATCATGCTGATATCTGTGGATGAAGGCTGAGAGAGCAGAAGTTTGTGCAAAGTGATGTTAGTTTTAAAATAAAATTTATTATTTTTTTATGATGGCTACTCTTCAGAAGAGAATGAAATGGGATTCTAAGTGCAGATAGTTAATTCCTGAACTGCTTAGTATTGTTTATTATTTCAAAGGTCTGAACATTTGTTTGAATGGACCTTGTAAAAGTAGTGTCCATGGGAACTTTTGAAATGTAGAATGGAACTTTTTCGGTATGTTTATGTTAGCATGTCAATCATGAGCAGAAAACCCCAAGGACTCAAGCAACAAGATGACTCAAAAGTCATCTCTTAAAGCTTTGGTTTTAGGAAACAAAGTAGAGAGAGAATAAAGTTTTGTAGGATGATGCTGTTTTATTTCTTTCCAGACAAAATTTTTTGGATAAATTCAAAGAAATACTGTACAGGTTACATAGCATATCAAAGATTCTGGTTTTGTTATTTGGGTTTTCAGGTATTTGCTTTTATAACTAGTGAAAAATACTTTAGTATTGATCCTATAATGATGAGAAATGTTTCATTTGATGGTTCATTTTGTATATTTATAGTGAGATATATAATTAATAAAATTTATATTTAAAAATAAGATTGATTTTAAAGTTTTCTATTGCATCTCCTTGGGCATCCTTATGTTATCATATTTAACATGAATTTCATGAAAGTCTTAAGTTCCTGATTTCCAGCTAGAAGTTGGAAACAACACTAAATTGTAATTCTTCCAATTAAGAAAGAATATGTCTGTGTTGTCAATGAAAAAATAATGGTGTGCTGGCCAGGTCCCATGGTCATTCCTTCTGTAGAGATTTTTCAGACAAGACGTATATTCACCGTATAAACAAAGTGTCTCTGAGTGTACTGCTCGCATTCCAGTTCTGCACAGACCTCTCTCAGACTTCCTGGGGAAATGGAGAAAGCTTTCTTGTGGCAGCATATTGGTTTTCTTTCGTGTGTACTCTAGCAAATTTCATAACTAACTTTTCGGTGATGTAGTCCTGCTGCTTGTAAAAGTGGTGTAAACTCTGTGTAGACAAGGGTAAGGTTAGAATGAAGAAGTGATAGAAGTGCCAGAGCCAGGTACTGACTATGGTTTCAACTTACTTTCTGAACACAGATGCAATCTGAGGGCTATACTGTCTTTTTAATTCCTCCTGTTTGTAATTTCTTCATGGTTAATAACATTCTGGAAGCCTCAGGGAAGTTTTCCTCTACTTTGCCTCTCAAAGAAACTTTTTTGGATGGTTGCCTAAGTCATAGCCCTTTGTCCCATTAAAGCTAATGCTATTGCCTTTTACTAGAGTTGTTAGTGCAGGGAGCATAATAGCTGTAAAGGTAGTGATTTTGCTAATAAAGAAACCAAATTTGTGGTTTTTGTAATGCTTCAGATGAAGTTTCCTAAAACAAAAGTAATTCCATTTATTACTTTTGGCCTGTTTAAACAACATTGATATAAATATAACTTGTACAAAAGCCTGAGTGTAGGGTAACTTATTTCTTAATATATTTAAAGACAAAAATCCAGCAGAATTAAAATCACTTTTGTTTATAACGCTGCTGTCAAAATCAAATGCTTTTAGTCTTAGCAGGATGTATACTCATCCTTAATTTCTAAACTTCCTTCCATTTGAATCCTAGTGTTTCAGCTTTTATCTGGGGAGGTGGGAAACCTGACCTTTCTGTGAGCCAGCCAAATGCATGTCTTCTTCATGGCTTACACAAGGCATGTCAGTTATGCATTTTGCCACAGTTTGTAGCTTTAAACTGAGCAGCTGTTGCCTGACTGTTAGTTTGGACAAGTGCAGCGTGGAGACTTTTTGTGGAAGTACCTGCTCTTCTGGCATTTCAGGAGGAATCTAAGATTCAATGGAAGGCACATTTGCTGGTAAGATTGCCCTTCTGTGGATCGTAGTACCCAGTTCTGATTACATGCAGGGAGTTAAATCCAAGTGATAGCTTTATTTCCAGAGAAGTAAAATGCGTGACAATTTTCTAATCTTACGTTAGATCTGTAATGGCTGCATTCAATAATAGTACTGTAAGGGCACAAAACTGTTTCTAGGTGGAAAATGAAGTAAGGATTTAATATAAGCAATATGAAATAATGTTGTAACTGTTGTAATATTACTGTTGTAATATTTTGTATTTCAGCTTGTTTGAAATGGAATGCAATATTTTGAGTAATTTAGGCAAATTACTTTGCATTTATTTGTTTCACATTGCCGCTATTTTGATATTAAATTATGATGTGGAACATTCCTTTGTTTCTTATTCTACACAAAGGAAGTGTCTGTTACAAAATTGCTGGACAAAATATGAATTTCAGTACTTTAAAAAGTACTAGAAAAAAGTAAGTATATTTTTCCTAAGTATATAAATTACTCAAATGTTACAACTTAGTAACATGTTTTTGAATGTTGCTGTTGCTGCTTTTTTCATTAGTGAGCTTTTCTTCCTGGATCTTCATTGTACAAGTTTATAACTTGCTACCAGTTTTTGTTTCACGGTTGCTTAAGGGAGTTTACTTTTTTCTACCTTTCCGAATGACATGCATGTATAGCAGCATGTAAAAGCAATGTTTTGCTCCTAACTGGTCATAAGGAAACACCTCTATTTCCATGGCATTTTAAAGTGGCATCTGTAACTTGAATGAAGGTTCATAATATTTTACTCTGTGAAAGGAATGTCTTTTATGTGCTTAACTCTCCCATTTCCCTAATCTGGCTGTTAGTTAAAGGCTATGACAAACATTCACCATTCAAAGTGATAGTACCCCATTGCAATAGGAAGGTTGTCTTGGTTGTCAACACTGTTATTCTCACCTCAGGGATTTAGACAGCACAGAAAAAAAGCACCCTGATACCGAGTGTGTCTGTATTAATTGCAAAACAATGGTAGTTTTGATGTCTCTATTCAGTCAATGATAACAAATTGAGATACCTAGAAGTATTACAAGAAAAGTAGTGAAATTTATTTTAGTTAATTTCAACTCAGACTGTGCCTTTTGTAATGTTTTTAGCTTTGATTTGAGGCAGAATAGTGTAAGCATTTTTCTAAAAATTAAGCTGATATGAGGATTTTTCTTTGGGCATGATTGGTTTAACTTTTATTTAAGAGGATTCATATTGACATAGTTTTCAAATGGTTAAGTATTTGCTTTTGAAATACTAGTTATGTACCTAAAGCATTGCTACATATTTTAGTAATTCTGAATAAGTAATTTGCCAGGAAGATTTATCAAGCACAAATTGAAAATGTTTCAAAGCAACAGTAGAAGAACTAGGATACAATTTGATGCTAAAAGTACCTTTAATTTTTTATTGAGCTTAATTGTAAGGGCTTTGCACAACTCTACAGTAATTGCATTTTTTTGTCTACATTTCTCATGGTCTTAGTGAGGCAGATTTCCTGCACATTTTCAGCTTTCTTTGTAAGTGTTGACATCTTCTAGCAAACGGATAGATCTGATGCTGTTGCATTAGATCTCCTCTCCTTGCCCCCATCCATGGGCTGGAATGGTGTCTTCTGAGAGCATTTTTCTTTGAGGGTGAAAAAGAATTCTCAGTCTGGAAAAGCTATTGCTTCAAATGCCTTTTATTATGTTACTGTTAGCTTTAGAGAAGATTCGATCTGGAGTTGTTCACCTGTATTTGCTTGTTCAAATTTAAATTGCAAAGCTCAGCAGAGAAACACAGCAAAATGGTCTTGTGGAGGACCAGGACATGGACTAGATGATCCTTGTAGTCCTTTCCAACTCAGCATGTTCTGTGATTCTGTGGAAAAATTTCTTTAACATAGATATTTCATTTCAAAAGTGTAACTTATTCTAAAAATTATTATACAATTTTTTCAAATAAATTCCTTTTCTTATGAGTTTCTAGAATTTTCAAGTTGGAATTCAGAAGAATTCAGATTTGAAGCATCATTAATCTTTGGGACTTTATTCTGAAAATAGGTATAGCTAAAAAGAAATCTTTTGCCCGTATTTGCTGTGGAGAGGTAGTTCTGTTCTTAAGTTGACATAGGCACTTGGTTGATAAAATGTAATTAACATTTTAGGAGCTTATTTGTGGTATCATAATTTAAAGCACCATGAAATAGTTTTGTTTTTATTTAAGTTGAAGTGTCTTAAATTTGGAGAAAAATAAAAAAAAAGAATCTTAGAATTTTCTTCTTTCTAGCTTTTAGGTGTTCATAATATGCAGTTCTGTAATTGCCGTGAAGTAGAAGGAATCAAATTAAATTGCATAGTTAATGTCTACCTCATAGCTACAGTATTTGTGGATATAAAATAGCTCCTAGTAGCTACTAACAAACCTTTTAAATATGGATTGAGCACAAAAAGGAAGAGGTGCTGCTTCAGGTACTGCTTGAAGGTGGTGGTAGGATTTGCGTACAAGGTCGGTCTTTGGGAGAAGACTTCAGGTAATTTCCATAACCATATAGAATGAATTTCTCTAAAAAAGACATCAATGAAAAATGAAAATATATTTTGAATTCTTGTTTGCAAAATAGAACTAAAATGGTGCCAGTAACTAGGATTTCTGTTTACTTCCAAACACCCAAAATATTATACTTTCTTTTGTTTAAGAGGAAAAAAGAAAATGACAGATCCTTCAAAAACCAAAACTTTTTTTGAACATGAAATACTGGAAAATATTTCAGAAATCTTGAGCAGGAAGAAAAGGTTTAGTGATTGCATGGATGATGGTACATCAGATTTGAAGGCAGGAGGGCAGTAACAGCATGTTGTTTGGGAAACTAAGAAAGCTCATAGAATTACAAAGCCTGATGTCAATGGAGACATTTAGCTGGTCTGACATCTTTCTTAGTTGTCTCTGTTTTAAGCTCAGTAGTTGAAAGACAACTGTGCTACTGTACAGCCTTCTGAAGAAGCCTGAGAACTACCATCCATCCACATGCCCAGCTTTCACAGTGGTCATTGGCATTCCAAGATAAAGAGGGATGGCACTTTTGGTTTGAGTTTGTCTGTCAAGGACAACCATTTGTTCTTGCTATGCATTTTTTCTGCTGGATTTAATTATTTAAAATCTGATTTATTTCCCCTGTTGAAAAGTGCTTAAATATCTACTACAGTTGAGTTTCCTCTTTCACTTTATTGAACTGAAGTTACGCATTTCTGATCTAAATCTCTTTCTCTGGGTCTCACTATTCAAGCCTGGAATAATTTTATAGCTCTCTTTGCATACTCTGTAGTTTGTGTCTTTAAAAAATACAGAAAAGATAACTGTGTATTATTGGTATCATCCTTGATCTATGCAGGGGGACCTGTTTTTTACAGCCCCACCTCCTAGAAGTTCATAGAAAAAAATTGGTTTTAGAGTCCCATCTTATTCCTTCAGAGCCGTTAACTTTAGGAAAGCGAAACTCCTTTTCATACAGAGGATTTGCAGTTCTTATGACAAGAATACTTCCTATTTCCAACAGACCTATGTGTACAATAACTTGACTACTTGCTTTTCTGTTGAAGTCAGGTAAAATGCTTAACTGCCATGGAATAGTCCTGGAATAATTCGAGTTGGAAGGGACTGTGCTGGCCATAAAGACAAATGTGTCTTATTTCCCTAGTTGTTTTATTTTCTTGCTGCATAAACAATATTGTTGTTGGCTCTAACTCCATTTAAAGCCTTAACTGAAATACAGGTAGCAATAGCACCACAGGGAAGAAAGTGTTCATTTTTGCTATATACTTTTATGGAAGGAATGAATTGCATTTGAGGTCTTTAGGTTAAGGGAGATTTCTTAAAATCTGAGGAAGGTACTAGTTTTGAGTTCGTTTTCAGATGGTAAAATCACTAGCTTTCAAAGTTTGCCTGTTAGGAAAGGACTGCAAACACCCTTTCTAGTATAATCTGCTAAAGCTTAATGACAAAGACACAATTCATTAAGGAGTCTTGTGACTGTTTAGAACAGCTTTTATGTAGCAAGTGTATTAATCCTGTGAAAGCCACATGTAATAAATACTTTCATTTTTTTTACAAGACAGCTAGTTTCAACAGTATAATATATATAGCTATAGTCTGTTTGAACACAATCTTGTATAAATGTCTCTTTATTAATTTACCTTATGATGCCTGAATGAAATAAACTAAACAAAAACAATTATAGAAAACAATTGCTTATTTAGCTGTTTATAGCAGGGCTTAGTCTAAGGAGAGCTATAGCAATTTACTAGCTAAGTAAAAAAGCTTGCAAGGATAAGTAAGTACTTAGAGCATTTATATTTGAGGTAAGAAGAAGTAAGTAATATTGAGGCAAGTCATAGATGTTGAGATTGTTTAGACCTCTATTATGAAGTTAAAGTTGATGTAATACTTTGTGTAGTCTATTGTTTTACTTCTTTTGGCTCAGACATGTGCCTGCCCTGTTCTTTGCTGTCTGCTGTATTCCACTAATCCCTCTCTGGCTTAAACTCCTGCATCGTAGAACAGATTTCAGTTCTAAATCTTAATCACACAGGCTCCTCAAATCTGTAATTTAAAAACATATGAAAGAAAGAATCAAAATATTTTCAGCTTTGACTTTTTGGCAATTCTTGTTATTGCGATGACTTTTTTCATTAAGCTACATAATATTTTTGATGTCTCAGTGCTACAGATTCTTTCTTGGACTTCAGAGTTTTATTAAGCATATCAGCATTTCCACTGGTAGCTCACCTGGCCATGTCTCTACTGCCTGGCAGTCATGGCTCTCTCTGAAGTGGTGAGGTAGCCCACGGTGCCATTGGTCCTTTAGTTCTTGATATAGCCACTGAATGTATGTGACTGTGCATTTGATGTGTTCTGTATGTCTGTAGAAGGACCATGATTATATTGACCTGAGTTTTGCTGTGTATTTCTTTTTTGGGCTTTAAAATGCCTCTCAGCATCCTTTGAGTTGTGCTTCTGGCACAGCCATTGTGATTCCAGAAAGCTTGCTAAGAATAGCTGGCTAGTAGCAATACTTTCTTAAAAGAAAAACTGGCATGATATAATACTTATATAACATCATGAATGTGACTTACTATGATGGGAAGTTGTAAATTCATGTTAATCCTTTATAAAAACAGCATATAAATTTTCCTTAGTTTCCCATCAGCTTCCTGATGAGAAAAATCAGCTTTTTAAGGATGCGGTCTGTTACAATGCTTTTGAAAATTTTCTGGTAATTGGCATAATTAGATGCTTGCATTGAAAGACAGCTTTCAAAATTACCTTTTAAAATTTGGAAATTCCATTCTAGAGTAAGTAAACTCATTACAGAATACTTTTTTCACTCAGTAAATTTACCCATGGTAGTTGGACTTTGCCAGGTATTGTACTACACTGGAAACTTGCATTGAAATTGCAAATAAGGAAAAAATGTGAGACTAAGAGGATTGCTACTATTCTAGGCAGAGAGATTGATTTTACTCTTCCTGAATTATGAGAGGAAGTAGTTTACGAAAGAAAACAGCTGAACTGCTTCCTTTCTGAAAAAAGAGAAAAAACAACTGTGTGGCAATAATTTTACGTTATTCCTCTGTAGTTACAGATTTTCCATTTTTAGGCTGGTTTCCTCAGTTGTATTTTTATCCTACAGAAAAAAATACTAATTTGACATATTGTATATTTACAATACATATTTGCCAATGAGCTTGAGGAAGGACTGTGTCTGGGGAAGAGAAAAAGAACATAAACTAATCCATGCTAAAATAAACAATAAACATGTATTAGGAAGGCCATCTGTGTTTTACCTGTGTGGATCCCTTTGCGTTTTGTGCATTCTACATGGAGTGCTTTCCAGGTGAATTTGACTAACTGCATTGGCAGACTCCTCTGGAGGTTCCCACAGCTTTTATCTGCTGTGTATCTCCATCTGCTTGTTTCTTTGATATTGCAGAATCTATGTGGAAGAAACATCTTATGATACTACAATTTTTTTTTTCCTTCCTTTAAACTATCTGTTAAGTAACATACCTTTTGTCCTGGGGACACTCAACCAAGGATATAAGTATCCATATATAGATATAGATATCATATCCATATACAGCCCATAATACTGTATTTCTGAGAAATGGCTATTAATACCAGCTTTGAATATAGTCCACTTTTAGTTCCAACCACAAGGGAAAAAAAGTAAATAATATGTAGAATACAGTAGTCCCAAATAGTCTAGTTGGCAGGGTCCTACATATTATCTAGTCCAACTGCAGTAGCTAGCCATAATTCTTTTAAACTAAAAAGATTATGCTTGTTTTTATCTAGAAATACACATAAGGATTACAGCAAGGGCATCAGCTGTGATTTTACCTCTCTGTTTCTGTGTAGTGTAAACAGGACACAGACCAAATGGTGTTTTATAGGCAGACACCTAAGGAGGAGTAGCACAGCTCTGGCTGTGTTGGGGTAGAGTGGAGATAGCTGACCACTGTGCCAGTGCCCTTCAGGACATGCCAGAAGAGCCATGGATTTGCTGCACAGCATTCCCAGTGGCTGCAGGTCATCATCAGTTAATGGCAAATTCATTTTCACATCTTCAACATCTCCCTCTCTTTTTGACCAGTTTCAGTGAATACTTTTTTAGTATGTCTTAAAATACTTTAAAGCCATTTCTTTAATAATGAAGTGCGAGTGCTGAATGGTTGTGAATTATGAGTGTTAGCTTTGCCCTTCACCCTTTTACGTAATCCATCAATTTATTTCCAGTTCATAATTTTTCTCTATTTTTAGCATCTTCTTCAATTAGTGTCCTTGGTTCACTCATTTATTCTTGTGTGAGAGAATCTTTTCATTTTTTCCTCATTCACATTGTGAATTTTGAACTAGGAGGTATAATTACTACAGTATTTTTTTTAGCAGCATAGAACTCACTGTTCTTATTAATTCTTTGTTAAGTATCTTTATAAATTGTAGTACTGTCTTTAACAGTACTTTGAAAGGCCATATTGTTCTTTTTAGGTTCTTCCTGCTGTATACTGCTGACACAAAACTATTATCACAATAGTTTTGTGGTGTTCCATTGCAGGTTTTTGACTGATGCCTTAATAAGTCATGCAGTTTTCTCTGATGTGTCTTAGGGCATTTCTATGTGGAAGTTTTTGTTTAAATACAGGTATATTCCTGGATTTTGTTTTTGTTAGAAATCTAAAAACCTTGGATATCAAATTAAATTAAATTATAGCTGCTACAATAAATTTCCTATTCACAGAATGTTCTCATCATCAGGGAATATTCAGTGCACACAGTAGAGTCAGTAATCAAATCCTCACCAAAATGAAGTGGCGAAGGTGTGGATTCTGTAGAGGTTGTATTTATATTATTCCAAATGTAATATAAAATAAGTGAAAAATGTTGCTTAGCAGATTATACAAAGGTATTTTGTACACAGGTGTACAAATAACAGTATCTGCTGTTAGTGGTTCTGTTCTCTATCCATTTCCTGTGAAGTATATGTAAAGTATGTATCCATTTTCTGTGAAATATGTAGAGGACAGCTCTCAAACAAACTAGTGTTAGGAACAGATTCTGTTTAGGTAACTGCAGAAAGCAAGCCAGAATGATGAAAACTCTGAGCTGATTGAACATTTTCCAAGTGTATTCCATTCCTTTAAAATTCTTTCATTGCTAAGCTTCAGGGCTTAAATTGGGAACATGTAATCAAGTGTTGTTTTTACTGGATGTGACTTGGATTAATTTTGTTCCAATAATCAGTAAGAATAATAACCAAAACACTTATGCAGCAGATTTGCCTGCTCTTTGGTCTGTGTGGAAAATCTGGTAGTGTGTCTCATGCACCCGTTTGTCTTTCTTTTGAAGATTCAAAAGGCAAGAAAAAGGAGCCTTAAGTGTTGTATACTTACCAGATCTTACTTAATTCTCATGTTATTCTTTGATATAATTATACTTAAAATTAAGTTCTCAGATTGGCATTGTTCATCTTGTACAGTAACACAAGTGGCAGTTTTGGTATTTGCTTCACTTCGTATGACACTGAAGCCATAGGAAACATTCTTACTATTTTTACCTTGAAGGACTATATTTAATGATTGTTTCCCTAATTGAAGCACTTTTCATTTGAATAGTTATTTGAACTTGTGCCATTCCTGTGCGGTATTTGGGAAACTGGACCAGATGGGAGCCGATAACTCCTCTTTCCCACCTATCCTTGAAGAGTCACTGTCATATATAATCTGGTCTTCAGGATAAGACCAAAGTAAGGAAGATGATGCTTTTTACAAAATGTATTTCTGAGGCTCTTAAAGCCAAAAAAGAGTTTTAATTTCTGCTTGTGGCAATTTTTAAAGGTTGTGCAGCAAGGTGCAAACTTCAAGAGATCATTAATTAAATGCAGGGATTGTTGATGTCCAAGTCCAGAGCACTCAGGCTAGAAGAAATGCCTCAAGGCTAAGGCTCTGAAACACTGAAAATGCCTCTTGTTCATTTTTACAATGATTAACATTATCAATGCTTTATTTTTCTGCAGCTACAGTTTGTATAGTCTTTGAAAATTAAAAAGTTCCTAAAACAACAACAAAAAAGAAAATATAGAAAATCAGGGTCATAAACCCTGGGTTTAAAGGGTACCTAGCTTTATATACATCTTATTTTGAACATCCATAGGTGTGTGTATATATATTCTCAAGTTACGTTTTTGCTTGTATTTTCTCCCATACTCACTGATTCGTAAGAGTTCATTTTTAAAATTGAAAAGCTTCTGTATTACATAAATGGAAAAAATAGAAATAAGATTAATTTTTAGTGTCCTGATCAAAATACTCAAATACTGGAACCTACTTGAGATTCTTGCATTCTGTCTAATCACTGGAAATTTCTCCATTTCAGCATTAACTCAAAGTTGTATGCATTTTAATTTAATTTTGAACAGGAGCTCCTGCTTTGATTTTGGACATGGTTTGTATCAGTTTTGGGAGGTGAGGTTAAACCTTGAGTTCTGCTTTAACTCAAGCAGTAACAAATTCATTTTGCAGCAAGAACTGTACAGTTCTTTTTCTACAACACTCTTTTCTTCCAAAGTAAACTCATAAATCCTCCCTTTTGACCATTTTGTTCTTATGGGCTGGAATTTATCTGGCAATTTACATGTACATTTGTTTAGCATTTGAACTTAACATTCCATATGCTATGCTGTATTTATATTCAGATCTTAAAAGGTCTCAAATACAGATGCTGCAAGGGAGTCCTTCTGCTGGTGTGTTGCTCAAATCAAAATCCTACTAGTCTACCACTGTGACAGCCTTTAGGAGAAAGAGTTATGAAATATGTTTGAAAGTGGAATATTTCTGAAATCACTCAGGAGTTTTGCAAAGGAGGGGATTCATTAGATGGGATTTCATTGCAGGAAAATAATGAAAAACCCGAAAACACTTAAACAGTCTCTTTCCAGCCTTTTCACATATCTGTTACACTGTGATATAAAGGTGTAGATTTAGAAGATCAGTCATTATGGCCCAGAATCCCTTCACCCAGCCTTCCTGATGATAGTTGCCTCTGAAGGAATGGAATCTTGTGATTGGTCTTGCACAGTGCGTGCTGCAGCATGCCACAGCAAGACAGATGGCATGCTGGTATCAAACAGCTTTTGGCAGCTAAATTTCAGCCAGCCAACCAGACATTCACAGTCTATCTACCAAATTATAATTAAACCTTCTTCTGGCAGGTCTTCTGAAATCAGGATACGGTTTCATGAGTTACAGCAGTAGGTGAAGGTCCCCTAAAATAGCAGGGCGCAGGTGGCCCATTGCCATACATGTAGACTTGAAGCAATAAAGCTGCTTTCTGACTAAACATGTAGATGGTGTAGATGGATCTCCTCAGACTTCTGGCACCACTGCTGATTCATCTCTCCATAATGTAAGTATGTCTGTGTTCAGCCAAACCCTGTGTAACACAGGGTGCCCTTTGTATCAGAGGTGTCCATTTGCTATCCTGTTAGTCTCGAGGTCGTTTGTTACATCACGACCTTCAAAGCCTATTATTTCTGGTGCAGAAGAAATGTTTACTGGCTGGGGTTAACATGCAAAAACCACATTGATTCTTATGCAGATATTCTGGAGCCATTCCTAGTTGTACTTTTCTGCATGAGGATGCAGTCTCAGCTCTTTGCTAGCTGCCTCGAAAATGGAAAGGAATTGGAAAATCAGCATCAAATTGGATAAATTTTGTCCTGATATCTTCTGATTTTGCAAAGTCAAAATTAATGTTATGCTGCTACTCATTATATCTTTTTTCTTGGGAATTTACAGCCAGAAGAAAACCCAGTGGATCTATTTATTATGGACAGGCCTGTCATTGTTTTTATCAGTTGTAGCCAGTACCAGCCAACCCGCATACAGAGAGGAAATGGTTGGTTAAATGTGTTGGCAGTATATGGTAATTCAGAGACAAGCAGCCAAGTTCTCTTGTATGCTGCAAAATATTTCCATGAATGACTCAGTCTAGTGGAGTGGTAAAAGCCCTTGGATACACTTCCAGAAATCTGAGCAGCAGTGTGGATGTAATTACACAGGGCAGTGTAGATGTACACTAGGGATGATGGGAGCCAGCCATGGCAGTTGAGGTGTGGTGAAATCATGGTAATCCTTTCATATCTTATGTCAGTGTTCGGATTTCACAGGATATTCTGAGTTGGAAGGGACCTGGAAAGATCATTGAGTCCAGCTCTGAAGTGAGTGGGCCATACAGGGATTGCACACGTGACTTTGGTGTTATTAGCACATGCTCCAGCCAACTGAGCTAATATCAGTATATCTAGCTTAGAACCAGGATCTTCTAATTCAGCCATAAACAGAATAGGTTTTCAAGCTCATACTTACGGGTAGGAACTTCTGAAAAATGTAAGGGCTGCTATGTAATTAATAAATAGTTCATGCTGATCATCTTTAAATCTACTTTACAGTCTGAATTAATGTTTTGATGTGCATAGGTTTTACTCTGTAAAAATGTTTACTCAACTTTTTTCGTGGTTAAAGAAAAAAAAATTATTTCCCATGCATGTGAATCTAAACTGTCCTAATAATTATGTCACTTTTTTGGACAACTTAAATTTGTTTCAAGTCAGAAATTGTATAGGCAGGTTGTATGTCTAACCATACAATACTTTCACCTTTTTATTTATGAGATTTCATGTGATTGAGGCTATAATTGTGAAATTTTAAAAGTGTGTTCAGAGTCTGGTTTTCAAAACTGAACTCTTTGCCAGTTCCTAAAGCAAGAAGTGATTTTAGGAGTAAGTGACTGTTGTTACAATCACTCCCTATCTTTCTTTTTGCTGAATTCCACTATGCAGTCAGTTCATGAGTCAGGATTTTGTGGTATATAACATAATTTAATTCATTTATACTTCAACATGCTAGTTGCCTTTTAAAAAAAATCCTCTCCAGGGGTTTCATAAATCTGTTCAGCAATAAAATCTCAGCCTCAGTAGAATTATCTGTGTGTTTCAGGGTGTTCTAGTTCCAGCAAAATTCTTTTCTACAGGTGATTTCTACCCTTTTTCTTTTCTCTTTGTGCTATAGAAACTATTGCTTCTTTTACCTGGTCCAGTGTGGTAACTTGCTGCTGCTCCCCAAGAGAAGATCACCTTCTCCAATGTCTTGCTATTACTATGATTGAATTAAACTCAAAGCAGGCTTTCTTGAACTAGCTGTGAAGTTTGCTGTTTCTATTCCAAACCTGAAAAGAAACCTGTGCCATCAGAGTGCATCAGTAATATTACTTGGTCTAATAAAAAAATAAATAAATTTTTATAGACTCTAGTTCATCTGCTTTTCTTCAGGTTATCTCTGTGTGTTCTGCTTGCTGATGCTTAGGTTATAATGAACTCCAGTTTTATTTAGTGTAAGTACCCTGTAGATCAAAGCTCCCCTGCTAATAATAATTTCCAATGTGTGCTGATAGGCAGTTTTAAGAGGTAACCCATATTGCTAGATTTAGGTATATAGAGAGAGAACTTGTGCATCTTCTCATTCTCTGGTTACTCGACTCAAAAGCAAATTTGAAGACAAATCGGATCTATTGATTTCAGCGGTTTCTACAGTGAAATTAAACTTGAAATTGATCCTGTTCTGTGTCAAGCTTTCCACTAAGTTAAATATCAAGCTCTTTAATAGTGGACTGAGATATTTGCAATCAGAATAGATAACGGTGAATTCATGTTCATTAAGGGAGAGAGAGAGGTATTTTTAATTAGATAGAACAGAAACAGGAAATTAACAAAAGCTGGTTGGTTTGGTTATTACGGTACCAAGATATGTTGCATCCAAGAGACAGCAAAATAATGCTATCCCAGTTAGGCTGATCTGTCCTTGGAGCTGGTGTTCAATTACACTGCCAAATATTGCATAGATGTCTTCTGCTTAGGGGAGCTTTTATTGTATTTTTCCTTTTTTTTGAACTGAACAGATCTACATTTTATATATTGCCAGCTGTTCACTTGTGTCTATTTCTTAATTATTTTTCTGTGGTCAGTTTTTATTTTCTCACTGTACACATAATCCATGTGTTCTCTTAAAGCGTGTGAACAATTTGGAGGATTTCTGTAGCATAGCTTACTAAAAAGGCTTCTATTATAATCCATTTATTGCACACATTTTAATACCAGCAGAAAAAATTATTCCTTCAAGATTTTTCTATACTTTCAGTTACATTAGTATAATGTCATGGAAGCGAAGTCTATCATCAAAAAACTGTCTAAGTTAAAAGATATTATAATAGGTCGAATAATTACTTTTATTCTTACAGGTATTGAAACCTTTTTTTTGCTTTAGAAATTTGTCATAATCACAAGACCTTTGCCAGTAGCCTTCTAGACAGTGAGCATGTTGTTAGTGATTGTAATTTTCACTTTACTGCTTTAAAACTGTTTTTTGAATGTAGAGAGAGAATACTTTTTTTTTTTTTTAAATCAAAGTAAATGTAGAAAGAAAAGGACCTAAAAATAAAAACAAGACAGAAATCCAGTTATTGATTCTTTCAGTTCATCAAACCTCGTTGAAAGTAGATTTTCATATTCTAGGCAGGCTTACTCTTTTGAGATTGCATTCATTTAAAAAAAGCAGTGACTTTTCCCTGGCACTCTGTATTTTTCTCCCATTCTTAAAAAGATTCTTTTGTTAGAGAAGAGACCTCTTTGTTCCTGTGGGCATCAGCAATGATTAAGTCAGTCCACAAGTCGTTTGTTAAAGCTAAGCAGAGGTTATCTTGTTTTGATTAATAAAAGGAATACTTGCTATGTTAGAGATTATCTGCTTCAGCTGTTTATCAGCAGGATAAGCAAAGCTACCAATTTAGGCTTTAGGTAACTCCAAGTGAATAGTCTGGGTCCTCATTTTTTTGTAGTATTTTTAGCATTAACTTGATGTGATAGAACACAAAAACCCAGTTTCATTTAGTGCAGCAACAGTAGCTAATTTTAGTGAGGATTGTATCTTGCTTTAACTGTTAAAAAAACTACTGTGCTTTTGGCCTGAAAGAAGTTCAATTTTGCAAGTTACTATAAGGACCTGGCTGTTCTTTGAAGTGCAGAAAGATACTATGGGTTTCCTGAAGAACATAAACTGACAACACAAAGCTCGAGGATTTGTGTATTAGACTGGATAAGGAGTTTTATAGCAGAAGCAGATCTGTTCCTGGAGTGAAAAATGGTAGAAATCTGAAGCATACATACACAAAAAACTGAAAAGATAGTTCAGGGAAAATAACTAGTTTAACACAGGCAAAGAGACAGAAAAAGGAATGGACTTTCATGCAGAGTGTAAATCATGGAAGGTGGTGAAGTTGAGAATAAGGATCCTGGATTTTCTATGATAAAACGCAGAAGACTGGAATGAGGAAACATAAAATATCTGAATCTGGAGAGGTAAATTATGCCAACAACCACGACTTGCAAAGATGTGAATTATGGAAGAATTAAATATTTATAGGTGTAGAAAAAGTCAACAGAAAAAAGTTATTCTACTTACTTAGATAAGTTATTTCTACTTCTTCAGTATTTATAGCCATACTTTAACCATGAGCTGTGTGCCTTAAAATTTCTGTTCAGCATGTGTTTCACTCCTTGGGTGTCAGCTGCATTTTTGCTGCAGCAGCCTGTTCCATGGGCTCTCTCTTTACAGAGAGAATTTACATAAATTTCTTCCAGTTTACTGAAGAATTGAGAAATGCTAGTTTGAAATTCAGTGTTTTGAATCAGGAAGTGTTTTATTTATTTTCAGTCTTCTTTCAAATCCAGAAATACTAGTGACTGCTCTTGAATCATCTTGGCTTAGGTTCCATGAAAAGATTTTCTTTTTGACAGCTTCATTTTTTCTGTTACAGTGAAGCTGGTTTGTGAAGATTTAATTGTGAAAGATGATAGTTTCATTAAAAGTAGTTATGCTAAAGGTATTCAAAAGCCCTGCACTAGCTTTCTGCTGGATTTGATCAATAGGCAGTCTAGTGAAATCCAGTTCTAATGAGATATTTATTCCTAGTGGTTTCTGGCAGTATAGAGACTTGCTTTAGAGCCAGCCTTAGCTACAATCACTTTGTAGTGTTGAGCTTTGTTCTTAGGTCTGAGAGGTTGTACCAAGTGGAGTCTGAAGGGTGATTATACTTAAGCAATGTAATGTGTAAAAGATCAGGATCAGTGATCTAGCCTGTTGCAAATTCAGTGTCAACTTTTGCCATGTTTTGAGGTCTTTGTGCCTAGTGTTGTTGATACTGTGATGGAGATGGTGAATTATTAAGAATGCACCTTTAAACCTCATCAGCAAGCAATGTGCTGCAGAACAGCTCATCTTCACTCTTATGTTGTCTCTCTTTCATAGTCAATAGGCACTCCTTACAGAGTTATATCTTCCTTTCCTGCCATATTGACAGCTATAAGGTATTTACAACTGTACTTACCAAAAGATGTTGCATGTGCAAAGTACCAGTATCGCTGTGGTGTTGCACATATGACATTGTCCGTAGTCTTGCTCTGTCTCTTGTGGTACGTGGTCACCTGCAGCCAAGCCATGATATGAGCTGTCTGGGCCAACTGTCCTTTCTTGACCTCAGTGCTTGTTCCAAAGACTGGATGCTTCTGACAGCTACAGTTTTTTACCAGTTGGGATGTGCTAGTTGCCTTCTGGGAGTGCATCCTCTGGTGCAGTTTTGTCTGAAAAGGATTCACTTTTTTTGCACTAAGACTAAACTAAAGCACAGTAAGTGAGGATGTTTTAGAGATTCGCTTCAGAAGTCCATTTGTGATCTAAAATAAATGTGCAATACAGACACAACCAAACACCCTCAGTTTCAGTGGTGAGACACAGGGGAGGCTGGTGCAGGCTGTGCTTTCTCTTCCTTGAGTGGGAAGAGCTGTCATGCATGTGGAGTCAGTGAGGCACTTTGACATCTAGGGAGCAAATAGGTGTTGGTGGGTGTTTGTGAGATGCCTTCCATATCATCCTCTTACTGAGATAATGCTTGTTGTGAGAGTGACAGTTCAGTCCATATATGTAAAGCATGTGTAAATATATAATCCTTCTAATATAAAATGAACATTGTATATTGCATTGTTTTCATTTTGGCATAAGCTTGTGTTCTGTTGCAAAGTCAAGAACAGTGCACACGAGCTTTTAGTGCTTTTTATTACAAAACCTCTCTGTGCAGACTGAAGCAGGAAACAGAATTGAAGTCTTACAAAGAATTGAAGCAAACATGACTGAAAGAGAGCCCAGAAGCTCACTGCACTCCACCTGTTGCCCAAACCAGCAGTGACAAGTCAGTGGTGTTCTTAACTGACTTTTCTGCTTCAGTCTTTCCTGCAGGTGTTCAATGACAGAGGTTTCTCAATATCTGCAGATACTGTGCATTACTTCTTCATTATCACTGAAGTTAAATATGTTCCCCACTATATAACCAAGATACTGCTTGTTGCAAATTAATCCCATTACGTTTTTTGCTTGCTAGTCTAGACGGAAACAATTTGTCTTCGTTCTTTTAGAAGTCTCTTCTGTATTTGAACATTTCTCAATAGATTCTGTTAGCCCAAAGACTTTATTTTGGGCTACAGTGATTTATCATTTGACTTTCAGTAGAATTAAGAGTATTCAGAAAAGCCAATTTTCTGTCTTTTCAGTTTCCCTCTGAATAGTTTGCACAAAATGACTGAGTGGAAAACTCATGTAGCATATTTTATGTTTCTTATAAGTGACTGAATTTTAATTAGTCATTATGAACTTGGGTTTTTTTCTTTTTTAGAGAAAAGAAACTACATTTGCACCATTTGTCAAGTGAGAGCTTATACATATATTAAAAAAATTGGGTAAGAGATAGATCCAGGGTGTACTTCCATTATGTGTGGAAAAAAATCTCAGAAGATATTTCATGAAACAATGCAAAAAAAAATAAGCTCCTTTTTCTGAGAATGAGGAAGAGTATGTAATATGAGGCTATGGATGTTTTTACATTTTAGTAATTCTTGAAAAATTTTTCAGAGAACCCATTCTAAACTTATCTAGTAAGAAGACTCACTCACTATTTTGGAATCATTGTTTTGATGTTTCATGCTTCCCACACGATCTTAGAAAGCTTGCCTTCTTCCTTCTTAGGAAAAGTTTTATTTTTCCAGAGATATCACTGCTGGAATATTATAAAACTACCATGAATGTTTTGTGTCAACAGATAAAACATGCATACTCCCAAATATATGCATTTTCTGAGAGGAATGAAAAATATTTTGTAGCCTTGGACATTTGGTTTCACGATGCAGCAAGCTGAGCTACAATTTATTTTGTAGCAAGTGGATTATGAAGAAAAATGCCGATGCACATGGATTTTAAATTATCATTATACATTATTTTTTGTAGGAATAGGGTCTCAGTGACCCAGTCAAGGCCTCAAACTGCTTTGCACTGTCACTGTTATATGGAGGCAAAGCAGAGGCACACTCTGCCAGATGACCCTTTTATTTGAGGCTGTGACAAGGCCAAGGGTGCTGGAAGGTGTTTGGGTGTTTCTGGAAGCAAGTGTGTTTTGGTGGCTTTATGATCTCCTAACTCTAGTTGCCCTCCATCTAGCCAACACAAGTTATAAAGACAAGCAGAAAAACCCCACGTAAAGAACATACTAGGTTGTTTAAATAGAAAGTATTTAGAATATAGTGCATTGCTGCATAAATGAATGAACAGTTCAGCAAAACCAAAATACCAAGTCATCTTGCTTTTGCACAGCACAGTCCAAGAATTAAAGGCAAAGGCCAATGACTTTTGTATTTGTTTTGTTTTAGAACGCCAAGCGTGCACAGCTATGGCTGGCTCCAGCGTCCTTGCCTCCAGCGTGGCCGGTATCAGCAAGGAGCTGATCGAGCTGCAGCACCTCATCCAGTTCCCGGAGGAGGTTGCCAGCATTCTGACTGAGCAGGAGCAGGAGCTCTACCGCAGAGTCTTACCCATCGACTACCTCTGCTTTCTGACCAGGGATTTGGGTAATGCTGAGTGTCAAAGCAAGCTGCCATCTATCAAGGCATCCATATCCGCTACTATTCTTTCTTCTCCCAATGGTGAACATAATGCTGTAGAAGATCTTGTGACAAGGTTTAATGAGGTAAAATAAAACTTTTAAATTGCTTTTCATAAGGGTTATTACCTGATGTGTGGGTTACTTTCCTTTAACTCTAAGAGCTGAATTTAGCTATAACAACAGATTTTTAAAATATGAGTTAAGATGACCAGGGGTTTAGCTAAATAACTTGTACTGAACTTAATAGAAGCTATGTGACTAATTTTCTCAGTGAGGTTGGGAAACAATGGCCTAACTTTTTCTTGCATATTGTAAAGTAAAGATGAAGAAAAAAAACTACAGACTTCTAATTCTTTGTATTTATACTGACAGTATGGGGCACAGTTTCAGTCAATTTATTATTTTGTTTAGGTGTGGGAGTTCTATTCCTTTGTATTGGATTTTTGTAGACCATGCGTGATCTTAGGAGTCAGCACAGAAGTATTACAAACTAGAATTTTCTGTATTTTCTGTAATATAACTACACTAATCTATATTATGTATTTATTTAATCACTGTGTGTGTCTTGAGCATTGTTATATAAAGTGTCACTCAGCATGACATCTTCACAAGCCAAATATTGAGTTCTTTATTGAGATTTTATTTTGTTTTTAGGAAGGTGGTCTTCTGATGAATTTAATAGAAAATTGATTAAGGATTGAGAAAAGAATAAAAAAAATCCATCCAAAATCCCTACTCAAATCAAAATCAAACCACTTAAATAAAAACTCATGTTTTAGCTGCAGAAATATGGAACAGCTGTTTCTTCTTTTGGGAGGGTGAACTATTTGCAGTGTTAGCAGTTTCTAGAATTGTAGAAGTGGAATAAAGTGAAGATAAAGTTGACTTAATGCTTTTTTAGTTTGCTATCCAATGCATTCTTATGGTGGGTGAGATGAAAATCTTGCAGGTAACAAACCAAAATTAAGTAAATATAGAAGAATATGTATTAACCTCCAGTGAACTTCCTGTGTGCTGG